>NC_134689.1:376095581-376454734 GCF_050947455.1 Rhinoderma darwinii | reverse complement strand
AAGTCAACAGGGCATGTTTGGGTTATCCAGTATACATTTGAAAACTGATCTGTCATGGATGTGTTACAAATGAAGATCATGACACAAATGTGAACAGACTCTAAAAACTGGCACTTTGTCGTGTAGTTTTTTGTTTTTTTCAGTCATTTTTTTTCTTTTCTCTTTAAAAAAAAAATATCTCCTAGTAAATCATGTTGATGGTATGTATTACCCGTCTGTTAGGAAAATTATAACTTCAGTTTCGGTACAATGTTTAAATAAATAGTATAAACTGGTGATGGGAACACGTTTGCGCTATTTACGTAGCTGTACCCATTGCGTGTATGCAGTGCCTGGACTTACATTCGATTGCATCACCACGCTCCTGCTGCGCATGACGTCATTTCCGTAACTAGGCCAACGCGTTCGTGAATTGCAACCTTACGCCGCCAGCGTCACGCAGCTTTCAACCTCCTTTGCTGCGGTGACGGGCCCGTTCTTTCATCTGTCACGTAGTTTTCGTAGCGCAAAAGCCCTAGCTACGCCATTGGCGCATTGCTTGGGAGAGGAAGTCTTCCGTTCCCCCCGTCGTGAATAGAGCACTTACGAAGGCCGCTGTGTTAACCGCCGGCAACGTTGCGCAATTTTCGTAACGCTGGTTCTCCTTGGCGGGCCCTGTGTCGGACGGGTGGGAAGCGGCCGCTGGTGACGCGCTTCGGGTGTGTGTGTAAGCATTTTTATCGCGGCGGCGTGCCCTGCGGTTTATACATGTGCGGGACTCTTCACGGCAATTGTGTGAGCGGAGAAATACCGGGGAGGAGGAACCCAGGACCTGGAGAGCAGCCCCGAGCCGGCGCCATTTTCTGGGAGAGGAGGCCCGGGGGGGTGGCTTATATGCGGTAACTGATTATTTGAAGAAAAGGCTTCTTATTCAATATTTATTCTGTAGTGTAGACCTAGGAAGAAGCCGGGCGGCAGTGTATGTACATATATACAGTGTGTATGTGATCCGTGTAATGAGCTGACGCTGCAGTGATAGAGAGGAGGGGCTGTATACAGTATGCACCGGCCGCTGGATACCATTATGTGGGAACATCATGTATGTGTATAGTGTGTGTGTATGTGATTGGCTTGTGGAAGCATGTGACCTTGTATCGATGCGCTGTTCTCATACTGACACATGAGGGCTGTAGATCTTGTCACTATAGGATCTATTGTGTGTGTGTGTGTGTGTGTGTGTGTGTGTGTGTGTGTGTGTGTGTGTACACAGTGCATTGTATGTGCACCTCACAGTCACTCGAACCTAAAGTAGTCCCTGCACACATGAAGCTCGACCTTATTTACAGGCGAAACCTCCCATAATTTGGTGCCTTGTACAAGGTAACGTTGTCAGCCGCTGACTTGTGTGGTGCCAAGTTGTTCGGTCTAATATCGTATGCAATGAAAAGTATTACAATCCTCAATTTGCTCTGGAATAATAAAGTGGAAAATCTGTTTTGCACAATGGCTGACAACCCCGGGGTCGTCTTATTACCTACCGAAAATGAAAAGAACGCACTGAAACGATCTGTGATAATTTTATTAATCTGCCTCATTATCTATGGAAATAAATTGACGTGCAGGTTAAATGTCAGATGTGGTAGTCGGAGAATAAGAGGATTTTAACCAGTTCCCATCTTTACCGTGTTGGTTTCTGGCCGCTCTCCCATAAATACATGGACTTTGGTCTCTCCAGTGATTGATGTTTTAGGGGAGAACTTTGTGATGTTCATTTACCACTTTATATTAGGAAGAAATCCTTGTGGTATGTTGTAAACCAATAGGAACGACTTATCTCTGCTGCCCTAAGTATTACTAAAGGTCCTTTTAGACGGGCCGATGATTGGTTGAACAAGTGTTTGAACGCTTGTACCCAATCGGTTCCCAGTGTAAACAGAGCAAAGATCAGCCGATGAACGAGCAAACTCTTGTTCATTGGTTGATCGTATCATTTATGCGACCCCCAACAATGTCACGACATGACGCAAATGCTTGGGGATGAATGATCGTAGTAAGGATCGCTCGTCCCCATACATTACTAATGCTTGGGGATGAATGATCGTAGTAAGGATCGCTCGTCCCCATACATTACTAATGCTTGGGGATGAATGATCGTAGTAAGGATCGCTCGTCCCCATACATTACTTGTGCTTGGGGATGAATGATCGTAGTAAGGATCGCTCGTCCCCATACATTACTAATGCTTGGGGATGAATGATCGTAGTAAGGATCGCTCGTCCCCATACATTACTAATGCTTGGGGATGAATGATCGTAGTAAGGATCGCTCGTCCCCATACATTACTTGTGCTTGGGGATGAATGATCGTAGTAAGGATCGCTCGTCCCCATATATTACTAATGCTTGGGGATGAATGATCGTAGTAAGGATGGCTCGTCCCCATACATTACTATTGCTTGGGGATGAATGATCGTAGTAATGATGGCTTGTCCTCATGCATTACTAATGCTTGGGGATGAATGATCGTAGTAAGGATCGCTCGTCCCCATACATTACTAATGCTTGGGGATGAATGATCGTAGTAAGGATCGCTCGTCCCCATACATTACTAATGCTTGGGGATGAATGATCGTAGTAAGGATCGCTCGTCCCCATACATTACTAATGCTTGTTCCTTGTGAATGGAGCTAACGAGCGCCGGTCCGGCTGTATCATTGATTGGCACTTGTTTTCACAGCCAGTATCGGGCCATCTAATGGCACCTTAAAGAGGCTCTGTCACCAGATTCTCAAATCCCTATCTCCTATTGCATGTGATCGGCGCTGCAATGTAGATAACAGTAACGTTTTTTTTAAAAAACGTTCATTTTTGGCCAAGTTATGAGCTATTTTATATATATATATGCAAATGAGCTTTGAAATGGACAACTGGGCGTGTTTTTTTTCGTATGTCCAACTGGGCGTGTATTGTGTTTTTATCTGGGCGTGTTTACTTGTTTTACTAACTGGGCGTTGTGAATAGAAGTGTATGATGCTGACGAATCAGTGACCAATCAGCATCATGCACTCCTCTCCATTCATTTACACAGCACATAGTGTTCTTACTAGAACGATGTGCAGCCACATACACAAGTGTCCTGATAATGAATACACATGACCTCCAGCCTGGACGTCATGTGTATTCAGAATCCTGACACTTCAGAATCTTTTCTCGCGAGATTACGAGGTAAACAAGATTTCGTTTCCCTTGATGGAAATCTCACAGAAAAGATTCTGAAGTGTCAGGATTCTGAATACACATGACGTCCAGGCTGGAGGTCATGTGTATTCATTATCAGGACACTTGTGTATGTGGCTGCACATGGTTCTAGTAAGAACACTATGTGCTGTGTAAATGAATGGAGAGGAGTGCATGATGCTGATTGGTCACTGATTCGTCAGCATCATACACTTCTCTCCACAACGCCCAGTTAGTAAAACAAGTAAACACGCCCAGATAAAAACACAATACACGCCCAGTTGTCCATTTCAAAGCTAATTTGCATATATATAAAATTGCTCATAACTTGGCCAAAAATGAAAGTTTTTTTAAAAAAAAACAAAACCGTTACTGTGCTCTACATTGCAGCGCCGATCACATACAATAGGAGATAGGGGTTTGAGAATCTGCTGACAGAGCCTCTTTAAGGAAAGGTGTTTAAAGCCCACGCGGACCTGTGGCCTTTGTCTGGATCGGTCATCAGCGTGAAGCCGGCCCAGCGATTAGCTTGTATCGCCGGAGGTTGTCACAGTTGGCTACAGAAATGTAGTGATGAGTAGACAACCATATCAGAGTAAAGCCACACGGAGCCGTCTACAACCACGCAGACGTGCTGTTTGGCGCAGTTTCAAAATTTAGAATGGCTGTGCGGTTTCGATGGTAAACTAAGAATGCGCATCAATTAATCAATTTGAAAAATGCACCAAATTGAATGGTTTTCAGCCACTCAGTGTGACGTTACTCTAATTGTTGCCCAAGTCCATCTGCGGGAGCAACCCTGGCTAATAGTGGGGTCCCAAATGGACCCTTAATCTAAAAACCTCCCATAACCCACCCCACCGATTCTTTGCTGATAATTGCTACTTTGGCTACCTATCATCCAAAGGGGGAAAAAAAATAAAAAAAATCTGAGGACAGCCTAAAGCGAACCGGTCACTGGCTCCTATGAAGTGAGACTCACGCGATGACGCTGGCCTAGGATTGTCTGGAAGAAATAGCCTCACACTGATAGGTCAGTGTCAGAGGCTCTCTGCTAACTCCGCCCATTGGCTAACCAGTGGCACATTTACATATTGTTTAGGGGGCAATATCTTCGCAATGGGGGGGCACACAAGTAAGGAACAAATACCGCTGGACTCGGACACCGCGGCAATTCCGTGCGTCTAATAACTGACTTTGTAGGAGCGAGTGACAGGTCCTCTTTTAAAAGGGTATTCCAGTTTGAGCAGTTTAATTTTAAATTGAAACGCTTTGTAATTGTCTCTTATATTCCATGGTTGTTCTGTAAATGTGCAAATATTTCTAAGATGTTATACACTGATCTTTCTTGCCTAGATGCTATTTGGAACTAGCTACTCTATAATGTAAATGTGTATCAATTCCGTAGGTGTGTTTTTGTTGGGAGCGTTCATTGTTTACTTCCAGAGGCTGAAAACCTGTCCTGGTCATGTGATGGAGACAGTCTGCAACTGTGACGAGACGTGCACCTGTGTGATTATCACATGTCATGTTCAGCATATGGAAGTAAACAATGAAGGGTTTGTGTCGCCACATTCTGGGAGCAGAACACTTTTGTTATGTAAAGTAGGTGTATGAGAGCTTCTTCTTTGCGTGATGACCTGCAATTTTCATTGATAGCCTTTTGGGACATATATGACTCCTTGATAGATTTTTGGATATTGGGATGCACAGAAAACAGCAATTCTGGCATTGTTTTTTTGTTTTATTTCTTTTATGCAGTTCATTATGTGGGTTAGTAAACGTGAAAAAAAATAAAATATATGTAATTAGTTTGTAAGGTGGGAAAATATGGCTTCTCCATTATTATTTTTTACTTGGTATTTATTCTCCTATCTCTATCTGTGTGCGGTGTATAGAAGACATGACTAGTTAGGCTTTGCCCAAGTCATATAATGGCCAGATATAGTGTTATTCCTCATGTACACACACATGACCACTTCTTTTCAAAAGTGAGGTATGCTTTAATTGTTGTATTTTTAGACTCTCTTCTCATGTATATTTCATGTGTTCTTCCCCAGGTCGCCTGGCCCTGCATGCGATGGGAGCTTTATCATGTCAAGCGAGACTGGACTTGGTACACGTCTGAGGGCCACATCTGGAATGGGCGACGGAGTAGAAGGGGTCCCAATGTCAGGGGCCCCACAACCTGCACCTCCTCAACTCCAACCACAGCTTCCCCTATTACTCAACCCTTCTCCTCCTGATATTGCCAGGCAAAACGAGGCAAAGCGCCAGACCAACCAGTTACAGTACCTGCTGAAAACCCTGCTGAAGACACTATGGAAGCACCAGTTCGCTTGGCCTTTTCAGCAGCCTGTGGACGCTATCAAACTAAACCTGCCTGTGAGTACAATCGTGAATTTCTATACATACATATATTGACTGCTCTCTGTATGACAGACCTGTTTACACAGTACCATGTATACCTTTACACATTCTATGATCTTGTTGAGGGTGTTAAGCAGATCTTTACAATGTTAACCCTTTCAAGACCGAGCTCATTTTGACCTTCATGACCAGCCCCATTTTCTCAAATCTGACGTGTCAATTTATGTGTTAATAACTCTGGAATGCTTTTGCCTATCTAAGCGATTCTGAGATTGTTTTCTCGTGACGTATTGTACTTTATGTTAGTGGAAAAATTTGGTCAATAAATTCATTGCTTATTTGTGAAAAACACAAATTTAGAGAAAATTTGCAAAAATTATGATTTTTCTCATTTTAAATGTATCTGCTTGTAAAACAGATAGTAATACCACACAAAATAGTTACTATTTTATATATCCCATATGTCTACTTTATATTTGCATAGTTTTTTTAACATTATTTTACTTTTCTAGGACGTTACACGGCTTAGAACTTTAGCAGCAATTTCTCAAATTTTCAAGAAAATTTCAAAATGCTATTTTGACAGGGACCAGTTCAGTTCTGAAGTGGCTTTGAGGGCCTTATGTACTAGATAGACCCCATAAATCACCCCATATTAAAAACTGCACCCCTCAAAGTATTCAAAACAGCATTCAGAAAGTTTCTTAACCCATTAGGCGCTTCACAGGAATTAAAGCAAAGTAGAGGTGACATTTACAAATTTTATTTTTTTTGCGGAAATTCATTTGTAAAACATTTTTTTCTGTAACACAGAAGGTTTTACCCCAGAAATGCAACTCAATATTTATTGCCCAGATTCTGCAGTTTTTAGAAATATCCCACATGTGGCCCTAGTGTGATAATGGACTGGAGCACCGGCCTCAGAAGCAAAGGAGCACCTAGAGGATTTTGGGGCCTACTTTTTTTAGAATATATTTTAGGCTTGAAGAGCTCTTGTGGGACAAAACAGTGGAAATCCCCCAAAAGTGACAAGGTTTTGGAAACTACACACCTCAAGGAATTTATCTAGGGGTACAGTTAGCATCTTGACCCCACAGGTATTTTGCTATATTTATTGGAGTTTGTCTGTGAAAGTGAAAATCTACTTTTTTTCTGAAAAAATATTTAAAAAAAATATTTGCAAGGAATAAAGATTAAAAAGCACCCCAGAACTTGTAAAGCTACTTCTCCCTATTACGCCAATACCCCATATGTGGTACTAAACTGCTGTTTGGACCCACGGCAGAGCTCAGAAGGGAAGGAGTGCCATTTGGATTTTGAAGCGCAGATTTTGCTGGATTGTTTTTCAGTGCCATGTCGCGTTTGCAACGCCCTGGAGTAAGCAAAACAGTGGAATCCCCCCCCCCCAAAACTGACCCCATTTTGAAGACTACACCCCTCAAGGAATTGTTCTAGGGGTATAGTTAACATTTTGACCCCACAGTTTTTTTGCTGAATTTAGTGGAATTTTAGGCCGTGAAAATGAAAATCTACTTTTTTTCTGAAAAAACATAGAAATGTTTAATTTTTACAATGAATAAAGGAGAAAAATTACCCCAAAATTTGTAAAGCAATGTGTCCTGATTACAGCAATACACCATATGTGGTAATAAACTGCTGTTTGGACCCACGGCAGGACTCAGGAGGGAAGGAACAATATTTGGCTTTTGGAGCTCAAATTTAGCTGGAATGGTTTTCGGGTGTCATGTCGCATATGCAACACCCTGGAGGTACCAAAACAGTGGAAACCTCCCAAAAGTCCCTTTAGGGGACTGGAACGAGCGATCATTAGGTCGCTGGTACAATACACTGCAATACTAATGTATTGCAGTATAATGTCATTTTACAGGCTCCTGTAACAGCGCGATCGCTGTTCCTGTCTGTTAGTCCCGGGTGGCAGCTGTAATACACAGCGGACACCTGCAGAATATGGAGCGTGCGCAGCGCATGAGCCCGCTCCATATATAACCCCTCGTACCACGACATGCTATTAAGTCGTGGTGTGCCAAGGCGTTAATGCGCAGCGGATGGTGCAAAGTGAAAATTAAAATTTTCCACTGATATGCCATTTTAATGCACAATATATTGTGCCACTGAAGACAAATACCTCATACAATGTTGAGCGGGTTCTCCCGGATATAAAATGTCATATATGTGGACGTAATCTGGTGTTTGGGCACGCTGTGGGGCTCAGAAGGGAGGGAACACCATTTGGCTTTTGGAGCGCAGATTTTGCTTGGTAACTGTTCTGTTTGGGGTTTTGCTGGTATTTCAGTTTATGATGTGGGGGTATGTGTAAATTGGGCAGAGTACATCACGGCATAATAAGAGAGTATAATAATGGGGTACATAAATAATAATTCATAGATATGTGGCCGGTGTCGCACTGATAAATGGCGCCCGATCCTATCCGCTTTTGGACACTGCACATTTTGCATCGCCATATTCTGAGAGCCAGAACTTTTTTTATTTTTTCTCCAACGGAGCTGCCTGAGGGCTTATTTGTTGCGGGACAATCTGTACTTTTCATTGGTACCATTTTAGGGTACATGTGATTTTTTTTTTTTTTTTATCACTTTTTATTAGATTTTTTTTGGAAGCAAAGTGACAAAGAAACATAAATTCTGACAATGTTTTTTGTATTTTTATTTTTTTTCACAGTATTCACCGTGCGGTATAAATGACATTTTACTTTATTCTGCGGGTCGGTACGATTACGGCGATACCATATGTATATAGGTTTTTTATGTTTTGTGGCGATTGCGCAATAAAATCATTTTGATAAAATTTATTTTCTGTGTCACCATATTCTGAGAGCCATAAAGTTTTTATTTTTCAGTCAAAAAAGCGGTGTAAGGGCTTGTTTTTTGCGGGACGGGTTGTAGTTTTTATTGGTATTATTTTGGGGTACATGCGACTTTTTGATCACTTTTTATTCTATATTTTGGGAGGGGTGGTGACCAAAAAATAGTGATTCTGACATTGTTTTTTAATTATTTTTTTTGCGCTCTTCACCGTGCGGGAAAAATAATATTATAGTTTTATAGTTTGGGTCGTTACGAACGCGGTGATACCAAATATGTGTACTTTTTTTTTAACATTTTCATTTTTTTCCTATAATAAAAGACTTATAGGAAAAAAAGCATTATTTTTTTTTGTAACTTTTATAACTTGTTTTTACACTTTTATAAAACTTTTTTATTACTTTATTTTTTACTTGTTTTACTTGAAGCCTGGCAGCACTGATCGCTGCAATAATACATTACACTACCTAGGTAGTGTAACGTATTATAAACTGTCAGTGTGACGTTGGGAGTCACACTGACAGGAAGCATATGAGAACCAGCATCCGGCTGGTTCTCATAGGCTGCTGTGCATGGCAGACCCGGGGGCTGTTATATGGCCCCCGGTTCTGCCTTATAACCGACTGCAGCACCTGCAATCGGTCCCCGGGAAAGTTTGTTGTAGCAACAAACTTTCCAGTTTGTTATAGCAACAAACTTTCCAGTTCGTTGCTACAACACACTTTCCCTGCGATCACATGACCGGGACCTGAACTAATCAGGTCCCGATCATATCTCCGGGACCAGAGGCAGGTGATAACCGCGCGATCCGGGTGTCAGCGCTACTCTGAGACACCCAGATCGCGCTTTTAACACCCACCGTGAATTCACGTCGGCACTGCACAGAGCCCAGCAAATGCCGACGTGAATATACAGTGGGCGGTCGGGAAGCGGTTAATGTTACACGGTCCCCATGCAGGAGTCCACGTTAACCCCCTTCCCGCTTTGGCCACTTTTGACCTTCCTGACAGAGCCTCGTTTTTCAAATCTGACATTTTTCACTTTGTGGGAATAATTTCGGAATGTTTTTAATTTAAATGTATCTGCTTGTAAGACAGGCAGTTATAACACACAAAATTGTTGCTGATTAAAATCCCCCACATGTCTACATTAGATTGCCATTGTTTTTTGAACATCCTTTTTATTTTTCTAGGACGTTAAAAGGCTTAGAACTTTAGCAGCAATTTCTCACATTTTCATGAAAATTTCAAAAGGCCATTTTTACAGGGGCCAGTTCAGTTGGGAAGTGACTTTGCAGGCCTTATATATTAGAAACCCCCAATAAGGCACCCCATTTTAAAAACTTCACCCCTCAAAGTATTCAAAACAGCATTTAGGAAGTTTCTTAACCCATTGGATGTTTCACAGAAATGAAAGCAAAGTAGAGGTAAGGCATCATTTACACGAGCGTAATATACGCGCGCGCTTTTCGCGCGTCAGACGCACCTATATTAGTCTATGGGGCAGTGCAGACAGTGCGTGAATTTTGCGCAGCGCGAGTGCGTTGCGTAAAATTCACGACATGTCCTTTCTTTGTGCGCTGTTCGCGCATCACGCACCCATTGACGTCAATAGGTGCGTGAAAACCACGCATGCCGCACGGAAGCACTTCTGTGTGATTCGCGCAACAGCTGTCAAACTCTGAATGTAAACAGAAAAGCACCATGTGCTTTTCTGTTTACAAACAACCAAACGGAGTGTCATAATGATGGCGGCTGCGAGAAAATCTCGCAGCCGCGCATCATACGCTGATGACACACGGAGCTGTTAAGTGCCTTTTGCGCACGCAAAACGCCGCGTTTTTTGCGTGCGCAAAACGCACACGCTCGTGTAAATCAGGCCTAACAGTTACAAGTTTATTATTTTTTATTTTTTTTTTGCAGAAATTCGTATTTAAAGAGGCTCTGTCACCACATTATAAGTGACCTAATCTTGTACATGATGTGATTGGCGCTGTAATGTAGATTACAGCAGTAGTTTTCTATATAAAAAACCATTTATGACTGTTATGACCTATATTCGCTTTATGCTAATGAGTTTCTTAATGAACAACTGGGCGTGTTTTACTATATGACCAAGTGGGCGTTGTATAAAGGAGGGTATGACGCTGACCAGTCAGTGACCAATTAGCGTCATAGACTTCTCCCCATTCATTTATACAGCACATAGCAATATATCTATATCGCTATGTGCAGCCTCATACACACACACACACACACACACTAACATTACTGCAGTGTCCTGATAATGAATATACATTACCTCCAGCCAGGACGTGATGTCTATTCACAATCCTGACACTTCTGTAGCGTCTCTGTGAGATTTACAGCAAGGCAAGCGTAATCTTGTTTGAAATGACAGGTTACATCGTAATCTCGCGAGATTACGCTTTCCTTGCTGTAAATCTCACAGACGCTACAGAAGTGTCAGGATTCTGAGTACACATGACGTCCTGGCTGGTAGTGATGTATATTCATTATCAGGACACTGCAGTAACGTTATAGTGTGTGTATGTAGCTGCACATAGTGATATAGCTATATCGCTATCTGCTGTGTAAATGAATGGAGAGAAGTGTATGACGCTGATAGGTCAGCATCATACACTCCTCTGTACAACGCCCACTTGGCCAAAAAGTAAAACACGCCCAGTTGTCCATTGAGAAACTCATTAGCATAAAGCTAATATAGGTCATAACTCCGTCAAAAATGATCGTTTTTCTAAATAAAAACCACTGCTGTAATCTACATTACAGCACCGATCACCTCATGTACAATATAGGCCACTTATAATGTGGTGACAGCCTCTTTAATAATTTTTTTAGAAACGCAACTCAATACTTTTTGCACAGATTCTGCAGTTTTAGCAAATACCCACGTGTGGCCCTAGTGTGATACTGGACTGAAACACCGGCCTCAGAAGCAAAGGAGCACCTACTGGATTTTGGGCCTCCTTTTTATTAGAATGTTTTAGGCACCATGTCTGGTTTGAAGGGCTCTTGCGGTGCCAAAACATTGGAAATCCCCAAAAAGTGACCCCATTGGGAAACTACACCCTAGGGCTGGGCAATTAATCGACAAAAAAACAAAAATCAGCGCAGATAATAGACGTCCTCTTTGCTGAGGCACAATCAGACCCACCAAATCAGCCGGTGGGCCTGACACCTCTGCCGACATACAGTATGTGAAAAAGGCCTTGGAGTTCTCATAAATTGCTTTGATTGAATTTTTCCTGTCTTGTAATGTGAGCTCCAATGTCTGCTTTATCAGCTGTGTCATGAAAGTCGACTTCATGTATGTGAGATCGTGTTTGAGGTTTACTGCATGTTCAAATGTATTTCCCAAGAGTTGATCTCCGGGATCGTGGGCAGCCGGTGCTGTCCAGGTGCCTAAAATCAGTCAGTGGCCGGATTCTTTATCTTCACGAAGACTTGCTTTTGTCCTCCGTTTTCTTTCACTCTTTAAGTTTCTATACTGTTCTGTTGACGGTTAGGCCCTGTTCACACGTAGTTGTTTTTGCAGGCAGAATAAATCTGCCTCAAAATTCCTTCAGGGATTTTGAGGCAGATTTTGACCTGCCTGCAACTTCTTGCCGCGACTTTTCACGCTGCGTTTTTCACCTGTCGACATTGAGTGCCGCAAGCAAAAAAAAAACCGCTTTCTGTGGCTCCCATGGAGTTCAATAGGAGGTCAGAGGTGAATTTGCGGCAAGAAAAAGCATGCGACTTTATTTAATTTTTTTACCGCAGGCAGCTGAAATCCGCGGCATAAGAAAACGTCTGTCTCCTTTGAAGTCAGTGGGAGGCTGTTTCGGATGTTTTTGGTGCTGATTCCGATGCAATTTTTCCGTCAAAATTAGCATAAAAAACACTGTGTGAACTGGGCCTTAAGTGTTTCGGCCTTCATCTTGTAGCATTGTAAAAATATCCCTAATGTTTTATGTTGAACAATAGTCCCCTGATTGTTTGGGTAATGCAAGTTGCATGACTGAGAAACAGACGTTTGATTTCCCCCGTTGCGGCAGTTGCGAGTTCCCCTCTCTCTGCTCTGAGCGATGGCTGTAGTGGCCAATCAGGAGACTGCTAGAGCCATCACTCAAAGCGTAGTGTCGGGGCTTGCTTTGTCCAGTGCAGGAGCGCTTCCACGTCAAGTTGCTTTCTCAGTGGCACTTGCGACTGCAGCGCCTGGGAAATTAAACCTTGATTTCTCGGTCATGCAACTTGTATGACCGAGATGATAAGTTATGTTTACAATGCCCTCCCCTCCTCTATATTGCTCTGTCAGCAGTTTTAAGGCCTCAAAATTGCTGACGGATTCCCTTTCAAAGTAAATCAATTGCTAAAAGTTTGTTTGGCAATGTCAACATGCTGTAAAGGGAGTCTGTCACCAGAATGTCCGTCTTAAACTAGTAACAGGGTATTGTAGGGGAGACTAACCTGTGTCTAGTGTTTATTTTCATCTTCTGCTTACTGCCTCCTTTATAGAGAAATCCTAATCAGCACTTAGGTGCAATGAGGGTATTAACATTGCACCTAAATGCTCTTACTTCGCTCCCCAGTTCAACCCCTCCTCCCTCCCTTACATTGATTGACAGGGGCCAGGCAGCATAATCGGTGCGTTCATGCCTGGCCCCGTACTGTCTGTAGCGCGCGCACATCTTTGCTCTCCACTCTGCACATGCGCAGTACGATCTTTCTACTCGACGTTCTAATCGGCAGTACTGCGCATACGCAGCGTCCCTGCTCTTTATTCGGCTCATGCGCAGTACTGCCGATTTAAAACTAGGATTGTGCTTCTGATAAAACCTGATTATGCAAAGTTTCCAGGCCATAGATCAGGAACTGTATTCAATTTAGTGTGTACCAGGAGCTGTAGAGACCGGAAAGGGTTTGAAGTGAGAGCAGGGACGTTACCCGGGGTAAACTTTGAGACAAGACAATTTCTTCTTAGCGCTGTTCACATCATGCTTGGGATGTACATGACGTGTGTACTACAGGAAAGCTGCCGGTGTACACGCTAAACGTGTCAACAGGGCTTTATTAGCCCGATGGAGGTCAAGTGTTTGTTTGGCATCTGTCGGGTTAGTATAGCTTTTTTTTTTTTTCCTTTAATAGCATTGGAGCCTATGGGTGATGTATGGCATATTTCTCAGGCATCCATTAAACGGATGATTGTTTACATTCAGTGGATAGAAAAAAGTCACTTTTTGTCCGTGCCACTGAAAATAAAAACCACGAGAATAAGTAGCATGCTACTTAAAGGGGTTTTCCCATCAGGGACATTTATGATATGTTCACAGGACCTCTGGGACACGCACCTATCTCTAGAACGGGGGCCCCCTAAATCCTGTTCTACCGCTCTGTGTTGTGGCTGACTCGTGTGATTCCCGACCATGAATTTTGGAAACGGCGTAGCTCACTGAGCTACGCTGTTTCCGTTACTAACATTCAGTTCTATGGGACTTACGGAAACAGCGTAGCTCGTCGAGCTACTCTGTTTCCGAAATTCATGGTCTGGAATCACACGAGTCAGCCACAACACAGAGCGGTAGAATGAGATTTAGGGGGCCCCTTTCTAGCAATAGGTACAGGTCCCAGAGGTGGGACCCATCTATCTGACATCCTGTGAATGTCCTTTATGGCAAAAGCCCTTTTAATCGCACTGATTCTACTCGGCAAAGCCAGTGAATTAGCCCCATTTGAAGGGGACTAATCCTTGTGCGGATCCGCTTTACATGGCAGAAATCGGAGTTTGAGCCTCATATCCTGCCACGGATCCTGTAGTAAATACGTGGGCAAATCTGACACGTGTGAACATTGCCTTAGGGTTTAGGAGTATAAAAGTGTAAGAAAAACATTGTAGTCCAACAATAGTTCAGTGCTATAACTTTTTCTGCAAGATGAAGTTGGAAAATATGGGGCGCTGAGATGCCCAGCATTTTGCATCTGCACATTTTCTATTCATTTGTCTATCAGGAATCACGAGAGATCTTGGCAAGTGATTCAAATGTGGCAACAAATGATGGACAATGGTTAACCGGTTTCAGTCCTAGGACATGTTCACGCGCAGCAGAAACGGCCTGAAATACATGGCAAAACTGCATGTGTTCTAGATGTTTTTTGACCCCGATTTCACCCTTTGAAATAGGTGACAGATTCGGCATTCTGCAGTTTCCAAAATCCCGCGGCATCCTTTCATTTCCGTTCAGGTTGTCCTCAGCGTGTCAATAGCATTTTGGCAAAGTCTCATTCACATGCTTTGTGCTGTACTTCTTTGTGGATTTTTAAATGTTGCATTTTCACAGAAAATCTGCTTCAAAAACATCACGTAAACTATTCGCTGCCATATACCATAAAAAACTTCTGAGACCATAAAGATTTTCCCTTTTTTCAGCCTCCTAAACCATTTATTTTATTTTTTTTTAATCCGTAGGATTATTATAAAATTATCAAGACCCCAATGGACATGGGCACCATCAAGAAGCGTCTAGAAAACTATTATTACATGAATGCCCAGGAATGTATCCAGGATTTCAACACAATGTTTACAAACTGCTACATCTATAACAAGGTATGTCTTGAGAATGCATGTTCTTTGTACGTGTGCACATTAGATTCACTGACTGAATTGGTGGTTGACATTCACTAGGTGGCAATTGTGTTGACTCATTTAGATGTGGCGGCCACAAATGCGAACATTGTGGTAGTCACGTTAAAAGGGTTATCTAGTCCCTAAAAATTGATGGCCTAATATCTGATTGGTCTGAGTCCGACACTCGGCACCCCCGCCGATCAGCTGTTTTGAAGGAGCCGCCGCGTTTGTATGAGCGCTGCTTCGCCTACGTTCCTTACCTGCTCGTATTGTGAATCACCGACACTTGTAGCGGCGGTTCCCAATACTACCGCCTTCTCCCATTTGAAGTGAATAGGCGAAGGCTGTAATACTGTGAACCGCCGTTACAAGCGTGTCTATTCACAGTACGAGCAGATAAGGAATGAAGGAGAAGCAGCGCTCGCATGAGCACTGCAGGCCATCAATTTTTAGGGACTAGACAACACCTTTTTTAAGTTTTCAATGTTCAGTATTCCCTTATCTGCAAGAAAGGTGGCGCCCATGCACGTTTACAACGTTGGTCTATGGGAGGTCTGAAGAAGCTGATTTGAGATGATATCCCAATCATTATAATAGGGGGTGACTCATGTGCAGCCATCTCTCCGCTGCAAGTAGGGAACATGAGACGTGTGGGGTTCAAGCAGCCTCTTATAGAGCAGTCTATGTATGCAAGATATCAGAACGTGTGGCAGGGAAGCACAGAGCTAGGTTCTGTACCCAGTGCACAAAGAGAATGAAAGCCACATAGTGGGTGAAAAAAAATCCAGAAAAAAGAGGAGCAGCACACAATTTTAAAGCGACAAATGTTAGTTCTCATCACTGTTTTGGCTCCTAATAAAGATGTCATTGTGCTCTGACACTAAGGCTGGGTTCACACGACCTATTTTCAGGCGTAAACGAGGCGTATTATGCCTCGATTTACGCCTGAAAATAGGGCTACAATAAGTCGGCAAACATCTGCCCATTCATTTGAATGGGTTTGCCGACGTACTGTGCCGACGACCTGTCATTTACGCGTCGTCGTTTGACAGCTGTCAAACGACGACGCGTAAATTGACTGCCTCGGCAAAGAAGTGCAGGGCACTTCTTTGCCAAGTTATTTGAGCCGTTCTTCATTGAACTCAATGAAGCACAGCTCAAGATTTACGAGCGTCACAGATGCCTCGTATATTACGAGGAGGAGCATTTACGGCTGAAACTACGCAGCTGTTTTTTTCTTCTGAAAACAGGCTGTCATTTCAGCCGTAAAAGCCTGCTAGCGTGTGAACATACCCTAATACA
Organism: Rhinoderma darwinii; assembly: GCF_050947455.1. Lineage (NCBI taxonomy): Eukaryota > Metazoa > Chordata > Amphibia > Anura > Rhinodermatidae > Rhinoderma > Rhinoderma darwinii. The sequence continues at coordinate 376,438,377 of NC_134689.1, read as the reverse complement.
GAAAGCTTAGGGTTGGGTACAGTTCCCCCCCCCATGCTGGGAATACTACTGTAATGAGGCAGACTGGCCTCATGATTTTACAGGGTCTCTTATCTTATGGGTGTCCTCTACACAACATGAAGGGACATCAGACCTGCTCCCTTGATTTGCCTTTTAATAGATGATATCCGATGTCACAGGGTCCATTAGTCCTGCATTCATTGCTGTACCCTGTGGCATAGGATATAGTTTGTTGGTAGGCAGTAACGAGGATCAAGGCTAAAGTCTGATAGAACTTCTTCCTCTCGTAGCTGTCTGGAGGGCGAGACCCTGCTGATGTCTGAGGTGTGGTTTCCAGGTAAGCAAGACCTGGGTTAATGGAAGTCGCTGAAAAAGTTTAATGCAGGCTTTTTCGTCCCTATGTGGAAAAGCAGTACAAGCCTCGAAAAAAAATTTTTTAGCTTATTTCTCATGCGCTTAGGCAAATTTATTTACTCACATCAGTCACTGTGCCCAGTAATTTCCATGTTTCTCATTGCACAAAAAAAAAAATATAAAATTGATTGGTCTGTTGGAATTACTTAGATTTGTGCGCATTTTTAGGTTTTGCAATAATTATTTGTCTCAATAATAACTTTCTTTTTTTTATTTTATTTTCAGCCTGGGGATGATATAGTTTTGATGGCTGAAGCCCTGGAGAAACTCTTCTTGCAGAAAATTTCTGAGATGCCCCAGGAAGAGACGGAGTTGCCAATTGTTCAGAGCAAAGGACGTGGTCGTGGGAGGAGGGAACCAGGTGACTGGGAAATAAAGGGTGATTATTAATGGGATTGCATTGGTGGGTCAAGTGTAAGCTTCAATGTAATAATGAATGACACCGCTTTGTAAGATGTTTTCAAGAAGTGTCTTGTGTGCTTTCTAGATGCATCAACCACCCCAATGAGAACCCGGGTCCCTTCAATAAACCAAGGAGACAAGCCCATCCCCAAAACTCCAGTCACACGTAAGTTGACCTGATTAGGATAATTTTTCCTCTTGATGTTAGAGTAACTACACTTTCATCAAACTTTTGATATGTCATAGAGACATATCAATAGTTTGGATTGGTGGGGGTGTAGGTGCTGAGACCCCCACCGCTGCAGAAATGAAGGTGCAGAAGTGCTCAGCTGTGATCGGTGTTCCTCATTAAGGCTTCGTTCACATCTGCGTCAGGGTTCCGTCTGAGCTTTCCATCTGAACGGAGCCCTGACTGAAACAAATGGAAACCATAGGTTTCCGTTTCCATCACCATTGATTTCAATGGTGACGGATCTGGTGCAAATGGTTTCCGTTTGTCTCCGTTGTGCAAGGGTTCCGTCGTTTTGATGGATACAATACCATAGTCGACTGCGCTATTCGTTCTGTCAAAACGACGAAACCCTTGCACAACGGAGACAAACGGAAACCATTTGCACCAGATCCGTCACCATTGAAATCAATGGTGATGGTAACGGAAACCTATGGTTTCCATTTGTTTCAGTCAGGGCTTCGTTCAGATGGAACGCCAGAACGGAGCCCTGATGCAGATGTGAACAAAGCTTTAATAAGGAGCACCGATGAGCACTTCTGCAACTTCGTCTCTGCAGCGGTGGGAGTCTCCGCACCTGGACCCCCTCCAATCCAAACTTCTGATATGTCTCTGACATATCAAATGTTTGAAAGTGTAGTTACTATTCAATGATTTAGCTTCTGTTGTGTAACTTATCTGCAAAATATTATATATTGTAAAAGTTTTTTGTTTTTTAAACGTTTTTGCATCTCCATAACCACTTGCTTTTTCCCCAGCTGTCTCTAAGCCTACATCCCCTACTACCCCTGTGACCCGGGCGCCTACCCCTCCGCAGACCCGCACCCCGCCTGCCCGCACCCCTACCATCACACAAGCTCCTATTACGTTTTCACCTACCATCACTCAGGACATGGTGGTGCCGACAACAATACCTGCTGCTGCTCCTCCACAGCTTATACCGAGTCATACATCCATCATCCCGACTGCAACCCAGCCCGTAAAGGTGAGAAAAACGGTGAGTTCAAAATAGATCAATTATGAAGACTGCTAATTTATAGTCTAGCGCTCATTAGAGTGCTATTCAGGATAAAAGCGTTAGGTTAAATGGAAAAAAAAAATTAACATTTACGTAGTAGATTTGTTCAAACAAGGTTTTCTGCTGCTGACGTTTTGCTTATTTTCCTCCATAGAAAGGGGTTAAAAGGAAAGCTGATACTACGACTCCCACCGCCCATGATCCGCTCCATGAATCTTCTCCTCTTCCTAGTGACTGTAAGCCGCCTAAGCCTACACCACGACGGGAAAGTGGTCGCCAGGCCCGGCCAGCAAAGAAGACTGAGGTGCCGGACTCCCAGCTTCCTGCGCCTCCTGTCTTACACACTGCTGCAGTTCCAGTATCTATCCCAGTAAATAGCAGCACCAAGATCTCTGAGCAACTAAACTATTGTGCTGGAATTGTCCGGGAAATGTTTGCAAAGAAACACACTGCCTATGCCTGGCCATTTTATAAACCAGTGGATGTGGAGACTCTAGGACTGCATGACTACTCCGAAATTATCAAGCATCCCATGGACCTGAGTACCATTAAGGTGTGGGAAGATCCTGTGTACCTACAACTCATTGCTCATTTGTTGTCGCTTAAAGGGGTCGTCAAGGCATTTTATATTGATGTGCTATCCTTAGGATAGGCCATCAATATGCGATTGGTGGGGGTCCGATTCCCGGCATCCCCGGTCGCAGTCTTTTTCCAGTTTACAGGCACAGCGCCGTACCCTTAGCTGTGCCTGGGATTGCAGTTCTGGTCCCATTCAAGTGAAAGGGACTGAAGTGTAATCCCATGCACAGCTGCTACGGATAGAACACTGAAGAAGCTGCAGCACCTTCAGTCAGCTAATCGGCAGGGGTGCCGAGAGTTGGACCCTCACCGATCTGATATTGATAGCCTATCTTAAAGAGAACCTTTCACCTCCCCAAACATGTGCAGCATGTTCTAGGAAATGCTTCACAAACACGGTCTCACACAAAATTATTTTTCTCACTCCCTCTGTTATTTACATATCGGTGCTGCTATATTTGGCACCCGATATGTAAAAAAGCCCCTGAACTGTCAATGGGGCGTTTGTAACGTACTAAAAGGCAAGGGGGCGTGATGTCTTCGCTCTGACACTGTCCAATCAGCTGCGGACAGTGTCGGGACGGCTTGCGCTGTGTTCTCTCCTGCGAGAACACACAGACTTGATGGTTGTGCTGCAGATCGCGTGCGTGCGCCCGCCTGGCCTTTCGCTCGCACATCGACGTCACTACTCCCGCCGCCGCGGAATGAGCAGAGACGACGAGGAGGAGGAGATCTACTTCCATCCGTCGTTGTGCGCGCCCACGCTATCTGCAGCACAACCACCAAGTCTGTGTATGTTCTCACGGGAGAGAACCCAGCGCAAGCCGCCCCTACACTGTCTGCAGCTGATTGGACAGTGTCAGAGCGAAGACATCACGCCCTCTTGCCTTTTAGTTAGTTAGAAATGCCCCATTGACAGTTCATATCAAATATAACGGCACCGATATGTAAATAACGGAGGGAGTTTGAAAAATAATTTTACGTGAGACGGCTTGTGAAGCCCTGCCCGTTACATGCTGCACTCCGCTGCATATGTTTTGGGGATGAAAGGTTCTCTTTAAAGAAAGGCCATCAATATAATATGCCTTGAGAACCCCTTTAACCTCACTCCGTTTAGTTGGATGGTATTTCTATTCTGTATGGAGTCTGAAAATTCTCTAAAAAGCCTTGCACTGTACACATGTCATAGAACTCATAGGAAGCAGCTTCCGATCAATAGAACTAGTAAATGATTTGCCTAACATTACATCAATTTCAGATACAACACATAGGCCAGTTATCTGCCCCCTCTGCTTTGTACACTATTTTTTTGACCGGCTGCTATTTCTCCGGTTGTCCCCAGATAAAGATGGAGACTATGGATTATCGAGATGCCCAGGATTTTGCTTCTGATGTGCGGCTTATGTTTTCTAACTGTTACAAGTATAACCCGCCAGACCATGAAGTGGTAGCCATGGCCCGAAAACTGCAGGTAAATTGGGGATGGTGAGCAGAGACAAATTGTACAGCAATGTTTGTTAACAGCAGTCTTTTATGCAGAGTGGAGGGCGTGGAGAGGGGTTCCCTATGAGTTATCTAGTTGGAAACCAGGATATTAAATAAAGGAGGAGTGCACAGAACTTATTTTTGTATGAAGAAAATGGGTAGATGTGAGTTTGTATTTAAACCACTTATGTCAGCATGACAAAAATATACGCCATGATTTGCCTGACCTAGAGGCTCCATGACATCGATATATGTCAGAATGATCGCATGGGCACAGGAGCTGTGATTGACAGCCGGTCCCCTGCTGCAATGGCGGGGCTATCAATACCGACCGTGGTTTCTAAGGAGCTTGATTGTGCTAGGGGGCGCCCTGCGAACCTGATCACATGGTGCAGATGGGTTACCATGACAGTCAGGGGCGTAACAAAGGCAATACAGGTCTGCCATAGGTGTAAGCCTTATTTCACCATGTCTCTGCAAGGGCATGTTCAGACTATTGAACAGCCTGAACGATCAAGGGAAAGCAGCGCATGCACGAGTGCCGTGGTTCCTTCAAAACAGCTGATCGGTTGGGGTGCCAAGAGTCATCCCCCCAACGATCAGATATATATATGGCCTATCCAGAGGAAAGCCTTTATAAAAATAAAAAATGTATTGCTGCAAACAGAATGACCAATAGAATAAAGTTTAACAATATTTGTTCCACATGGCGCATAGAGTAAAAAGAGAAGGAAAAAAGTCAGCCGTCTCCGCCCCCCCCCCCCACAAGATTTTATAAACGTTTGTGTACCCCGAAGGGTGAAAATAAAGGCTACAAGGGGTTAAAGATCTTTCGGTTCAGGGAAAAATACAAGTGACCGTAAGCTAAATTAGAAGGCTGGGTTCACTGTTTTTTTCTTTTGCCTTCTTTAACATATTTTTTTTCTTTTTTTTAAAAGTTTTGGTAGATCTTCCATGTGTCTCAATGGGAGCTAATCAACCAAAGCAAAAAAAGCGCATATTAAAAATGCAATGTGAACACAGACTTAGATTTTTATCGGATATATATTTGCAGCACAGCGGATTTCCTTCAGTAATTTAAATGCAGAAAATCCTCCTAACTGACATATATAATCTCTTTTTACTTTTATCATTCATTTCTAGGTTTAGTGTTCCTTTAAAGGGCCACAACTTTTTATCTCTAAGTTAGAAAGGAGTTGTATTAAAGGGGTTATCTGGGACGTCTCAAAATTGTCAGCAGTGGATTGGTATAAAGTAATCTATTAGATACTCACCCCCTGAAGTGCCCCTGTTCTCCACGGCTCTGGTCCTTCGGTACATCGGTCAGAGCTGTTACTGCCAATCGCGGGCCTCAGTGGTTACTTGCGGATCATGGCAGCATCACCGCTGAGGCCAACGATTGTCTGCAGTGGCACATACTATGACTAGCACGTGACCGCTGTGGATGCTTCCGGGATTGGAGCCATGTAGAACAGGGTCTCAGAGTGGGGAGGGGGGGGGGGGCACTTGAGGATGTAAGCGTCTGCTAGTTTGTCATTTTACACCCTCCCTTGCCCTGCTGCTGATTTATACCTGATATAGATCAACTTTGTAGTTTACTTACTGTTAATGTATTTGTTATATCCATGCAAATTCTGTGTGAAGTTACTACCACTAGGTCTCTCCCTTCCTGTGACCTGCTGTCCACCCCCTATCGTTAAGTAAAAATCTATCCCTAGTTACAGACAAACTGCAGAAGGTGCGTCTCCTCTGCCTGAAAATACAAGTCTATGGAGAGGGAGGAGCAGGAGAAGGGAACAGAGGGGAGACATCGACACGCTGCCCATAGTAGTCTATGGAGGGGGGTAGCAGAGTGAGAAAGATGTGCTAGAAAGAAATAGAAGAGGAGAATCCTACTCCTATGTGTGCAATGTATAGAAGACATGATAGCAGTTAGGCTTCACCCAGTTGCACAGAGACAACTGAGAATTAGAGAGCCTGCAGAGGGGAAAAGTGCTATAACGGTGAGGTATAATGTTATTCCTCATATATAGGCATGGCCGCTTATTCTGAAATGTTACCTAAGGGTGTGTCCGCATCCAGTTTCCATTGATGGGTTCCGTCAGACCTTTCCGTCAGAGGATCCCAACAACGGAACGCAGAAACGGAAAACATAGCTCCTGTTTGCATTCTTTGATTTCAATGGTAATGCTTCCGTGCTAATAACTTCCGTTTCTCCGTTCCGTAAGGCTTCCGGTTTTTTTTTTTTACTGAAAAAATAGCGTAGACGGCGTTTGCCATCAATGGAAACCAAACGCTGATGTGAACACACCCTTATAAGTCACACACTTTAATTATCTTAAAAAATCTATATACATGTATATAATTTTATGTTTTATCTCCTATTACTTTACGACAGTTTCTAGAAGGTGTAGTACGTACACACACACACACACACACACACACACACACACACACACACACACACACACACACACACACACACACACACACACACACACACACACACTGGGTTTGTTGCAGATTTTGCAGTGGATTTTACCCCTTCTACATTGAACCTGGGGTAATCTAGCATGCTCTGATTTGCGTGCTCAATGTTCAGCAGCATTTGTTTGACATTTTTTAAATCCTCCACTTACATACAGTGTTTTGCTGCAGATTTTCCTCTACTTGTGTGTGGGGCCTAAAGCAGTTGGGGCATGCACTTTGAGAATACATTGCTATGCAAGAAAATTGTGCATTAGGATTTGAAAACGTCTATTTTCTTTCCATTGTAAGGAGTTTCTCTTGTGTTTTCTTCAAGGATGTGTTTGAAATGAGATTTGCGAAGATGCCTGATGAGCCGGAAGAAACACCTGCCCCAGCACCCTCACAAAGTCCAGGTCCTCCTGCACCCTCCATCAAAGGTCCTCATATTTCTAGTGACAGTAGCAGTGACAGCTCTTCTGACAGCGAAAGTAGCTCTGATAGTGAAGAGGAGAGAGCGCAGAGATTAGCGGAGCTTCAAGAGCAGGTAAGCACAGAAAAATGTAAAAAAGGACTTGCTTTCTCATAAAACATTTGTGCTAAACATTGAGGTACGAGGGATCAGTGGAGCATTGGCCCCTAGCAACCAGTCACATACCAGTTGCCCTGTTTCATATGGGTCTTTTGGAAAATGAAGCTAATTATTTGCTATGGTTAACTGATCCACTTTTCCTGAGTATTGTGGAGACAGATTTTCATTGAAAGCAGACAGTGATACTAGATTTAATATGTTGATCCTGCTTTTAGTTGAAAGCTGTACATGAGCAATTAGCGGCCCTGTCTCAGCCACAGCCAAACAAACCAAAGAAAAAAGAACGCGAGAAGCGGAAAGAAAAGCACAAACGAAAGGAAGAGGTTGAGGAGCCGCGTAAGAACAGAGCCCGGGAACCTCCAGCTAAGAAACCCAAGAAAAGTGTTCAAGGGCCAGTGGGAACCCCAAGGTACGTTACTAAACCTAGTAAAGCTGGCCGGAAATGGAACAACAATGATCAACCTTTCGAGATCATAAGTTTTTTTCCCTAGTTACTAAGACAATTGGATCTGACCAATGGGAATTTGTTCTATTTGCTTGGAATTCAGTTATTGTGGTGCTTAATCAGCTACAATACAATAAAACGCCTGCAGCGAAGCTTAAGAACCGTGTTTAGAATAGTGGAAACCGTCTTCCACACACACTTGTCAGTCAAAGTCATTGCAAAAAATCTTTGTATGGCTCTAGTGTCCAGATAGTGGGGAAATCTGGGTGGATTAAGTGAAAATCTGCTTGTCTAGGGACAGTTTAGTCCATGTAAAGAAACCGTACTCAGTCTGACGATTTAAAAAATAAAATAAAATAAAATAGTGTGGAACTACCCAGAAGATCAGTGTAACAATCCACATTTGGCTTCCATCTTGACATGTTGCATTGGGTGAATAAAACGCAGCAAAGACCCACACCATATATCTGCTGTGCATTTTTTACGCTTCATGTGAATAGGGTTGTGTAAAACCTAATTCACTTGGTACTATACTTTTCCTACAGATTTTGGTTGCATATTCCACAGCCAAAAATCTATAACGAATATAACGTGTAAACGAAAAGTGAACCTGTCACATTGAACATGTAGGTGGTGGGTTGTTATAGAGCAGGAGGAGTTGAGCAGATTGATAGAAAGTTTTGTGGGAAAATATTGCGTATAAATACCTATCACGAAATGTGAAGACATATATAATATACCCACAACTGGATAAGTAATGTACAGCACACAATTTGTACCATGGAAATATTCAAAAACTTGATTGAAATACACATAACAACAATTGGCCATCAAAAATAAAATCAATGATACAAGCAATAAAAGACTAGCGTTTCGCCGTCAAGAGTACTCCTTGAGAAAGCTGACGGCGAAACGCGCGTTGGGGGCGTCTAGGGTGGTTATACACTTGATTTAGGACATATTATGCAGTCTACAGGTTGGTAATGGTCTTTAGGGCTTTTATTTTTGGCTCTCCTCTATCTGTTAAAGCAGTGATAATATATTGCTCACTGCTGCACTTTCTAATTGAGGTTTTAGCCTTGTTTGGGTATATATGATTTGGCTTACTTGCTTTATTTCATACTGCTTATGGTATACCCCTTTGGGCTTGAATTGAGACTATTGTACCGTACCACATCACATGAGGTTTATGTCTATTAGCATGCTATTGTTCTATGTCCTTGTTGTATCTCCGCTAGTCTTTTATTGCTTGTATCATTGATTTTATTTTTGATGGCCAATTGTTATGTGTATTTCAATCAAGTTTTTGAATATTTCCATGGTACAAATTGTGTGCTGTACATTACTTATCCAGTTGTGGGTATATTATATATGTCTTCACATTTCGTGATAGGTATTTATATTTCATTGTTGATCTGTGAGGACGCGATTACTTTTTGGCGTAAGCCCAGGGTCTAAATTTGAATAGGTATTTATTAAAATATTGCGTATAATCTGTCATTTAGTGATCTAAATCTCTGCTCATTCTAGACCTAGGAGTCCAGTGGGCGGTTTTACTCCATGATTTACAGTCTTTCCTGTATGTGCGCATATAGATATAGCTGTCAACTTTATATCAATCTACTCCACTCCTCCTGCTCTAAAACACCACCAAACCAGACTACATGTTCAATTTGAAAGATTCCCTTTAACTTGTTTCCAAAAGTAGTCGTGTTTTTTGGCCTGTTTTCGATTGATCATGTCATTGTTTTTTCCATGCGTCAATATTCATTTTATTTTTTTTGCGGCATACATATGTAGTCTTCTAGACTTTTTTTTTTTCCCTCCTTGCTTCCTGTGTCAATAATTGGATGTGTTTTTAATGATTTTTGCCTGTTCCTTTTTTATCTTTGACAGTATAAAGAAAGAAATGCCCCTACCAGTGTCACGCCCACCTCGTCCTGCACCCCCACCTGCACCCTGTGAGTCTTCGGAAGAGGAAACACAAAGATGTCGGCCCATGTCTTATGAGGAAAAGCGCCAGCTCAGCCTTGACATTAATAAACTTCCAGGGGAGAAGCTAGGTCGAGTAGTACACATTATTCAGTCGCGGGAGCCATCCCTTAAAAACTCAAACCCAGATGAGATTGAAATAGACTTTGAGACCCTCAAACCGTCCACTCTACGAGAGCTGGAGAGATATGTCACCTCTTGCCTGAGAAAAAAGCGAAAGCCTCAAGGTGAGGTCACCCGTAACACCAGCTGCGGTCAAGCATCCTGTCAAAATATTCACATCTCTTAAGACACACTTCGAGGGGCAGATTTACTATTCAACAAGCCCTTGAATTATGGCTCAAATTGACCAGAGTTATGGCGTACGTGCTGTGCTCCACATTTATTTACAATTTTCGGCACTCTTCGCGTCATTGCTTGCCGAATGGGGGCGTGGCTTACATGAAAAAATGGGCATAATATGACCGAAAGGGGCATGGCTTAAAAAGTGACACCCGTGGGCCAAAATTTTAAAGCAAACAACTGGTATAAATTAGGTCAACTAGTAGGGGGTATAAGGAAAAGTGTCCATGTCTAGCAAAATTCATCATACAGCATGCACCGCTCTTGATACATTCTTTCTGACTGGTCTAAGTTAATGCTATATAAAACGTAGACGGTATTAGTAAGTCTGCCCCAGTGTGTTTCTATTCCTCATAGCTACCGTATTTTTCGGGCTATAAGACGGACCTGACCATAAGACTCACCCAGGTTTTAGACAACCGAAAATAGGAAAATAAATTATTAGTTAAAAAATAATTTATTCTGTTTCACCACATTCTGAGAGCCATACATTTTTTTTTATTTTTTTTTTATATATATTTTTTCATCTATTTCAGTGGCGTGAGGGTTTGTTTTGTGGGACGAGTTGTAGTTTTATTGACACCATTTTTGGTACATACGATTTTTTTTCCTCCATCTTTTTTTTTTTTAAGTGCTAAGGTGACCAAAAAACGATTTTGATGTTTTCAATTTTTAAACTAACTGTGCGAGTTAAATAATGGTATATTGTAATAGATCAGACTTTTACGTACGCAGCGATACCAAATTTATTTTATTTTTTACATTGTGCTTGGGGAAAAAATGGGAAAAGGTTTTGTTTTTAGTTTATTTTAACTTTTTTAATATTTATTTATTTTTTTTTACACTCCTGAAAATGTATCTAAACGGTTTTGTTTTTTTACACATTTTAGTAGTACCCCTAGGGGACTTGAACCAGTGGCCACTTGTTTGCATGTGGAGTTGCTGAAACAGCGTAACTCGCTGAGCTACGCTGTTTCCCTAGCTCCTATAGTAGTGAATGGCTGTTACGGAAGCGGCATACCATGCGAGCTACGCTGTTTCCGTAACTACTGTTCAGTTCTATGGGAGTTACGGAAACAGCGTAGCTCAGCGAGTTAGGCGTTTCAATAACTCCACATGTAATCAAGTGGCCGGGAGAGCACAGAAAGCTAGAACAGGGTTTAGGGGGCCTCGTTCTAGAGATAGGTGGGGGTACCAGAGGTGGGACCTGCATCTACCTGACATTTATGACATATCCTGTGGATATGTCATAAATGTCCTTCATAGAAAAACCCCTATAAATGCCGTGGTCGCTATTGACCGCAGCATTTAACTAGTTACAGATGTTTTATGGCAAATCCCTTTATCTCCTATCCACCGGACCCCCAGCGATAAGGAGAACAGGGGACCGAAAGTCACCAAAAGCGCTACATGAGAAGCCTGGACTTCTGGGTTCTGTGTCCGGCTTATCTGTCCTGCAGCTCCATAGAGATCAATGGAGAGCCGCTCGCGCATGCGCAGAAGAATCCCATTCATCTCTTTGAAGCTGCTGAACACAGAACGCGGAAGTCAAAGCTTCTCATACAGCGCTCTTGGTGACTTTCGGTCCCCGTTCTCCTTATCGATCACACATGTACCTGTGTGTTATGGCACAACCCCTTTAAACGGCCAAGAAACCTGCAGGGCCCGCACCATACTTCAACCTCCCGCTCCATGATGTGCCCACACATCATGGGTCGGGAAAGGGTTAAGTAATGAAGCGGTCAGGGGGCCCGGCAAGGCCGAGTCCCTTGACTGCGGACTATAAGACGCAGGGACTTTTTAGCAAGATTTATTCTTGCTAAAAACTGCGTCTTGTAGTCCGAAAAATACGGTATTTTTATTTTTTCCCTCCAGCTTGGATCCCAATGGAGTCTGATAGCTGCTGCATTCCTCAACTTTTGCTTTACGATCGGCTCTTGTCCAAGATCTTGTTTGTTTTGTTTTTTTTCATTGCCATTTGTTCTGTAGTTGTTGGTGGGAAAAAGACTTGCTTTTCACACAGTGGTTTGACACGACTCCATTACCACAAGAGCCGCATGTGACACCAGTGAATGGCATTCCCTGCTGGTAGTGGTTTTGCGATGTTTGTCACTTTTTTGTTGCAGTTTTCCTTATTGGCTTTAATGGGGGAAAAGAGCAGTATTGAAAAAACTAAATCAGAATTCCATAGATACTATGGAACTATGGATACTACATTCTTTTCAGCCCAAAGCATGAGTGGATCCTGTTTTGTTTCCTCTCCTGTATTTGGCATTCTAAAATCGCATGCAAAAAAATGCAGCAAATTTGCATTGTGTGAAAAAGGCTTTTGTAATTTGAGTTACTTTTTGAATGTCCCTTTTTATTTACTCCCTGGCCCTGCAAACTGATAAATCGCTTGCTCTTTATTGAAGCCACTGTTTTCTTCCACAGATAAAATTGAGGCTCCCACGTCTGGTTCAGGTAAAGGGAAAGGCTTCTCCTCATCTGAATCTGAAAGCTCAAGTGAGTCCAGCACTTCAGATAGTGAAGAATCTGACCCAGGTTAGAATACTTTTAAACTATATGGTGTTTGTATGTCTGGGGCAACACTTTAGAGGCTCACAGACCTTTTCATTTACTAGGTTTTACTGTGGTACAAACATGTCCGTTTCTTATATCTTTACAGAAATGGCCCCAAAACAGAAGAAAAAGAGTCACTCAGGGAGAGAGTCCAGAAAGGTAACCTTTTACTATAGAAAACAATAGACCTGACCAGCCTGCCAGTGCTTGTGATCACCACTGTTCCCTCGCCTTAAAGAGCCTCTGTCACTAGTTTAGTAATGCCCAATCTCCTAGTTAATCTAATAGGCACAGCCTCACTGATAATCCTAATGATAATTGTGTCCCAAAACGTACATTTTAAAAGTTATGAGCTTTTTTTTTTTTTTTTTTTTTTTTTATATGCAAATGAGGCTCATGCAGTTCCCATTCCCAGCTGTCTTTAACTGGTGATACCTCCGGTTGGTTCACAGCTAGAACTGCAATCCTGGTGGCATATGAAAGATTAGAATCTCATATTTCCCTGTTCTAGGTGGCCCACAGTCCAAGATATGGCTATTTTAAGTGATTCTCTTTCTTCCAGCCTCAGTCTCTCACACTGTGTGTGAAGCAGCTTCATGCTGATAGGACAGCGTCAGAGGTTGTGAGGAGGCTCCACCTCAGGAGAATCACTGCTGTTGACACCAATTTGTCTAGTAGAGGCTCATTTACATTTTTAGAAATAAGCTCATAACTTTTTTAAAAAAAATTTGGGACACAATTTTCACTAGAATTCTCAATCTGACAGCTCCTATTAAATCCGCTAGGAGATTGGGCATTACTAAACTAGTGACAGATCCTCTTTACATTTAATAGCTAAATAAAGAAGATAGAAGCCTTTGGTGATCAACTTAAACTCTGTTCACATCTGCGTCGTGGCTTATAATGAATTCCAGAAGGCTGTGCTGGATCAGTCATAGGATGGATCCAAACGTCGTCCGATGGGCACCAGTGAATTAAAATGGGGTCCGTCGAGGCAGAACGGAGTGGCAATGTGGATATAATCTAACTAGTTTCCTTAGTTTTCATCCTTTGAAATGTGGTCACATGATTGCTGCGTCGTTGATTCTGTAAAACGATGTTACATTAATAGTACACAAGACTTGCCCCCCTATACCGGCCAACGATCTGATGCGTATGGGGACACATTGACTGTCTCCTAACATCTTCTCTGATGGGAGAGAAGGCTGTTGGATTTCAACATGCCAGAGTCTGGCAACATCGTATTCCCCTCCCCGTGTTGGAGCGCGCATGTTTAACGGTGAAGTAGAGAGCGATCGCTTTCAGTCGGCTTTCTCTTGTATGACAACCTCTTTTTAGATTGTTAGCCTGTGCAAAGAATCACTAAACGCACAAATTGTGTTGTATGGAACATAAATAAACAGAACACTGCTAGGCCAATGACAATTTTGCGACGGTTAATCTAAGTACATTAGCTGCGCTTTTCTACTTTAATGGAATTTGTCATTAATATAAAGCCCTTTTTTAAATGAAATAAAAGGGGTTTTCCCATGATCATTTATCACCTATCCACAGGATTGGTGATAAATGTCTTATCGGTGGGGTCCAACCGCTGAGACCCTCACCAATCCTGAGAATGCGTGCCCTATGTGAATGAAGCGGTACTGCGCATGCTCAGCCACTGTCTATTTAGAGAATGCAACCCCCACCCCGCCTGGTGAGGCAGCTGCTGGGTGCCGTAAACAAGTAGGGAATGAATGAATGGAGAAGTGGCCTGAGTTTCCGCAACTCCCATAGGATGTGGGTCAGGAAGCCACAGTCTCCAGAGAGGTTAGAGTCCCTCAACTGGGACCTGCATTTATCAGACATTTATAGCATGGAAACGCCATAAATGTCTAAGGTGAGACTACCCCTTTGAGTTTCCACCTTTTAGGCTACACTCCTGTTTTTGGAGAGGAGGGGGAGATAGTTTGTAGCAAAATGTGAGCTTAGCTCAGTGTTTTTTGTTTTTTTTGTGGTTTTCTTCAAATTTAGTTTTTTGTAATGGATATTTTGTGTGAAATTTATTCTGTTGGGCACGGCAATGAAGCATTAGGTTTCGGGTGGTGCCAGACTCCCCAAGGACCTTGGCAGTTTACTGTGAAGCTCTCGCTTAGTGAGGAAGGAGGTGTCATTCAGTAGCATAAAGTGAAATCTCTATTTTTAATAATCTGGTTGACCTTTGTTTTACATTTTTACAGAATCATCATCAGTCCCACCCTCTGCAACAGTCTCTTGTCCCACCTACCAATGCCATGAAATCCCCCTCCCCTTCTCTAGCCTCATATGTCCCTCCTCCCAGCTTAGACTCCTCCCATCCATCTCTTCATCATCCTCTGCATCCTGCTAGTGTTTTCGAAGCTGTTTCCGCTCACTATGGGCAGGCAGGTCTTCACATCCCGGCACCTGATCTTCCAGCACACCTAACAGGTGGTCAACCGGAACGTGTTTCTCCGCCTCATCTCAACCAACATGCCCTTATTAGTCCTCCAGGTAAGCTGCATTGTTTTTGTCTAATAAGATGAATATACCTGTCCGGTGCTAGTATATTCAACATTTCTAAATAAGAATCTGACCAACTTAGTTTTAAACTATTGTCTATTAAGTGTTTTAACATGTTCTGTAACTTTCATATTTTTATTTACAGCTCTGCACAACGCCATGCCCCAGCAACCTTCTCGCCCTTCAAATCGTGCAGCTGCTCTCCCCCCGAAACCTGTCCGACCACCATCGGCTTCACCTCCTCCACCTCAAACGCATCACCAACCAGCCTCTCATTCCCACCACCACCATCCACAGCCCCCGCATATCCTGTTAGAAGATGACGATGATCCACCCTCTCCTACCCGGGGTCTTTCTCCTTCTCCTATTCAGCTTGGCCCTGCACAGATGGCCCTTTACCTACAACAACTACAGAAATCACAGCAACCTCCCACTATCTCTCCCCTCCAGCCACTCCTTCCTTCTGTCAAAGTTCAAAGTCAAGCTCCACTGTCTGCTCCCCCGCAGTCAGTGCGTCACATGCAGAACCTGCCTTACCCTTCGCCTTCCTCTGTAAGCACTGCCCCCCAACCACCACCTCCCTCTTCTCATGTACACCAGTTGCAGACACCACCTGCAGCTTCCCAACAACAGACATCTGGGCAGGCACCACCCTCATCACAACACCCCCCAACTCTTCAAAGCCCTTTGGCCCCTCCACACCAACAGCTTGTGCAACACCAGCAGTCCAAGCAGCAGCAAGTAATCCAACACCATCACCCCTCACCGCGGCAACAGAAACCAGAGCCGTACCCTGGAGGTGAGAGCAGTGGTATCTTAGATATTACTATGATGTCGGGAATGGTTGAATTAAATCAAGGGATAAACTCACACGTTCAGGCTCTGCTCACTTCATGTTTAGCGTGCAAGCTCCCGGCGTACACGCTAAACGTGTCCATAGGGTTACGCTAGCCCGACGGAGTCCAAAAGAGTGCCTTTGTGTCGTCCATTGGGCCGTTATAATTCCGTATACTGCAAAATAAGGTATGGAATAGCGTAGTAAAATATTATTTTCCATACGATGGAATCCCAGTAAAAAAAAAAGTGGATTCTATAATAGCGTGTGGATGATAGATTCTACAGTTGTCGTATGTCGGGAGCTTTTTCCGGTGTATTCGTTAAACTGAACCAAAAAACTGATGTGAATAGGGCCTTAGATTGAAGCTGCATTTTTGTTCTAATTCTGCTTTACCCATCCTAATCTGTCTAGGTCACATGAGAGAGGCTCCATCACCTCTTCTCCTCCATTCACCTCAGGTGGCTCCATTTGCAGGCATGGCACATCCACCTTCACCGCAGGCCGTGCAGTCTAAGAAGCAGGTAAACCCTCTAATTGCATTTCCACTAATGTTTTGTGTGTATCTAAATCTTCAGTTTTGTCTAAAGCTATTTTTTTTTCCTTTTCCTAATCCACTTGTTTACTCCTCCAGGAAATGAGAATCTCATCAGTGTTGCAGCCTCAGCCGCTTGTGGTAAAAGAACAAAAGCGCCATTCACCCTCTCTGAGGCCTGAAGGCTTCTCTCCTGGCATGAGGAGTGAATCTCACAAACTTCCAGAGTCCCTCAAAGGTTCCAGCCATGAACAGCAGCGTGAGTTGTTAATCTCAGTTGTCACTTGTAAAGTTGGATATCCAGTAGGACTGGACAAACACACACAGAGCGCTCTCTGAAGGACCAGAGAGGACCTGTTATCATCGCAGGAGGGAACGCACCGCAAGCCGCCCTGACACTGTCCGTAGCTAAGTAGACATCACGCCCCCCTGACTGTTCAGGGGCTTATTTACGTATCGGACGCAAAATATAACCGATACCGATATGTAAATAACGGAGGAAGTTAGAAAAATAATTTCAAGTGAGACAGGGTTTGTGAAGCCCAGCCCGTTACATGCTGCACATGTATGGGCAGGTGAAAGGTTCTCTTTAAAATATCTGCCAGGTAGTATGGGTCTATCACCTTCTAGTTTCCCCAGTCTTCTCCTTGTAACTTATAACTAACTTTTAAAATCTTTTGACATGTCATAGTGAAAGTCGGAGTCCCCACACCGAGCCGAGGAAAGCCAATCAAAAATAAAGCGCCACAGCGCTCACCCAAGCACTTCTGCCGCTCTGTTTTTGCGAACGGTCGTGGGTTCTCAGTGCTCGGACCCCCACCGATCAAAACTTCTGACATGTCACTGACATATTAAAGAGGCTCTGTCACCACATTATAAGTGCCCTATCTCCTCACATAATCTAATTGGCGCTGTAATGTAGATAACAGCAGTGGTTTTTATTTTGAAAAACGATCATTTTTTGAGCGAGTTATGAGCAATTTTAGATTTATGCACATTAGTTTCATTATGACCAACTGGGCGTGTTTTTACTTTTTACCAACTGGGTGTTGTAAAGAGAATTGTTTGACACTGACCAATCAGTGACCAATCGGCCTCATACACTTCTCATTGTTACAGCCCACATGATCCACAGCACAGTGTGATTGTGCAGGGAAAGAAGCTGGGCTGGAACAATGAGAAGTGTAGGTCACTGATTGGTCACTGATTGGTCAGTCTCATACACTCCTCTGTACAACGCCCAGTTGGTAAAAAGTAAAAACACGCCCAGTTGGTCATTAAGAAACGAATTGGCATAAATCTAAAATAGGTCAGAACTTTTTCTAAATAAAAAACACTGCTATAATCTACCATTACAGCGCTGATCAGATTATGTAGGAGATAGGGCACTTATAATCTGGTGACAGCCTCTAAGTTTTTTTAAAACTTTAGTTAAGCTTCACTCCATCATTAAAGGGTAACTGTCAGAGGCAAAGATTCCTGAGCAAAACACCTTTTCCCAAACGTATAATTTGAAATTTACTTGTGCATCAGAGATGTAGAAGGAGAGGGATAAAAAATGTGTCCTAGGATTGGGATCCACGACCACTGGATCATGGGAGGGTATAATTTAAAGGGGTTGTCCGAGATAAAATGACTGTTCATGCTTGTAATCTATAAATGTAAATACATTTGTAATATACTTACATTTTCCAAAGTCGCCCCGTTTCCAGATCCTGCCGTGGGGTACTTGACGCGTGACGTCACTCTCTGCACTGGCTCTTGCCGCTGTGTTGATCTTCAATTATTTTCCGGGTATACGACACGTCACTTATATTAATACAATTCTATTATATTACAATGTATTTACATTTATAAATGACAAGCATTAACACATAGTCATTTTATCTCGGACAACCCCTTTGAGTCATGCTAGCTCTTCAAATTCTGTTAACACAATGTATGCTTCATTCTTGTGCTGTCCTTTTTCAAATTCAGGGCCAGAGATGAAACCCATTGATGGTAGCCGCTCCGTGCGACCTCCAGATCAGAACATCACTCCTCAAGTGGTACCTGAGAAAGAGAAGCAAAAGCAAGAGCCTAAGACACCAGTGGCCCCCAAAAAGGTAATGGTAATAAAATATTTGAATGACTATTTGATTAACTTTTACACTGCTAAGAAACTACATCTTGCTTGCCCCAGGATGACCAATACCATAGGTTCACATTACATTTATGCTCTGCTTTGCGAGTACTCCAGGAAAGTACCTGACGGAAATGCTAAATGTGTTCATAGGGCTCTAACAGCCTGATGAAGTCAAATTGTCCTTTCGGCCTCTGGTTTTTTGTTTTTCTCTCCTCTCTTTTTAACATGGGGGTCTATAGGTAACGGAAGCCACTGTATGGCATACGTCAGACATTTTGTTAAATACGTCTCAAGCTTTTCAGGACATATCCCTTAAACGGATGCCATAATTGTTTACAGGGGACCTATGTCAATGTTAGGCATACTTCACATCCTCCGTTAAACGTGTACGTTGGGAGCTTTCTCTTTTATATAATTGGCAGACGCAGCACATTGATATAGGCCATTGCCACTAGGAGGCTGTGACTACCTAGAAATTTTTTTTTTGCTTTTCCCACAGACCTCTGTAGGAGGCAGACATGACTTGCTTCTCAGGTCTCGTGATTTGTGGTTTATTTCTTTCCCTCCCTCTAGGTTCAGTGTGGATTGTCAGTCTGGCTGACCGCTTAGTCCTCCCCCACGATGGTGTGCGGAAACCAGGCAGTATCCCGCACTTCGCCTCCTCAATCACCGGTCACCTAACGTTTGAATCTGCTTCTGCAGATGGCATGCCGTTAACCCTACTATATGTGAGAGGTGACCAAGCGCGTACACGAAAGTATAGGGTTGTACAGCTAGCCCCCTGGCCTATATTGTATGCCTGTCAGTCATGGTCCTACAATATAGCTACTTGCCTGTCTTAGAGGGTTTATGGCCTCCCTACTCTAGTCCTTAGCTGTTTAGCTTTTTTCCCTCCCCTGTAAGGCTTTTGCACCCTTCCTGATCATAATCATTCCCCCGCCCCCCACTGAGCCACGCATTAGCTGTGTTGCTGCTGTTGGGGCCTCATTACTTTAGTCCCTGGCTTCTTCGAGCACTGGGCCGCAATGTTCTTGGTGGTTTCCTTGCCCACCCTGGTCATGTGCGTCCTCTGGGTCTATCTGGACGCTTGCCTGCGTATCGGCTGGCCTTCACCGCTACGTTGGTTGCCTGGAGGGAGTCCCCTCTGAGGAGGTGGACTTTACTAGTAGGAAGGTTGCTCCAAAACGCAGGCTTCTAGAGGGGCAGTCCTTTCTCTTCCTGCGGCACTCGTAGAGATTCCAGTTGCCGGCGCCATTTCACAGAGCTTCTGCCTAGGAAAGGGGTCACTTCACCACTCTTGCTCAAGGGGCCATTTTCCAGTGGTTCTCAGTCTCCAGTTCTCTGCCAGGCAGTAAACCGCACCAGGGGTTTTGTAGGCCAGCCCTAGGTCTACGTTTTTCACGCACTCCCACTCCAACTATGGCAATTGTAATAAGTTGTCATGCAGCCAACCTACCTTATTCTGCCCACAGTTTGCATTCCAGGACCTCCCAGGATGTGGCATCCTTTGCTCCCGCCTTCAGGGGACATTTCCAGACTCTACCAAACCAAAATTGAGAACTTCCCAAATAACGGCCAACTTAATTTTTCCTTTGGATATTGCACAGTATGCCTCTCGTGGTAGATCACATCAGAGGTGCCAGGGACAAGTCCTGCTCCTCTACTGGTTTCTCCCAAGGGTCCCCTATTAGGTTCATTAACGAAGACGTTGCTTCAAATCGGGTTCCGTTTCTTTTCTCCAGTGTATCCTCTGGTTAAGAACATGACTCACGGTTGACAGCTGCCTGTCAGGGACGCCTTTCGTGTAAAGGATGACCCCCAACACCCCTTCTCAGCAAGAGGCACCCTTACACCGCCAACGGCATTGCCTCCTGAACCATGGTCAGTTTAAACAAATTCTATCCAAACAATAGATCGGATCCCGACTGACTTCTGGCTGCTCTCGTGTGTACTTGGTCTCAAAATGTGTCTTTTTTTTTTTTTTTTCCTACCTCTGTGGATCCGCCTATCTGACGGCTGTCAGAGAACCCCCTTTTTACTGTCAAATGCGGCCTCACTCAGGTGACCTTTTTGACAAAGTTGTATTCCCAAACAAGTCTGCATTTGTGGTTGCAGGTTCTGCTCTGGCTTGAGGTTTCCCCAGTTAGCCCGCTTAAGTACCCGTGCACCAGCTAATTTGTTATTCGATCTATTTGGCAGAAATCTTGGGCGACCCATCAGGCTTATAAAAATAAATCCTGGTTGGCCTTCCTTTTGTTGGAGGCAGACTTTGGAAACCGCTTGGACGAAATGATTTCTGAGGCTACTGGCAGTAAGAGTTCACTTCTGCCTTAGAACTGTCCGCAGCCTTCTCATCGTTCTCAGAGATTTTAGTCCTTTTGTAACTCTGGCCTCTGAAGAGAACGACCTCTGGGAGCAAGACAAGACTACCCTAAACCTACTTGGCAACAGTGCCCCAGGGCCTAGAAGTCCTCCTTTACCAAGAAGTCTTCAGCCTGAAGGTGTCTTCCCCACTCGTGTTGACTGTCAGAGTTTGAAGACAACTTCTTTCCTTTCAGGAGACCTGCTCGCTCATGTGGATGAGGCCTAGGTTGGGTAGGTGGTGTTGACCGGATACAAGAAAGGTCCCGACCCGTCCCCAGGTCGTGGTTTGTTTGTTTTTTTTGGTTTATTTTTTTGAACTGTACGTTCCCTTTTTCTACAGAAACTTTTAGTCCCAGGTCCTCATTCAGAACGTTTTCAGGGGTTCTGCTTGAATCTCTTCACAGTCCCCAAAAACGATGGATCAGTACGTCCTATCCTGGATTTGAAGAAGTTAAAATTCTTTGTTCGCATTCAGAGGTTTTGCATGGAATCCCTGCAAACGTTTGCATCGCTGCAACAAGGGGAAATACTTTCTTCCATCGACATTTGCAACGCAAACCTCAACATCCCGATCACAAGGGCCCACCAGCGCTTCCTTTGTTTTATGATTGGTTCTCAACACTTCCATTTTGTCCTCCCTTCGAGCTCGCCACGGGCCTTCAGCAAGGTCTTCACGACTATCATAGTGCTTCTCTGCGCCGTCATTCCTTACCTGGACGACCTCTTGTTGAAGGCCCCTTCCAAAGAGGACAATATTTTCAGTTTCAATATCACCTTGGACACATTCAAGAGATTCGGGTGGATTATCAAGAGTAGAAATCTACCTTGGTCTCCACTCCGAGCATGACGTTTCTGGGAATGACATTAAGCACCAGGACAGCTAAGGTCCATCTCCCAGCAAACTAGACCATAAGATCGGAGGTTGCTCTCCTTCGCTGTAACGCTCCCTCTTCCATCCGCTTTTGCATTGGATTGCTGGGCAGGATGGTGTTGACTTTCGAGGCAAGTCCCAGGAGTACTGTACAAGTTGCTTGTCCTGCCCTCTTGTTCTTTGTCATGGGTTTGGTACTCTGGTTATGGTGGTTCTGGTTTTTTTCTGGGACCCTGGATGTGCTGTTTCTTCTATTGCTTTTGGTACAAACTGATTTAACTAGTGTCTGTGGGAAGGATCTGTCCTGCCTCGACGGAGCCAACACTTTTTCCTACCTAGTGTTCTCTTTCTAGCGGCAAGGGCCTATGCCCCTAGTGCGATGTCCTCCCCAATAAATATACAACAAGAAAGGGATTTCATGGTGAGTGCTAGAATCTAATTTTTCTCCCATGTATACAATAAACGTAGGCCAAAAAACATGTGAACAGGGCCTTGGTTATTGCACTCGCTCCTCCAGCCTCTTTGCTTTTTCGTATTTGACTGTCCTCTCTGCCCGTGCTCTGTGTGTAAGTGTATATTCGCTGTCGGGGAGTGTGTAAGACCCACACAAGCTCTTAGATCTGACCGGCACCTACAAGTCCTTTATGATTCGCAAGTGGTGACCGAAAACTGAACAACATATGAGAAGGCAGTTTTTACGCTTTTGTGTTCAAGCCAGCAGCAAAACAGCCTGGTGGCCTAACGTTATACACTTCCAATCCCCACTCTGAGGTTTACCTGTAGATCCTGATTTACTCTTGGCTACAAACTGCCTTAAACTTTTTACTTTGGTATTACATGTATTGCCAAATATGAGTAGTCTTTATTTCTACGTTTCAATGAAAAAAATACATTCGCGACAAACCCCATAAACAGTCTTGCCCTGCATTTCTAAAAAATAAAATAACGCACTTGTTAAGATCACTTATGTACATAAAGTAAAGTCCACTTTTTAAGTTTGCCTTTAATAAAGTTTCCTATCTGTGACTTGTCTCTACAGGACCTAAAAATTAAAAATATGGGCTCTTGGGCCAGTCTGGTGCAGAAGCCTCCAGTCACCCCAACAGCAGCTGGAAAGTCATCCAGCGATAGCTTTGAGCTTTTTAGACGTGCAGCGCGGGAGAAGGAAGAGCGGGAGAAGGCTCTGAAACTGCAGGCTGAACAGGCCGAGAGAATGCGGCGAGAACAGGAGAGGATGAGGTAAGACTTGGGTATAGGTGAATAAACCCCTTATTGCAATCAATATTAGGTATAAATGTTGCTTTTGTTTGACGAGGTGAATGGATATCATTGAGGTTTCCAACATTTTTATGTTTTGGACCAACCAGACTGTCCCCCAATGTCTGTTGGTGGAGGGGTGGGGGCATGGATTCCGCATGTCTTACTAGTTCCTCTATGGGGAAAAAACATTCACACTCTGCTGATCTGAGTGCACGTGTTTATGGGGGAGTTAGGGGGGTTTGTCCAGCTGCTGAGCAAGTTGTTGTAAGTGTATGATAAGCCCAAGTAATTTAGGCATAAAGCAGGGGTTAATTTGCTGTTGGTATTAGGTGTGCTTTTGTTCTCTTAGTGTATACCGGATCGTGCCTGTTTTATGTAGCTAGTTTTATATAACTTGACATCTTATCTGTGGGTTTTGTCCCCTCTCTAGATCTCGGGAAGAAGATGACGCTCAGGAGCAAGCACGTAAAGTTCACGAAGAAGCTCGTAGAAGACAAGAACAGCAACAGCAGCAGCAACAACAGCAGCAGCAGCAGCAACAGCATGTGCAAAGTACTCTTCCTGCAGCCCCACCGCCTACACAAAGTTCTCAGCCAATCATGGATCAGAGAGAGATGGAAAGGAGGAGAGAACAGGAGAGAAGACGGCGACAGGCGGTAAGTACCAAACATTACATTGTCTAGGTTTTCAGTGCAGTTTATACTTTTTATTTTGATGCTAAGAAGTGTCCTTTATTCTTACAGATGGCCCCCTCTATAGACATGAATTTTCAGAGTGACCTGATGGAGATATTTGAACAGAACTTGTTCTCTTGAGACTTCAATCTTCACACCGTCACCACCACTTTACTCCACTCAGCCCAGTCCCATGATTTCCAATGTTTTTTTTTTTTTTAAATGTCACTGAGTGGCAGAGGGGGCAAGAGATGCTGACATTTATGCCCATCATGTATTTTTATCCCAGCCTTTGTACATGGAAATGTGGAGTCTCCAGAAGTGTTCATATGAAAACGAGGAGACATATGGCCTCAGTATGGATTAACGTGCAGTAAAACCTCCTGTTTTCATACGACCCCCCCTGGGCAGAGCTATTTGGAAGAGCATAGACTCTTTTTGGAGGTAGCAGAGGTATTCCTTTTTAACCCACTTTCTGTGAGAAGTGGGGAAGGAGCGCTCTGCATTGAATGAGGTTCACACGCTAGAGACAGGCGTTTGGGTACAGTGCAAAGTGTGCTTGTTTGTGTCCGGGGCTAAGAGGGCTGCAGAACATTGCTAATTGTGTGCGCAAACAAATCGCTACGGCAAGTAGAGATTACAGTTCTTGGGGGCCCACTTAACCTTGTTTTATACATAATTGCATCTACTCCACTTTCCGCCATTGCACCTTGCGTTCAGTTGTTGGTTACTGGGCAGCGATGCATAGAATTGTGCGCTTGACTAGTATACAACGTGTAAGGAGCGTGGACGTACGTGGTGGACGTTTTATGACGCACCGAGCGTTTGCTTTGAGATTGGTAACACAAGATGGTAAGTTTATACCATGGCAATAGCATGGCATTGGTGGATTCTTCTACATAAACTGTGCCATTCGGTTGGTAACATGCCCCTTTGAGTGGTCATTCAATGCTCCGAGCATACGTCCACGGTTTTTTAATATATGTATAATGCGTGCATCGTGTTCGGTACCCAATTTCACTCAATGTGTGGCTGCATTTCATACCCAGCGATGACTGCTCTCGGATAGCCCATCTTTTGTACACACATTTCTATGTGCCTGCAATGATTGTACTTTTCTTTTTTTTTTTTTTTTTTTTAAATAATGTATACATCTTATTTTCATGTTGTATGTGTGTATGTCTGTCCTTGTACACCCAAATTGCTCTTGAAACTCAGGTATTAATCCCCCTTTTCTCTAAGGACGTAGAAATTGCTCAGCGTAAATACAGTAGTAAGTAAGCAAGCATAGTCATTAGTCCTATACAGGGAAACCCAGATTTCCATTCTGCACATCATTGCATTGTATATTGCTTTACATGTATACATGCGGGTGGGCTGTATACAGGCACACACATGTAGTTGCATGGATTATATGTATTCTTATGACTTTGTTATAAACACCATTCTATGTATTTTAATATCCCTCTGCTGGGCTGACCATTACTTTGCATGGCTGCCTTCACCCACTGTTAAAATGACATCCCCGTAGTTCCATTTTCTTACCCAGCAGGTCTTCTGCCATCGCTGCTGCGCCACTTATATAGAGTAATGCTCTGCGAGTTCATCCCGGATCATTGGGCAGTGTTCTTGTATTCTCACAAGGATGCTGCTCTGCCTGCGAATGGGCTTGTAGTGCTTCGTACTCATCCAGGGGGTGCATTTTGAGGGTCAAAGACCACCTCAGCCATGAGACACAAGCAGTTAAATAGACACTGTAGCATCAATAGTCCCTGCAAACCGTTCACCTGACCATGTTATGCTGTGAAATCTCTCGTAGTCCAGCTCTCTCCGCTAACCTGGTGCAATGATCTGCTCGCACACAATACAATAGTCTGCAAAAATCCCTATGCCCTTAGTCTGTAGGCACTGCAGTAATGCAGAGTAGCTGTACCAGCCCTAAATTTAGTGTGGGCCCTGTGAGCGTGAGTGAATGTGTGTGCGTATTTGTGTGTGCATGGCAGGGAGGGAGGGGGAGGGGGATCTTTAATTCTTTCGATCGCCCTGTTAATTTGATACAAACTCACCTTCCCTCAAAACTTTCCTTCCCATAATCCTGTCTCTGTAATTTTACTCTGTTTTTATTTTTTTTTATTTTATATATAAATATATATAATTTGAACTGTTAAAAAAAACAAAAAAAAAACTAAAATCCTTTATGTGCCATAAGCTCTGTTTCCTTTACCCTCAACACCCCCCCCCCCACCTTTCTCCTATTGTCTCTCCTTTTTTAGATAGCGCCCCCCCCCCCCCATTCGTTTTCTCAAGCAAACAGGCACAGAAGTCTGTGTTGTAACTGATTTCATGCAATAAAGTCTTTTTTTTAATTATATTTTCATTTCATTTTTACTTTTTGCTGCATATACAAAAACAAATTATTTATGTTGGTTTCAACCCATATGCCTCTGTTACCCACCCCTAACCCCCCCCCCCCCCCTTCCCCATTGTTCTTCTAATAATCCTGCAGAAGGGTGCACTCCATCCGTGGGGCAACGCTCTGCAGAACCGGTGGAGGGTGCGGGGATTGACACATGGGCAATATTGGGGAGCTATGTAAGATTGTGAGGGTGATACTTGTTCAGTATTTGCAAAGTGACGATGGGGCTTCGTGATGCTCTGCAGGGGTGGATAACTGTTTGTTTTTGGTTTTTCTTCTATATGGTCTGCACGGTGTACGGGAAAGACGCATAATATGCGTTCTAACAGTCACACAGGACTGCTCTTGTCCCGGTCCGTCTTGCACTGTATTAATTCTGAATCTCTCTGGATTTACTAAATTATGGGCAAACTACTACTCCCACCTGGCATTTGACCATGATGCTCCGTAGAACCCTAGTCTCCCTCACATGACCATAATACATCTATTAAACAGTGTTCTGAAACTTCATCTGGATTCCTTTTTCTGATTGCCTTACTCGCCCTCCTGCGGCTGCATCCGATTATACCAGTCATGTGTTCTATATGGTGTAAACATTTTATTTTTCATATTTTTTACTTTTTTTCCCCGTCCCTTCCTTTAAAAATTTATTGACATAACGTAACTTATAGCTGATACTAAAGGACATTAAAAAAAATATATATTGAATAATTCCATATTTGGGTTATTTTTTTTGCTGGATAAAACAAGGTAAAATGTATCACTGATTTCTATTTAGCCCCAAAAATGTAACTTTTTAAAAAAAAAAAATGTTAATTTAGGCACGCTACCATCAAACTTGACGTGATCTTCTGCCCATGAAGTTGTTATAGCTCCTATCATTTCATGTAAATGGATCTATTTTTATGACAAAATAACGCTTGAGAAATCAAATAAAATCTATAAGAGTACAAGCCAATGTGTAATATAAGTTCAGTATTGTAATACGAGTAGTATGCTGTATTGTCCTTAATGAGGGAAGGAGCTGTACAGTAAATGTCTAGGAAAACATGGCAGCGCCACTCTTGTACATACGGTCGTGTGTTACAGCTCAACCACTTACAAGCAAATGGGGCACAAAAGCAATAACAAATACAGCCTATGGGCAAAAGGGGTGCTGTTTCTGGAAGAAAGTAGCCATGTTTTTCTAATTTGATACCACCCCTTTAAAGATGTCAAACTATAGGCTTATAGGACTACAGAGATTTGTCTAGATAAGAATAGTGTACGAGTTCTCCAGTTGTAATGGTTAACATTAGTTTTTTGTATTTTATCAGTGTTTTTGCAGGGTTGAGGACCGTTTTATCACAGTTAAAGCAACCGTACCGACATTAGTGTGTTACCCATTTATTCGACATTAATTTTTAATGTAGAATTTTAAATTAATTTTAAATTTAAATGACTGGTTCATGGAAATTGGTTAAACCAAGGAGATTTTTTTAAAGTTATTTAAATCCAAATGTTATCAAAATGTACATCTTTATAAACTGTATATCAAAGGGTTCCTCCCATCTTCGACATTCATGGTATGTGCCGTAAATGTCTGATAATTTGAGAAGTTTGAGGAAAAAATGGATTTTCCCTGGCGCTGCTAACTGGTAAGACCCATCTTGAGTAATGAGGATTTGAAACAAACAAATGTAATATCCGATGTTTTTTTTTTAAAGGGAAAGTGTCGCTAGAAATTTTTTATTTTTTATTTTTTTTTAGTTAAACCATTATTTAAGTGATTGCACATTGTTTTTAATTTTTTTCATTTCTTCACAAGTCAGGAATTATTATAAATTTAGATTCTAATTTATAACATTTCCATGTGCTGGCCACTACAGGGAGCAGTTCCCAAAATTGTAGCATGGTCAATGTGGTAAAGCAACCTCCTCTTTATTCTGCAAATTTGGGGTGGACACACTCTCCTCTAGTGTCCTCACACAATCCCCCCGCCTTTATTCTGGCTAGTGCCAGGAGAAGGAGGGGTTTGAATCTTCAAACCTCCTACACTGTGTGCCGCCATTTTCTGAGCGACTGCACAGTGTAGGAGGATTAGATACAGTGCTCAGCAGACAGTATAACACGAACATAATACACACATCACATACACGAACATAAATTACGTTCTCCTGCCGCCTCCGCTCCTATTCCTTGCGTCTTCACTTCCTTGAACACATGGCAGAAAGCCGCGGCCAGAAGTCATCTTACTGTCCGGCAGCGGCTTCCGGTCCACATGAAAATGGCACCGGATTTCGCTCTGCGAACGAGCTTCGTTTTAGTCTGTGTGGGAACGGCGCACGCAACTGAGAATGGAACGGCTCCCGTTCGCATTCTCTATGGAGTTGTATGTGCTGTTAATCAACACATACAGAGATTGAAAAAAAAAAAAATGTCAGCCCCCATAGAGAAGTAAAAGTAAGAACAAAGTAAAAAGTAGAACATGAGAACACAAATAAATAAACATTTATGTTAATATTAAAAGCAATATGATAAAAAATAAATAAAATCATGACACCTTCCCTTTAATTACTACGCGTTTCAAGGCCGGACCGGCCTCTTCATCAGCTAAAATACAAATGCTATCTATTTTACCTGATGAAGAGGCCGGTCCTGCCTTGAGACGCCCTAGTAATTAAAACAATATCTGATATTACATTTGCTTGTTTTAAATCCTCATTACTCAAGAAGGGGTTTACCAGTTAGCAGCGCCAGGGAAAATGCGTTTTTTTTCTCAAATTACCATTTACCACTGGACCCTTTGGATCGGAACCCAGGCTGCAGCAATATTTTAAAACACGCTTTCAAGGATTTTGTGCTCCTGGCACAACCAGCCAACCAGGTCAGCAGAACTGATCACCTATCAGTGCATCAAATGATATAGTAAAAAGGCCACAATGTGCGCTTTGTTGTTTTTTTTTTCTCCTCTACCGTTTAGTAAATGTCTGATAGCTCCGGGCCCCAGCTCTAGGACCCGCACCTGTCAACAGACCCACATCCCGTAAGCGTACCGTGATTATGCCAAAAATGTCTTAAGATGTGGGTATAGCCCTTTATGAATTTTACATTTTAATACTCAAATAGTAATAATGGCTATTTATGTATTTGCTTTTTTCTTTAGATTTCCAATTGCTTCATGTTTAGTAAATGTGTTCCATAGTGAACATTTATTGGCAATTTACGTTTTCATTTTTTTTGTATTTTTTTTGCTAATCTCTAACTGGTAATCATTTCTGCCACCACCCCCCAAAGAAAACCCCTATCATGACTTTCTTTTGGACAACTGAGCTTTTTGGCATGTAATTCTTACCATGACAATCACCATATCAAAATTGACCTCCTGACAGGGCAACATTTGACAGATTGGACTTGGGTGGATGTTTTTGTATTTTTATATTTTAATGTTTTTGAATTAGAAAAACTGACAGTGTTACTTTCACCTCATCTGTGTATTATAGATCATTACATCAGCGGTCATGATTTTCTAACTTGTATTATGCAGTTTTTAAGTAAGTCAATCAAGCACCACTTCTGTGAATAGATTAGAAATTTGTTAAATAAAGCTATACGACTGGCAAAGTGGTTGGAGGCTCTCCCCAGAGTTGTCGTCCGCATCACCTTTTGTTTGCCTTGTACCAGTGTCCATAGCCTAAATGGTGTTTTTTGTTTTTTTTCTGGTATTTTTGTTTTGTCCCTTCCCCACTCTCCACTGGCAACCAGATAGACCATGCAGAGCATCACAAACTCATCTAAACACAAAATACCAAATTATATCAAACTACACATGTATCACGGCTTGTATTACCATGTTCTTATAATTAAAGACTGTCTGTGAATTTAAGAAATAAATAGAATTTTTACTCTACAGTTGTGCAGATTTGCTTGTAATAAACAATATTTGTTTTTCATAAATTTTTTTTTTTTTCATTTTCATTTTTTTAGCTTTAATTTTTTTATATAGGCTGCGGCCATGTTAAGGGTTTTATTTTTTGGTTTTTTTTTTAAAACTATGTAATTTATAGTACACATGGGGAATTTTATGGAAAATTATGTGTCTCAGGCCGCATCATGTCAATTGTATTTGAGTAGTCGCTGCTTTTGTTTTGGGTTTTCCCCATTGTATTTAATGGGGAGGTAGATAGCAGATGTTGTGATTTTTTGCGGCAGAAAAGATGCGATCCCGCTGCAAATATCGCAACTCAGGGGAGGGAATCTTACACTTACCCAGAATTCTGTGCTGCTTCGTCCAAGCCGGCCTCCTGGGATGACCTTTCATCCCAGAGACTGCTGCAGCGGTTGCGTGGGATGAAATGTCATCCCATGACTGCAGGACGTTGGAGGGACGTGTTGCCATGGTAAGTATATCCATATTTACCATCCAGATATATATTTTATATATCCAGGTTCTCCGGCTGGAATTCCCTGCAGGCAATAGGGTGGATACATTGTGTACCTTTTATGAAGTATTTCCGCCCTGTGTGAACTTGCCCATAATGTGACGTAAAGGGCTATAACAATGTTGGTATGCCACTACTTGCACAATCCAGCAGCAATTCCCATTATTCAAGCCGGACTCCGTGGCGTGTTTAAGATGCTATGGAAAAAAAATAAAAAAACCTCTGCCTCTCCTGTGCCAACACGTCAACTGCCAATCTCTGTTCTCCCTGCTCCAGTGATGATTAGTTGGCACCACTGTGGCCAGTGAATGGCTGCAGTGGTAACCTGATGTGTCAACATGTCATCGTTGGAGCAGGAATAACAGATCGGCAGGTTTGCTTATAGCATTGTAAGCTCTTTGTAAATTAAAAAAAAAAAATACTGGGGCTGGGCAACCTCTTTAATGTGTATAGCTTTAAGGCCCCATGCACACGGCTGTAAAAATCGGCCATAATTGCGGACGCATTCACTTCTATTCAGACGCCTTCCCATTTATTTACGGGAAGGTGTCTTGGCTGTAGAAGTGTATTGCAAAAGATAGGACATGTCCTATCTTTTGTTTGTTACGGTCCTTGCTCCCATAGTTTGTATGGGAGCACGGGCTGAAAATGTGGCCTTTCCCGCAATTACGGGCACGGCTGTGTGCATGGGGCCTTAGGGTGCAGTTACATGTGGCAGATTTAATTGCAGAAATGTAAAAATTGCGGCATAAAAACACAAATTGCCCCATGACCCGGCCTCAGGCTATGTTCACATTTGCGTCAGGGCTCCGTTCCGACTGAGCTTTCTGTTGGAACAGAGCCCTGACTGACACAATTGGAAACCATAGGTTTCCGTTTCCATCACCATTGATTGAAACCATTGGCACCAATTCAGTCACCATTCAAGTTTGTCTCCGTTGTGCAAGGGTTCTGTCTTTTTGATGGAATGAATCCGTCGGAACGGAGCCCTCGCGCAGATGTGAAGGAAGTTCAACCCTAATCAATAATCACAAATCCCTAAACCTAATTAAATGTGTTGACTAATATGGAACTTTTTAGTGAAGCTAGTTGGAAATGATAGTTGGGTGACAGTAGATGAAAATGACTCTTGTGATGGAAACCTTTCTCATTCTTTAGAAATGTATTAGACTTTCCTCGCTAGTGAAAATAGTATTTGCTATGACGGCAGCGCGTAAGTGTATTGCTGGAGAGGCGGTCAGCGGATTTTAAGCTAAAGATCGGATATGGCAGGAGTAGGGACAATGTAAAATGTAGAAGCTTGTTTGTTGTGACTTATTTGACACTGCGATCTGGACGCTGGTAAATGTCCGGGTTGTGGAGTCAATCAACCTAATTATGTGCAGAGGAGTGATTAGATGAGTTACTGCTTATTGTCACTCTTCCTGGAAAAGAAAGACCCCTTTAATATGTGACAGAGCAAGTATGCTCTGACGTGTGCGTGTGTTATGAACAAAAGTACAGGTCGCCTCGTCCCCTGGAGTATTTTACAGCCATACAGTGAAAGTAGCAGAATCACACATTTGCCTCCTGTCTAAGAGAAAACTTAAAACGAACACGCCTTACCGGAAACAGTAACATCTGTTTGAGACAACTACCCAACATTTTTGTGAAAAAATGGTCTTAAACAGGTTCCTTTAGAAGTGGACAATGTACATGAAAAATCCAGTCTAGATCAGAGGTGGTCTGGGGAGAGGTTGCACTGTAGATGTTAGAAAGTCAATTATGTAGCAAGAACGTACTTTACATGAAACAAAGTTATTCACCAAAAAAGGACTAACGCTTTCTGATTGAAGCTTCACATAAACAGTGCTATGTTGGGGGAAAAAAATTGTTATATATATATAATTTATTTTTTTTTTTATTCAAAAAAATGCTGCAAAAGGTACAGTATGTGTGAAGCTGTCAGGGATCATTACCATGTATATTGTTAGCAAAAATATTATCCATATATATATATATATATATATTTATTACACAAAGAGATTGGATCTATGGAACACAAAGGAGCCTGCATGACGGATACGCCTATGGAGATACCGCCCCTGGAATGCAAGAGGAGTGTACAGAAGAACTTACAGCTGAGGAGCCAATGGGGCTTAAGCACGTCCCACATCTCTAGGGGGGAGATTGTGTTTCTTTCTTTGTTTAATAAAAAAGTTCAGTTCACTTCCTACCTCACTGAGGGAGGATCTATACCAACTGGTCTCGTGGTATATTTTCTCCATGCATGCCCTCCGCTCCAATTTACAGAGGTGGCTATTCGGTGTGGAATAACAGGGAGAAGGAAGTTTAACCCTGACATTTGGCGCCAAGCGTGGGGCCACACTTGAGGGGATTTCGGAATCCGGACAACCGAGAATCACAGGGTGAAACAGACGACCCAGGACTGCCCACTGAAGGAGTTTGATCACCTCCACAATAACACGGTAAGTCAGTTGCTTTTCTAAATCTTCGTCTTATCTGTGTTAGTGGACGGTCTTTTGGTAGTCTATAGAACCCTGGTCGATTGCCTGGATTATCTCAGGCGACATCCCCGCTGTGTGGTCACGAACCCGTAAGAAATTAGTCGCGCCTGACTAACCATCCTCTGGGTATTTAGGGACTAGATAGAAAATATAACCTGTCTTATACAGGGGCACAATACGTGCGATAAGTCGTGGATAGTATTATAACCTTTCTTATACAGGTGCACGCGGGGTGGAAAACACTGATAAGTCGTGGGTAATATATTGGCCAGACCAGAGGGTTCCAGGCCAAAAGTTGTTACATAAATTACGTGAAGGATATAGAAGGTTAGAATGGATGGTTTACGGTCCATATTCAAATCATCAGGATCACCCGTACCCGGACAGTCCTATTCGTATGATTTGGTGAAGGGAAGGGAAGCAGTATGTGAGTAAAATGAAGAAATTGATGGAAGTGTGCGGAATGCATAGGGGAGGGCAGCTGCAAGCCGGAGATTGGGCAAAAGGTATTCGGGAGAACAAAGGGAAGTTGGAAGATAGTAAGTTGAGGGAAAGTGCTTTAGCATGGCAGCAAACAGCCATAGCTGTCAGCAAAGAGGGATTTGCAGAAGAGGAAGTTAGGAATAAGAAAGGTATTATATTATGTTATATGTATTATACACCACAGGACCAGCCGCTGCCGCCTTATAATGGCAGCCGTCCCTCATGTTGGGTGTGTCCTTATTGTGGCCAGCAAAACCCCCTTACAATTGAACAATGTGTTTCCTGTGGGAGAGGCCGCTCCTCACCCCCTGATGAGGTCACGTCCTGCTCAACCAAATCAGCCTTCCCAAGCCCAACCCCTTCAGCACCCACAGACACGCCCAGTACACCCGGAACTGACATCAATACGTCACAGGAAGTACCCACCCCCGGCGGCCATCTTACTACTCCACAGGAAGCTACCATAGAGCCACCATTACCACTATACCCAGTGCTTACACCGGTAGGTGCTTATTATGTCCCGAAAGATTTTGTGCCCCTTTTCCCTATTGTCCCAGCCATGACTGGGCGCTTCCCGTCCATAGATGACTTTCTTAATAGCCTGGCCTTTCAACGCGAAATGGGAAAGAGAAGGAGTCGGCTTGAACCAGATGAAGACACTGAATCCCAGCATGAGTTACATGCTGTGAAAGAGGAACGTACGCTCCCCCTCCCGGTCAGTCAGATCCCGGGCCGTGTCACATTTAACATACCGGAGTCCCCACCAGTGGAGGAGAGGGATACTTTCTCTGAAGCGGGACACCCGCAGTACTGGGAACCGTTAGCGAAAAGACTGGTGTGGCCTACTGACGCTTTGTTGATTGCAGGAATGGGCGATATTGTCACCCAGTGAGTGGATGCAATTGTCAACCCAGCTAATAGTAAGCTCCGCCATATGCGAGGGGTGGCCAGAGCAATAGTACACGCCGGAGGTGTCGGAATCCAACGTGGCAGCGATCTCATAGTTCAGGGACAGGGCCCACTTAGAGTGACAGATCTGGTAACCACATGCCCAGGAAATCTCCCCTGCACCCTGATAGTACATGCAGTAGGCCCTGTGTATGAGGCCGAGAATCACGAGCACTGTGTTCAGCAACTTCAGACAACTGTCCACAGGATTCTGGATTTCGCCAATCATAAACGCCTCACAACCATAGCACTCCCAGCTATTAGTGCAGGCATTTTCGGTTTCCCACCTCAAGCATGCGCACAGGCAATTGTTCAGGCCATACGGCATCACCCAGTAGTGCCGTCTCTGGAGGAAATCAGATTAATTAGCAATGATGATGTTACTGTCCAAGCACTGAAGCAGGCCGTGCAGAACATGTCCAAGCAAGTTATCCCCTCACCTTTACTTGAGACGTTCCCTGAAGACCCGGATGAACTGCTACCTGGCCTAACCCACCCACTGGTCTACCCACCCCCTCCTACAGCCTTACCTCTAGTTCCCATGTCCACACCCGCCGTGGCACTCCCCGATACGGCACTGCCTCGGGAGATCGGGATTACCACAGCCGCTTCCTCAGCCATCCCCAGCTCTCCTCCAGTCCCTGACCCACCTACGACCACGTCCCAAGGTGACACACCCAACAAATATGTGGCCTTCAATCCGACGCAAGTGAACCAGATTGTGAGCCAACTGCCGGACCCGGACAAGAATCCTATGCCGTTCTACAGGAGACTCAGACAAATTCAACAGACATACTCAGCAGCATGGAAGGATTTGCAACTCATCACTAGCATCAAGGCGGGGGACAGTTTCTGGCCCATAATCCAGTCTGCCTGAGATGATACACAAGTACCAAATCAGCTAACTTATGAATCAGGAGATGTGTTTTGCCGCTAAATGCAAGGGTGGGCCAGGGACAGGTGAACGGAATCTTCCACGAGTATTTCAGACTACACCCAAGACACCACGGAATCAGTGGAGAAGTTCTATGCCCGGATACAATCCCTTTTCCAAGACCAGGGGTTTGATGTTAAAGTCAAAATGCAACAGGTGTTGTTAGTGACCTCCTTTGTTAATGGTCTCAAGGAGCATATCAAGAAGAAGTTGGTGGAGGGAAGGCCAGAATATGTTGACATGGATCCCAGGAAGGTCCTCCTCATAGCTAAAGCTATTGAAAAACAACCAGCCCCCACCCCACAGGAGTCTACAAAGGTCGCCGTGTGCCAGGATATCAATACAATTATGTATGCCGGACCAGCAGAGCGACGCCCCCCTCTCTACCCGCAACAGGCTTACCGTCCTCCTCAACGATCTTACGAGCCCAGACACATACAAGCAAGACTTACAAGGAAATATCCTGACGCTCAGGGTACCGGAAGGGCCAGTGGAGACCTCGTCTGTTATAGATGTGGGGAACCAGGGCACTTTAGGCGGCACTGCAGAACTCGTCCGGACAATCGACCCTATCCACGACCTCAAGGCGATTACCATAATCGCTCTCCGGAACGCCCTTACCGACCATAGGGAACCGGCAAGCCCGTGCCCACCATGGCCTCTGTTACTGCACAGTCTGGACCTATTTCTTCTGTTAGGATCCTGGTGGGAGGCCACTCTTTGCCTTTTCTAGTGGACACGGGTGCAGTCAGGTCAGTCATAAGAACTAAGGATCTACCTGCTGACGGTTTCATATCTGAAGATTATATCTCCTGCGTTGGTGTAGACGGCAAGCCATCTTCTTCTAGGCTCACCTACCCCGTACCTGTTGGGGCCCAACAAAAGATTCTCTCCAGATTTGTGGTTTCCAATACCTGTCCTCTCAACCTGTTGGGAGCGGACTTGTTACAAAAACTTCACGCGATTATCCGCTACGAAGACTCTGGAATGTACCTTGAATTGGACACTCCTCTGTCCCAGGAAGAGACCTGTCAGATTAGGGCTATCACCTTGCTTCTACACCAACCCCCTCCCACCCCCATTCCGGACTATTTCTACAATCAGATCCCCGATTCTTTGTGGTCCACAGGCCCGGAAGATATAGGGAAATTACCCGTTCCGCCTGTTCAAGTGTTCCTCAAAGAAGGTGTGCACATACCACGGCTCCCCCAATATCCTTTTGAAGGCTACTCAAGAAGCTTCCTTGGGCGCCCAGATTCAGGGAATACTACGGAATGGCGCCCTTATCCACTGCATATCTCCAGCCAATACTCCCCTCTTCCCTGTGAAGAAGAAAACTCAGAAAGGAGAGCCCGATAAATTTCGCATGGTCCAGGATCTTAGAGCAGTTAGCGCTGCCACGGTACTAGAAACTCCAGTGGTCCCCAACCCGCATACTCTGCTGAGTAACATTTCACCCGAATCTACATACTTCACGGTTATTGATTTGGCCAATGCTTTCTTCAGTGTCCCTCTACATCCTGATTGTCAGTATCTTTTTGCGTTCACCTACAGGAGAGCTCAGTACACTTGGACAGTTATGCCACAAGGAGCACAGAACTTACCCAATCACTTTTCTCAGGCCCTCTCCATGTGCCTGGATTCTTGGATACTAACTCACCCTGAAGCCACACTCCTCCAATACGTGGATAATCTACTCCTTTGTTGTCCGGACAAACAGACAAGTCACCATTTCTCTCTACGCCTGCTCCAGTTTCTTGCGAAAATTAATTGTAAGGTTTCTCTGCAGAAGCTCCAGTGGTGTGCCACCAAAGTTGTTTTCCTAGGACACTGCATTTCCCAGGGGGTGAAACACCTTACTTAAGACCGGAAGTTTGCTATTCGAGATATTCCCCTCCCAAGGGGAGTGAAACAACTCCAAGCGTTCCTGGGTATGGTCACCTACTGTAGACAGTGGATTCCCAATGCTTCTGCCCTTATGCAACCACTGTATGATGCCTTGAAGGATGTAGTCTGGAATCCACATCTGCCTGTGGATGCGGTACAAAGACTCAAAGAACTGATTGTCTCCGCGCCAGCCCTTGGCATCCCCGACTATCAACGTCCGTTTTTCCTCTTTGTGTCAGAATACCACGGCCATGCATCCGGAGTGTTAACCCAACAACATGGCGGGAAACACCGTCCCATTGGATATTACTCTTGTAAACTGGACTCTGTCTCACAAGCGGCCCCTGTATGTCTTAAAGCTGTGCTGGCTGCCAAGGAATTGATGGATAAAACGTCTGACATTCTTCTAGGACATTCAGTTACGATATTGGCTCCACATGATCTCAAAGCCATCCTTGATCAAAGCTAACAAAAGCATCTCTCTTCACAGCGGCATATGAGACTCCAATGTTCTCTTCTTCTCCCAGAAAATGTGACCCTACAGCGATGCACGATCCTGAATCCAGCCACACTGCTTCCTCTCTCGAGGGGGGATTATACAGATGGGTTTTCTTCTCACACTCCTAACCCCCATGCTCATGACGGATTATGATGATCCAGATGCCCACGAACACGACTGCCTCCAGGTGATGCACCATGAAACATCGCATTTGCCCACAGTGACTGAACAGATGATAGTCAATGTTGACCTTACCCTCTTCACTGATGGATCCAGATATGCGGATGAATGGGGGTCTTTCCACACTGGATATGCTGTGGTGTCCCCTACCAAGGTCATTACAGCCGGATCTCTTCCGCCGCACACATCAGCGTAAGAGGCGGAGCTGATAGCCCTAGCTGAAGCCTTCAGACATGCAGAAGGACGAACAGTCAATATCTATACTGACTCTAGATATGCATTCGGGGTGGCACATGATTTTGGTCAGATATGGGCCATGCGGGGCTACAAGACAGCCACCGTATCTCCTATCAAGAATGCAGAGGCGGTGGAGAATTTACTGGAGGCCCTCCAGCTCCCCCTGCAAGTGGCAGTAATCAAAGTTAAAGCACATGGGAAAACCCATACGACAGAAGCCCAAGGAAATCAGTTTGCGGATCAAGAGGCTAAGCAAGCAGCCATAGGACCTCAAGAGGAAGCAGGTGTGTACGTAATGACGAGGAGGGGTAAAAGGAAAGCGGATGAGCAGGAGAGGGAGAAAATGGACAATCCAGGAGTCAAGACCCTCCAGGAATTCCAAAAACAAGCCTCGACCCACGAGAGAGAAGAATGGCTCAGAACAGGGGCAATACAATCATTGCAGGTTGAACTCTGGAGAAAAGGGAACAGAATATGTCTACCCAGAGCACTTTACCCATCTACAGTACAATGGGCCCACGGAATAGTACACAGAGGGAAGAATCAGATGATTGCTGCCATAAACAAACTATACGTAGCACCCGGAATTTCCATACCAGCTAAGCAATACACCCAAAGCTGTGAAATCTGCAATACCTGCAATCCAGGAAGAACTGAGCCCACTCCAAAGAAACACTTGGCAAGACCATTGTACCCGTTTCAAAGGATACAGATAGACCATATGCAATTACCAAAGAGTGGAAGGTATGAATATGTCCTGGTGGTGGTGGACATGTTCTCAGGATGGCCTGAAGCTTACCCAGTGTCCAACATGACAGCAAGAACCACGGTGAAACGACTGTTGACAGATTTAGTTTGCAGATTCGGTATCCCTGAAGTCATAGAAAGTGATCAGGGACCAGCATTTATTGCAGATGTGACCAGAGACATTTGGAAGATGGTGGGTGCAGATCTCGGACTACACACCCCGTACCATCCTCAAAGCAGTGGCAAAGTGGAAAGGATGAACGGTGCTCTGAAAAGTAAAATTCTTAAAGCCACTAAAGAACTGTCCCTGCCATGGCCCGAGGTATTGCCCATTGCTTTGTACTCGGTTAGAAATACCCCCAAACAGCCAACAGGACTCACCCCATATGAAGTCCACTTTAGGGGTCCTCCCAGAATGGGATGTTACTACCCACAACAGCTTAGTCTAGGAAATGATAGTCTTGTTAATTTTGTCATTTCTCTCAGTAAAGAGTTGACAGTAACACATGCTGCATTGTTTTCTTCCATTCCAGATCCAGATTCTGTCCCAGGGGTGCACAAGCTACAACCAGGAGACTGTGTACTGGTGAAAGGACACGTCAGAGGGGCCTTAGAAGCCAGATTCGAGGGTCCGTACCAGGTCCTCCTGATCTCGCCCACTGCAGTTAAAGGAACAGTGTCATCACAAATTATTTTTTTATATGTTAAAGATGTTAGTGCTTTATTAAAAACGTTTATATTTATTTGTGTGTTTTGTGTTTTACTTTTTCTTATTTTTACACTTTTTCTTCCCTATGGGGGCTGCCATTTTTTGTTCCATTTCTGTGTGTGTCGATTAACGACACATACAGACATGGAATACGGCAGCCACAGTCCCATAGGGACTGCGAACGGCTCCCGTCCAATTCACTTGTGTGTACGGCGTCTGTGTGGGAACTGCGCATGCGCCGCTCCCACACAGTCCAATTTGAAATTGGCGCCGTCCGGCGCCATTTTCCTGTGGACCGGAAGTCGCGGCCGGACAGTAATATTACTACTTCCGGTCGCGGCTTCCGGACTTGTGCACTTGGACCAGCGGCAGCAGACGTCGCGGACGGGCCGGAGGGAGCCGCGGCGGCAGGAGCAGGTAAGAGATTTCAATGTATGTTCGTGTTTGTGTGTGTTTACTACTGTATGTAAACCTACTACACTGTGTGTTAGCTCAAAAAATGGCGACACACAGTGTAGGAGGTTACACCGTTCAAACCCCTCGTTTATCCCGGCACTAGCCAGGATAAAGGAGGGGGGGATGCTGAGAGCTCACTAGAGCGAGGGCTTTTTACCCAATTTTGCAATGCTGCAATTTTGGGAATAGCTCCATCTAGTGACCAGAAATGGGAAATTTTATAAATTAGAATTAATTTATAATATTTCCTGACTCGTGAAAAAAATAAAAAAAATTTGAACAATGTTTAATCACCCACACACTAAATGTTTAATTTAAAAAAAAACAACATGTTTTTCTGGCAACACATTGCCTTTAAGCTGGAAGGAAGGCCGACATGGATCCACGCCTTGCACTGCAAGAGGGTCTCTTCCAAAGAATGACTATCACCATGTACATCCTTATCCTTTTTCGTGTTATTGCAGTGTTGAGGGGGGACATGTAGCAATCACCCAGGCTGATGGGGTGACCACCTTTTGGTATAATTCTTCTAGTACACATGTAGCTACATACCAGTTTGAGTCTGTAACATCCTTCAAAAACAAACATGGTTGTATCAAACAAACATGCGGATATTGGAATGCTTATCACCTGTGTGATCGAGGCACTCAATATATATGTGTAACAGACAATTATTACGGCAATCGTTGTACGAACTGGGTGGCGGTGGGCTGGAACACGGAGGACCATTGGGGATATCGTCCACTGAGTGCCTTAGAAAAGAAAGACATTAATGGGAAGTCACTTCTAACTAGAATGACGTTATCAAGGAAAGCATGTGGTCTGTCAGGATTAGGCTTAATCCTTACCATAGAAAACCTTGGTAAAACAGACCAAGATACATACCTATGGGGGAGTAAACAGAGAAATGGGAAAATTCAAACTAAAAGATATGGTAGACTCCCGAGAATGGAGAAAGTTGAACCCCGAGATACTGATAAAAATTTTGCTATCCCAAATACAGATGCATAAAAATATGATGGCCATGGCTGACCCAGGATTGGAAGACACTATGGCCGTAGAAACCGGATTTGGGGACCATAATGTCTGGTTAGAGTGTGTACAATACACAACACGGAAAGTGAATAAGTCCAACTACTATGTGTGTGTGCAGGAGCCCGGCCACACCTGGGGATAGTACCACTTAATATTCCTGACGATGCTGAAGAATGTTTCCTAAGCCTATACACCAATATAACATTAAACCACACAGTATGCGAGTCCTGGAAAAAGGAATACCTCGTCACCACGACACCCAAACAAGCCCAGGGACTTACCATTTACAAAGGCAACTACACATGTTACACCAATACAGAAGGGAATGGCCGGTTCCTATGCAACTTTCCGGAAGGGTACTGTTCAAAATACAGCTCATTAAATGCATCTATCACTCAGAATCAGGTGCAGTTTTTGGGCGATATATACTGGATATGTGGGGATATGAAAATCAGAACCAGACTTGAGGGGCAATGGAAAGGAGAGTGTGCATTGGCTAAAGCAATTATGCCTTTCCACATTCTTGGCGAAGGTTCAGTTGAAGAACCAATAAAAGGATCTTACCACCGCAGAAAGAGGGAAGCATCCCCAAGGGGAAGCTTCGATCCACATGTGTATATAGATACGATTGGTGTCCCGAGGGGGGTGCCAGACGAGTTCAAGGCCAGAGATCAGGTGAAGGCAGGATTTGAGTCTCTTATCCCAATTATTACCGTTAATAAAAATGTAGACTGGATTAATTATATATATTATAACCAGCAGCGGTTTGTAAATTATACCCGAGATGCTTTACAAGGGTTAGCCGACCAACTAGGGCCCACCTCAACTATGACATTCCAGAATAGAATGGCTCTTGATATGATATTGGCTGAAAAGGGTGGGGTATGCCGAATGATAGGGACAACCTGTTGTACGTATATCCCCGACAACACCGGGCCCAAAGGGAAAGTCACAATGGCCATACATAAGTTGGAGAGCTTATCTCAGGAGTTGAAAAGGAACTCGGGTATTACCGACCCATGGGACCAGTATTTTTCATGGATGACTGGATGGCAGAAAATATTAGCACAAATAGGAGTAGTGATAGTGGTCTTTTTAATACTATTCTCTGTCCTTGTGTGCTGTGTTCTCCCTTATATCAGGAAAATGATGACGAAAGCTGTAGAACAGACTGTGCCCACTATGTTTACACAAATAGACAAGGTGACACCGACAGTCCCTTTAAAGACAACCATCCTGTATACTGAGGAGAATAGGGACAGTTAGGACCACTCCGAAACCTTGTAAGTCCAGGTACAAAGGGGGGTTACTCATCAGGAGTAGCTCGTCTCAAGCTGGTGAAGAAATCCAAAACCCCTACCTGCCTGGTTCGAGTGGTCAGTAGTAGGTTGATAGGCAAGACTCAGGGATAGAGTAATAATATTTTTAGGGGGGAATTTCGGGGATCATTACCATGTACATTGTTTGCAAAAATATTATCTTTACACATATATATATATATATATATCAGTATATTACACAAAGAGATTGGATCTATGGAACACAAAGGAGCCTGCATGACGGACACGTCTATGGAAACACCGCCCCTGGAATGCAAGAGGAGTGTACAGAAGAACTT
The DNA here is from genome assembly GCF_050947455.1 of Rhinoderma darwinii. Lineage (NCBI taxonomy): Eukaryota > Metazoa > Chordata > Amphibia > Anura > Rhinodermatidae > Rhinoderma > Rhinoderma darwinii. The sequence goes on along the minus strand of NC_134689.1, from coordinate 376,395,590 downwards.
ACAGCTGAGGAGCCAATGGGGCTTAAGCATGTCCCACATTTCTAGGGGGGAGATTGTGTTTCTTTCTTTGTTTAATAAAAAAGTTCAGTTCACTTCCTACCTCACTGAGGGAGGATCTATACCAACTGGTCTCGTGGTATATTTTCTCCATGCATGCCCTCCGCTCCAATTTACAGAGGTGGCTATTCGGTGTGGAATAACAGGGAGAAGGAAGTTTAACCCTGACAAAGCAAGCCATAAGGGCACCTATCTCTCCATTCCAGTTCTCCAACCAAATACCTCCTGACAGTTCTTTCCAGGAAAAATATACCACTTCACTTGGGGTTGGCACGGTGCTTCAGCAGTCGGGACCTTTTAAATCTTTGTGGACACTTATCTAAAAAAAAAATCTCTCTCCAAAAGTAATTACAGTATTGAATATTGGGCTTCATGGACGTCAAGGGTTCATTTCAGACATTTATGGCTCTTTCCATTATGTTCTACGGGAGCTATGGAAACAACAGAGCAAGCGCTGCTCGGCTGTTTCTGTAACTCCCATAGATCATAATTAAGAGAGCCATGCCCATGCATGGCAGTCTTTTCACTTCGATCCCATCTGGATTCGACAGCCAGCGGCAAACAAAAATGAAATCCAATCATAGTTCAGTACGTAAATACAGCACCAGAACAAAGCTCAGTACGTAAATACAGCACCAGAACAAAGCTCAGTACGTAAATACAGCACCAGAACCAACTTCAGTACTTATATACAGCACAAGAACCAAGCACAGTACATATATACAGCGCCAGAACAAAGCTCAGTACAAAAATACAGCACCAGAACAAAGCTTCAGTACATACAGTACCAGAATTAAGCACAGCACTAGAACCAAGCGTAGTATATAAATACAGTAAGAGGAGTAAGCGCAGTGCAGAAAATCAGTACCTAAAGAAAGTCAAGTACATATATACAGCACTGGAACAAAGCTTAGTACATAACTGCTGTACCAGGAGTAATCTCGGTTCAGAGTTAAAATGCAGTCATGTTAACACCTGTCATATATGTTTTTACCGTGTGAAACTACATATCTGAGCATGTAAGAATATGCTAGAGGTTGTTTCACAAACAAGAATGGTATCACACTGAAGACCATATGAGGGGATACACTACAGATCCAATGCAATCAGAGGTAGAATACAATTTTACATCCAGTGACTCACAGGTGACGTCTTCTTTGATTGGCGTAGTTCGTTTTCTTGTCCATCCAGCCCAAACCACCATGGTAACTTCTCACAGACATGATCCATCTCAGAGATTGCTACATATTGCCACAGATAATAATAATAGCACTATACCTTGTCTCCTTGAATATAATAGCACTATACACTGTATCCCTTGTCTGTACCACCGCCACACACTGTTTTCCTACATATACTGAATATACTGCCACATGCACGCACACCTGAATATAATAGCACTCTACCCTGTGCCCCTAAATACATTGCCACACACTGTACCCCCCCACCAACAGTTTCCACTCTTCTGGGAAGACTTTCTACAAGATTTTGGAATGTGTCTGTGGAAATGTTTGCCAATTCATCCAGAAAAGCATTTGTGAGGTCAGACACTAATGTTGGACGGGAGGGACTGGCTCGGAATCTCAGTTCTAGTTCACCCCAAAGGTGTTCGATGGGGTTGAGGTCAGGGCTCTGTGTGGGCCAGTCAAGTTCTTCCACACCAAACTCAGCCAACCATGTCTTTATGAACCTTGCTTTGTGCACTTGGGGCACAGTCATGCTGGAACAGAAAAGGACTTTCTCCAAACTGTTCCTACATAGTTGGAAGCATACTATCATCCCAAATGTTTTGGTATGCTGAAGCATTAAGATTTCCCTTCACTGGAACTAAGGTGTCTAGGCAACCCCTGAAAAACAACCCCATAGCATTATCCCTCCTCCACCAGACTTTACAGTTGGCATAATGCAGTCAGGTAGATAATGTTCTCCTGGCATTCACCAAACCGAGACTCGCCCAACAGACTGCCAGTGGAGTCTTGCTTTACACCACTCCATCCAACGCTTGCATACAGCTGCTAGGCCATGGAAAATTCATGCCATGACGTTTCCTGGGCACAGTTTTTGTGCAGATGTTAATACCAGAGGACGTAAAGCCAGTTTCTGACCGCCGGTTGAGTATATAAGTCCTGTGGTCGGGCTCCTTAAAACCCGCGCCATAGAGTATTTACAGTGCGGGTTTTAGCTTGCTGCCTGAGCAATCGGGCAGCTGAAAGTCGGGTACCCGGCAGTCAGTGACTACTGGGGACCTTTAGGAGAAGATAGAGCAGCTTTCGCTGCTTCTATCTTCTCTGATCTCTTCTACACAGTGCTCAAAGCCTAGAAATTCTAAAATAGAAAAAAGAATGTGTATAAAAATCATAAAAGCCTACATTGTCTACGGAAAAAACATTGCAAAAATCATATTGCTAGCCCAAGAAATAAAAAAAGTTATAGCCGTTTAACTAACACGTGCTAAAAATGACTAAGGCATCATGCACAAGACCGTAGCCATGGGCACGCCCATGATTTTCTGCAGTCCAGGCTCCTGGGCCATGCACGAACCTTGGAAACCACACTTGTGTGCATGGGCCCATAGAAATAAATGGGGCCACAATTCTCCCGTGAATTTTCGGTGAAAATGCGGCCGCAAAAGCATGTTCGTGTGCATGGGGCCTAAAGGGTGTCTGGTCCTGGAGGCTCAAAATAGCCCGGTCCTGAATCAGTTATAACTCTGCAGTTATTGAGTCAGCAGAGCGTTGTTAGGCACTCAACGACCCCGCTCTCTAAGGCCTCATTTACACGAGCGTAATATACGCACGTGCGACGCGCGTGCTTTTCACGCGTGTCGTACGCACCTATATTACTCTATGGGGGCATGCAGACAGTCCGTGAGTTTTGCTCAGCGTGAGTGCGCTGAAAAAAACTCACGACATGTTCTAAAAATCTGCGTTTTTCGCGCATCACGCACCCATTGAAGTCAATGGTTGCGTGAAAACCACGAAGGTCGCACGGAAGCACTTCCGTGCGAACTGCGTGATTCGCGCAAGAGCTGTCAAACTGAATGTAAACAGAAAAGCACCACGTTCTTTTCTGTTTACAAACATCCAAACGGAGTGTCTTAGACATGAGCGAACCGAACTTTACCGGGTTCGGCCGTACTCGTTTTGACCGAACCCGGCAGGAGACAGTCACTGTGCAGGGTGCTGAAAGAGTTAAACTGGTTCAGCACCCTGGACAGTGACTTCCGATCCCAATATACGTGAACGTGTAAAAAAATAAAAAGTTCTGACTTACCGATAACTCCCGGCTTCTTCCGCCAGTCTGACCTCCCGGGATGACAATTCAGTCCAAGTGACAGCTGCAGCCAATCACAAGCCAAGCACAGGCTGCAGCGGTCACATGGACTGCCGCGTCATCCAGGGAGGTGGGGCCAGATGTCAAGAGAGGCGCGTCACCAAGGACGCGTCACCAAGGACGCGTCACCAAGGCAACGGCCGGGAAGTTCTCGGTAAGTACGAACCTCTTTTTTTTTAAACAGGTTACTCGATATGGTGATCGGAATGCACTGTCGAGGGTGCTGAAAGAGTTACTGCCGATCAGTTAACTCTTTCAGCACCATGGACAGTGACTGACGTCGACTAGCCTCATCTCTATGATGGCGGCTGCGCGAAAATCACGCAGCCGCGCATCATACACGGATGACACACGGAGCTGTCAAGTGCCTTTTGCGCACGCAAAACACACACGCTCGTGTAAATGAGGCCTAACTTTACGTGGTCACCACTTCATTAACTGAAATTTCATTAACTAACTTGTAAGGCTGGGTTCACACGACCTATTTTCAGACGTAAACGAGGCGTTTTATGCCTCGTTTTACGTCTGAAAATAGGGCTACAATACGTCGGCAAACATCTGCCCATTCATTTGCAGACAACCTGTCATTTACGCGTCGTCGTTTGACAGCTGTGAGGGTATGTTCACACGATGAGAGGCATTTACGTGTGAAAAGACAGACTGTTAACAGCTGCCTCGTTTCACACGTAAATGCTCCTCCTCGCATTTTGCGAGCCGTCTGAGACGCTCGTAAATCTTGAGCTGTGCTTCATTGAGTTCAATGAAGAACAGCTCAAATTACGTGGCAAAGAAGTGCCCTGCACTTCTTTGACGAGGCAGTCCATTTACGCGTCGTCGTTTGACAGCTGTCAAATGACGACGCGTAAATTACAGGTCGTCTGCACAATACGTCGGCAAACCCATTCAAATGAATGGGCAGATGTTTGCCGACGTATTCTAGCCCTATTTTCAGGCGTAAAACGAGGCATAATACGCCTCGTTTACGCCTGAAAATAGGTCGTGTGAACCCAGCCTCAAACGACAACGCGTAAAAATACAGCCTCGTCAAAAGAAGTGCAGGACACTTCTTTCAGACGTAATTTAAAACGTTCTTCATTGAACTCAATGAAGCACAGCTCAAAATTTACGGCTGTCAGAGAAGCCTCGCAAAATGCGAGGAGGAGCATTTACGTCTGAAACGAGGCAGCTGTTTTCTCCTGAAAACAGTCTGTCTTTTCACACGTAAAAGCCTGCTACCGTGTGCACATACCCTTACACTGATGGCATCTTATTACAGTACCATGCTAGAATTCAGTGAGCTCTTAGAACAACCCATTCTTTCACCAATGTTTTTAAAGGCGACTGGAGAGCAAGGTGCTGGATTTTATACACCTGTGGCAATGGGACTGATTGACACACCTGAATTCAATGATTGAAGTCCCAATTCTTTTGTCCATATAGTATATGTTGCCTCGTGAAAATATCAGTACTACCCATGGTGCCTTCTAAAAATATTTGTGCCACACAGAGTTTACCTGAAAATATGTGAGCCACACATATTTACCGGAAAAATTGCTCGGAAAACCTAATTGCCACTGAAAACCTATAGTGCCCCCACTGAAAACCTATAGTGCTGTCCATAGTGCACCTATATAAATATTAATGCCGGGGGCGTGGCTTTGGCATGGCGGTGTGAAGACGTGTTTCCCTGGAGCTCCGGACCCACGCTTCAGCAAATCGTCCACACCGGGCTCCCTTACCTGTTCCAGGCGAGCGATGACGAAGGGGAGGCACCGCAACAGCCTCTCGGTCACACCCGGCACCCCGTCCATAGACCGGTTCCTCCGGTCCCGACGAGACAGAGCTTCTCCGCAGCCTTCCTCCACTTCCGCTGTAGGCCGCAGTCAGACCCCGCCAGCACGTGTGTGCTCAACTGCCTCCAGCTCCTCTGTCCTGGTGAACCTCGGCTGCCGCTCCCAGGACTGCTCTCCTGTCATCTCACCGTTGGAGGTAGCTCAGGGCACAGCAGTCATGTCTGGGGCGTCCCCTCCGCTGGTGACGGATGTCCTTCTCCCCCTCCAGCCCCAGTCTGGGTCAAGACAGGAGGATGGCCGCAAGTGCCCCAGTGTATTGGCTGCACCTCAGTCAGGGGACGCCGGCCATTTTGAGGGGGACACTTACCCCATCTGTTGTTTCGGGGGACCACCATGCTGCCTCATCCCCGGGACCCCCCCTCATGGAACGGACACTAGCGGAGTTATGAGAAATGGTGCGGGTATTGCCCACCAAATCCAACCTGGATGTACGCCTCTCCCGGCTGAAAGAGAAGCACGATAGGGCAATTTGGGCTGTTTCAGAAGAGGTACGCTTATTGGCGGCACGGGGGGACACTTTAGAACGCCAGAACTTTGTCCACACCTTGGACATCTCGGTTCTTTCTCAAACCGTGGAAACCCAATCTACCCATATGTGGGATTTTTCATTACACCTGGATGATGTGGAAAATCAGGGGAGGCGGAACAATCTGAAATTGTGAGGCATCCTGGAATCTGTGCCCCCGGAGGGGTTATATGATGCGGTTACTCATATCTTCAATAAGCTCATGGACAGACCACGTGATATGGCCATTGAGATGGACAGGGTGCATAGATTGGCGGGCCCCCGGACAAGGGCAGGTAATCGCCTGCGGGATGTCCTATGCAGAGTGCACTTTTACAAGCAGAAGGAGGATATTGCACGGCGGGCATGGGATAAGGGGGCCATTCCCTTCAACGGCTCAGAGGTTACTGTCTTTCCGGATGTCTCCAGACTGACTCTCTACATGCGCAGGGTTGTCCGCCCCTTGCTGGAGGCAACTAAAGAGGCGGGCACTACCTATCGCTGGGGCCATCCCTTCCACATCATACTTAGCCGTCAGGGACACTCGTTTGCTGTCCGCTCCCCGGATGACCTGGAAGAAGCTTTCCGTTTTCTGGAGATCTCCCCAGTGTGGCTCCCGGATTGGACGGAACCCCCCCATCGCTCTTTCCCAGAGGCGGTTCCTACCCGGATACTGCGCGCCCGAATCCGCCTCGTTCCAGAGACGGGTCTGTCGGGCTGAGGTCAGGTGGACGGCATTCCCCTCGCAGAGACTGACCTACCTGATTTTGACCGCCTAGTTTGATTCTCATCACAGGGGCCTTGATTATGATTTGCATATTTTCTGTGTTTAATTTTTCCTTTGCAGCGTTCTTCATGAGAGGCAGATGTCGGAACTGGTGGTGTCCGTGAACGGGACATTATGTTCAGTATGTTGGGTCTGGGGTTATTGTTTTGGGGGATTTACATCTGTATAGCTGTCAGGGGCCGGGAGGCCCACTCTGTCCACAATAGTTTGACGGTTGGGTCCGGGGTTCCGTCTAGCTCATACTGATCTTATTAGTTTAATTTGCATTTCATTGAGGGATGGCTTATTTTGCTCCACTGTCGTTCTTCGTTCCCCGTTAGGGTTCCATGTTGTTGTGTCTTTTTCAGGGGGTATTTTTCCTCCTGAGGACGACATAACACGCGACGAGTTGGTGAGGGGTTTTGTACTCCGCTTCTAGTAGGGCAGTATTTTTCTAATTTCTTGATACTTTTGTCCTGTCTAAGGGGGTCTTTCTCTTTCTCTCCCCCCTTGCCTTCTCTTCTCTGTTTTTCCTTTTCTCCCAATATGTCTAACATCTCCGTTGTTTCCCTGAATGCACAGGGCCTGAACATCCCGGAAAAGCGATCCTCCATTCTCCGGCTCCTCTGGAAGAAGAAAGCGCAGGTGGCGTTTCTTCAGGAAACCCACTTCCGGGCGGATTGTATACCAAAGTTGACGGCCTCCCAATATACGGAGGGGTACCATAGTGCGTCACCTGATTCCAAGACCAAAGGGGTCTCCATTCTGATCTCGCGGTCTCTTCCTTGGGAGCATGTGGAGACTCGGGCGGATGGAGAGGGAAGGTATCTCTTCGTGAAAGGTAGGTTGGCTAACACACTGTTCACACTGGCTTTATATTATCTCCCTAACACTGGTCAGGTTGCTTTCTTGGAGAGGGTTTTGGTTGAGTTGGATGGCTTCCTGGAAGGCACTCTATTACTGGTGGGGGATTTGAATGTCACCTTAGATCCTACATTAGACTCCTCGCGCGGCCACTCATCTCTACCTAGGTCAGCTCACCGTCGTATACGTCGGTTGTTGCACGAGCACCAATTGGTCGATGCGTGGCGGTTTCTGCACCCATCGATAAAAGACTATACTTTATTTTCGGCCTCTCACAACACATACTCTAGATTGGACTATTTCTTCCTACGTCACTCCCATCTCTCCGACCTCTCCTCAGCCTCCATTGATGATATTACCTTCTCAGATCATGCTCTCATCACTCTTTCTCTCTCACTCCCAGCAGCCCACCCTCGCTCCTGGCAGTGGCGCTTGAATAACTCGCTCGTGCAGGACTCAACGGTGGTATCGGACATTCTTAGGGATCTCCGGGAGTATTTTGACACAAATGTTTCCCCGGAGGTCGACCCGCTTTGTATTTGGGAGGCGCATAAGTGTGTGATCCGCGGTTCCTTCATCCGTATAGGTTCAAAACTTAAAAAGGAGAAGTCGGCACACTTGTTGGATCTTTTGTCCCGCATACATCTCTTGGAACAGTCCCATAAGGCCTCCTTGGATCGGGTTGTGGGGGCGGAGCTGGGGTAGCTGCAAGTTCAGGTTTGTTCCCTCTGTCTTGCTAAGGCTAGGGCCTCCCTGGTTAAACGCAGACGTCATTTCTATGAATTCAGTAACAAACCTAGTAAAACCCTAGCGCGGGCACTTAGGAAAACCCGATCACGTACCTATGTTCCCCATATCCAGGCTTCCAGCAATATGCACCTTCCCCATGACATTTCTGAGGCCTTCCGGGCCTATTACCACTCCCTTTATAATCTTCCTCGGGCCTCTCCATCTGCAGATGGGGGGAGCTGACTGGAGCAGATAGAGGCATACCTTCGGTCCTCAGGGATGAAATGTATCCCCCAGGAGCTATCACGCTCCTGGAGGAGCCTATTTCCCCAGAGGAGTGGTCATGGGCTTTGAAGGACTCGCCGACAGGGAAGGCGCCGGGTCCTGATGGCCTGCCCATACAATACTATAAGGCCTGCTCGGATCTGCTCTCTCCCCATTTCCTGCATGCCTTCAACTCACTTACTGAGGGGCGCTCCCTTCCTCAGGACCGCTGTGGGCCTACATTACGGTGATACCCAAGGAGGGGAAGGATCCATCCATATGTCAAAACTATCCCCCCATCTCTTTGCTAAATGTGGATCTGAAGCTGTTTGCTAAGATCCTGGCCCATAGGATTACCTCCCCTCCTCCATAATGTGATCCATTACGATCAGGTCGGCTTCATGCCTCTTAAGGAAGCTCAGGATAATACCACAAGGGCCATTAACTTGATACACCACGTGGCTGCCTCAGCCCTGCCCACGCTCTTGCTGTCCACAGATGCGGAAAAGGACTTCAACAGGGTTGACTGGGATTTTATGCTTGCCACCTTGCGGCATATTGGGTTGGGCACTCACATGATTCAATTGATTTCTAGCCTCTACTCCTCTCCCCCGGCCAGGGTTAAGGTCAATGGTACTTTTTCGTCCCCGCTCACTATCTCTAACAGCACGAGGCAAGGTTGTCCCTTGTCCCCCTTAATTTTCATTCTGTGTCTGGAGCCCTTCCTGTGTTAGGTCCGCTCCAATTTAGACATAGCTGGTGTATCGTTTGGAAGACGGTCCTATAAGGTCGCTACGTATGCGGATGACCTGCTTTTCTTTCTCACCGCGCCCAGGTTCTCCTTCCCCAATCTCATGGCGGAGATGAGTAGATACTCTAAATTGTCCAACTTCAAAATTAATTATCAGAAGTCGGAGGCTCTCAATGTCTCGTTGCCGCAGTCTTTGGTGGAAGATCTGTCGGGGTCCTTCTCTTTCAAATGGCTGAGAGACTCGCTCACGTATTTGGGGGTTCAGCTCTCCAGTGATCTATCTTGCCTTTACGCAGTTAACTACCCTCCCCGCCTCCAACGTGTAAAGGGCGATCTGGATTCCAGGACGACAAGCACCTTTACTTGGTTAGGCAGGTGTGCAATTTTTATAATGAATATCCTGGCACGGATCTTGTACCTCTTTCAGGCCCTGCCGATTCATATCTCCCGCACCTTCTTTCAAGCCCTGTTGTCTTTACTCCATAGATTCATATGGGTGGGGAAACCAGCCCGTATAGCCCGCTCCAATACTTTTCCGTTCCAGGTGTGAGGGTGGGGTGGGTCTTCCGGGCTTTGTCTCTTATCACCGGGCCTCACACCTGTCACAAATTCTGGATTGGTTCAGGCACACGGAGGTTAAACAGTGGGTCTCGATGCAGCAGTCCATGATGGCAGTTACTCTGCAGGCTCTGCCTTAGATGGGCAGGGATACTCCCCTATCGGCGGTCTCTCCGTCTCCCTCCCCCTCTTCCCAGTCCTGGGCAATCCCGCATTCCCTCCGGGGTGAGAAAGGGGTCCATTCCGGCGGTGGCTGCGGGCAGGTAAGGGGCATGCTATGCATTTCTTACAAGGGGAGGCTTGGATGACTGGCCCACAATTAGCGGCTCTGACTGACCCTCTTCCTTTTACCGCTTGGCAGGTCACTCAATTGAGACATTTTCTCGTGTCCTTGCCTAACCCTTCGGAATATGCGCGGGATAATTCCCCTTTTGAGCTCCATTGTACAGGTATGGGCACGTTACGTCACTCTCTGTCCAGGCTATATACCCTACTGATTTCCCCATCTAATCTTCCCACACCTTCCTACCTGCTCAGCTGGGAGAGGGACTTGGGACTAACATTTTCCACAGAACATAAAGACCGTTTGTTCACAATGACACATAAATCCTCCATGGCTAGCAGGTTTCAGGAGGCGGGTTTTAAGATCTTATCGCGTTGGTATAGAGTGCCTTCCAGGTTGCATGCAATTATTCCTGTGGTTTCGCCGCTGTGTTGGAGATGTGGAGAGCAGGTGGGCACGATCTTACATATCTTCTGGGAGTGCCTGCTTCTGGCAGATTTTTGGTCAGACAGAGGTGTGGCATATCTCCTTCAAATTCACGGATTTCCATCTTCCGCGTACGCCGGCCTTCTTCCTTCTCTATCTGTGCGAGGCGCCATTATCTATGTATCGTGGCTCTGTGGTTCGCCATTTGGTGAATGCAGCTAGAGCGTGTATCCCTGCGCTGTGGAGACAAACTAAAGGGGTTGTCAGGAAAAAAAAAATTCTAAAAAGGGTCCCCCAGCCTTGGTTTGCCTTCCCTAATACCCCGTATTAAAGGGAATTAATCCTTTTTTTTTTTTTTTTTTTTTTTTTTAAGTAAGTTACTTATTTCTATTATATTTTTTACGTTTTTTGTGGATTTTTTTTTTTCCTTCCACATGGTGGAGAGTATTAAAAATTAAATAATAATTTGACATGTTTTCCTATGTTGGCCACCAGAGGGAGCACTTCCCAGAATTACAGCAAAGTGAATAAGGCAAAGCAACCTGACTCACAGCTACCGTAAATGTGGGAGGGAATCTCACCCCTAAGCAGTGTCCGGCTGCTATTTTGGGTGTGATTGTTGAAATGCAGCTGGCAGAAGCTATAGGACACACCAAAAGGCTAAGGGTATGTTCACACGCTTACTAAACAAATGGAAAACAGCTCCTGATTTTCAGCCATTTTTTAATCAAACTCGCGTTTTTGGCGGCGTTTTTTACGGCCGTTTTTGGAGCTGTTTTTCTATAGAGTCAATGAAAAACGGCTCCAAAAACGTCCCAAGAAGTGATATGCACTTCTTTTTGGCGGGCGTCTTTTTACGTGCCGTTTTTGGAAAATGGCCCCGTCAAAAAACGCCCCGTCGGAACAGAACGCCGTATTTCCCATTGAAACCAATGGGCAGATGTTTGTAGATGTTCTGCTTCCGATACTTCAGCCGTTTTTCTGGATGTTTACGGCCCGAAAAACGGCTGAAAACACTGTGTGTGGACATACCCTTAGAATGATGAAAGGGAAGTGAATGACTTTTTAGTTGACAGGTTCACACGGCGTGTATTTGACACGTTTTTTTTGTGCATTTTACATGCCTCTCCTGCTAAATGTCTTTATCCCTCCATCCTGCTGACAGTCTCCTCCAGGATCACCACCCAATACTGCTGACAGTCTCCACCAAGATTGTATGGTGACGCTGGAGGAGACTGTCAGCAGTATTGGGTGGTGATGCTGGAGGAGACTGTTAGCAAGATTGCATGGTGACGCTGGAGGAGACTATCAGCAAGATTGTATGGTGATGCTGGAGGAGACTGTCAGCAAGTACCTAAGTATGCCCTAACAACAGGAAATATGGTAGGACAGCCCTGGGGGCCTTCAATGGACCCTGGGCTGTCTGCCCATATATGGTATGTCTCTCAATCGCGTCACAGGAATTCCCTGTGACGCGATCCAAAGGGCATCCCCCCTTCTCATTTTCCCCTGAATGCTGCAGTCCGCTTTGATCGCAGCAATCACGGGAATAGCAGCGGAGAGGTTTCTCTGATCTCCACCAGCGGGACTGCGGCTGTGTAATACAGTCATTGCCCCTCTCCTGACTGGAAGTGCGTGCGCGGTCAGCATGAGGTGATGCGGCCGGCGCTGCACTAATGAGCGGCGGTTCGGGCACTGAAGACAGAACATGGCGGTGTTTTGTAGTGCGCCCGCCATGTTCTATTTTCAGTGCCGCCACTCATTAGTGCAGCGCTGGTCGCATCGCATCATCCTGACCCCGCGCACTTGTTATCAGGACTCAGGAGCGCGGCAATGACTGTATTACACAGCCGCAGCCCCGCTCTCATACATTCATGTGTTACAATACTGAGCTGTGCGGCCGCACAGCTAAGTATCGAAATACATGAAATAACGGTATCGAACCGTTTGGGGATGCAAAGTATCGAAACAGTATCGAAGTTTCAATGCATCGTGAATCCCTACTACACATACACAAACACACTATGGCCCACTAAGTTTTGCTATGTGCCCCACATTTCAGCCAACAGCCCTGGTCAAAAAATGTAAAGCAACTTCTGGGTGAATTCTACTTCTATAATGGCGCATCTCAGATAAATTGTCCGCTACTTCATATACACTGACTTCTTGTTTATTAACTTCTTTTAAGGTCTGATAGGCGGAATTTCAGACTAGAAGTCAGGACAATAGCGATGATATGGCCCTGGTCCAAGGGTGGACCCCTGACTCACAAAGAGTCGTCCTTCAACACTGAGTAGAGGAACACAGCCCAGTGGACAGAACCTCAGGGGAACAATGTCTGAGGGACTGCCCTTCCCTTGGGCTTGGATGGAGATTACCACCATGTGAGGTGGAGAAGATGCAGCAGAATATTCACTTGTCCTGTAAATATATCTGTGCAGAAAGTCCGGTATATATAATGTCGTCTAGAGGTGAGCACAGACACCGAGCCCGGAATCTGTCTCTTGCTGCTGAAACACAGGTCGCCTGATGTTGCCATGAAGCTGGTGGCCACCAGGTCATGGATGTGATGTCAAATCTTCATCTCCTGCTGTTTGCTATATTTATTCAGGACTCTGCAAATTGTCCAAACACCGAAACCCCCACTCTGGAATAATGATCTGCAGGTATAAAAATATAAACGATCATACACTATGTAGTTCTGGTAACAGCGCCCTCCGCAGTCCAGAGAGGTAAAAAGGGCAATTACCCAGATTCTGCTAGATATCATTGTCTGGTGCTCCGTAAATATATACACTTATAACGTCTGATTCATCATCATGAGTAATAACCTATTATAATAACCGAAACCTGCAGAAGAATTTCATACATACAGTAAGTGACCTACACACAATTTACTCCCGGTCACTGCTGGTCATTATATTCTTTTTAGGCCTTATTCAGACGAGCGCATTTCACATCCACGTGCGTTCAGTTTTTTTCACGGACACCACACAGAGGTATGAAATTCAATGGGGCTATTCAGACATGCGTTGTTTTTCCCGCAGCGTGTGTGCGTTGCGTGAAACTCACTGCATGTGCTATTCTGGTGCGTTTGTGCGGATCACGCGTCCATTGAAGTCAATGGGTGCGTGAAAATCACGGACAGCACACGGATGTCACCCGTGTGCTGTCCATGATTCACGCACCAGTTGGTAAGGAAATGCAGAGAAAATAAATAAATAAATGTCCACCAACATGCCACACGGAACACACACTGATGGCACACAGAACGCTGCGTTTTTTGCGGACGCAAAACGGACACGTTCGTGTGAATCTAGCCTTACCTGTATTGTACTTGTAGGGGGTCCGTAATGGAAATCAGGAGGTGATCAGACTCTGTGCATCAGTTCCTCAAGTAGAGGATCCTCTGTATTTGTAGTGTTACCCAGACACCCTTGAAGTAAAGACTCCTTTCTGTATTGTGTTTAGGTCCATGGTACAGTGACACCGACACTTGTCCTACAGAGCAGAAGACAATGGCCATGGACGCAGGTGATGTTCTTATGTGGGCGCATCACTAGATCCAAAATAAACAGAAAACATCTTATCATAAAACAGAAAGCTCACAAATAATCCACATACCTGTCAGGAGAAAGTGTTGTACATGTCTGGATAAAAACGTGGATCTTACCTATTTAGGGTGTTGTGGGTGCAAGCAATGCCAACCATCTACAAGTTTGCGTCACCTCCATGTAATAGCCCAAAACATTTCCCTAAATGCCACACATAAATGGGAATAAAGCCAATGTAGCAAAATAGAAATACTTTGTTATTTATCTTAATCCTTTAAAAGCCCCCAATTAAAACCTAATATGCATAGTGTGAAGGCAGTGAAGTGTGAAGTACCATGGCATAAGGCGGGTACTGGTTATTTGGACATTAATACTATAGAAGGCAAAAAGTGAGATCTCAATGTCCAACCAGTACCCAGCATATGCCATAGTAACTGCCTTCACACTATGCATATTAGGTTTTAATTGGGGGTTTTAAAGGATTAAAATAAATAATAAAGTATTTATATTTTTCTACATTGGCTTTATCCTCATTTATGTGTGGCAAATGTTGTAGGCTATTGTATTTGTATTGATTCCCAGTGCATTTAATGCGACAATTTACATATAGTGTATTGGTATGAGACAAAGTATCCTGTAATATCCCCTCCCCCTTCTCAGATCATCGGAGATTTTATAAGCATATTAAGGGTAACAAACAAGCAAACGTTAACAGCAAAGTCCATAGTTACTTACTGGTGCCAATTGATCTGTATGCCAAGGACGAGTACTTCATTAAAGGGGTCAGTGGTGGATATCAGGGGTTGGGTAAACTTGCCATTGTAGTCGTCATGTCCGGTTGAAAGTAGGGGCGATCTTTTGGCCTTCAAAAACTCTACACATCTTCCAGGGAAGACATGAAGTCACTACTTGATTATTTTGGGAAAAGCCGTCATCCTGCCATTTTGCAGGCAGGATATGAGATGATTCCTCATCATCTCATGATGGTAAACAGCTGTAGGGTCTCCGTCATCTGTCAAAAACTCATAGGCAAACGCTACAGCAAATACCCCACAGTCATAGGTGTTTCTTTGCTGATCCACATTTAGGAATATGAGATGTTTCAGGGGCTCTTGGACCATTACGCCATAGATGTTATTAATCTGCTCATAGATAGATGGTGACAGATTGTTAGTTTTGATGCTGTCCGCCACCAGGATCTTGCCATTTTTTAAGCACGTTGTGATCCAGTGTGCCCTGTCCTTGTCATAATGGATTTGTACAGCCTTCCTTTGTACGCTGTACCCAGGTACTAGAAGAGCAGCGGCGGGCTGCAGGCCATCAAAGCCCTCAAACTGACTCTGAAGGATCTCCTGGGCCTGGTTGATAATGGCATCATCCAGCATGCCCCTCTGCCCGCTGCTCATCAGGATTGACAGCTGCTCTGGAGACAGGTTGATCATATTTTGCTGCCTCCAGGAGTCAGGTGTCATTAGTTCTGGTGGTGTCCTCAGTTCTGGAGTGCCTGGAACTTTTCTCACTGGGTCAGAAAGATGTTCTGCAGCAGATCTCTTTGCTGGTGGAAATGTCCAGAGCTGAATGTCCTCGTAGGTTGTTCTCCTTTTACGACTTCTTATGGGAGCTTCACCAGACGCCTTCACAATATCCTTATCAGGCTCATCCATTTCTATGTCTGACATTTTAAAGGTCTCCTTTTTTGTCGCAATATTTAAAAACGAGTCCTCACGTTTCACTGCTGAATGTTGTTGTACTGTAATATTCTTAATAATGGATGGTCTTTTTCGAATTGTTAGTCTGATTTTTCCAGGTGCTGACTTCTGGGCTGATGGTTCAGCAGCAAAGCTTAACTTTATCTTCCGCTGTTTTCTGCTGGTATCACCCTCACCAATTATTTTGCTGGAAGAACTGTCTGGGCATTCAGCAATGTTCCTGGGTCTTTTTGGTGGAAGTTCCCCACTCTTAGTTTTTTCTCCCAGGGACAGGTCTGGTGGTGTGAAGAGCCCCTCATGTACATTATCTGCACATCTCATATCAGCGGTAACTCCTCCACTTTCTACAATAGTGGAAGTGGGATCAATGTCACCTACTTTGTACGTTGGTTTCGTCTCTCCTGTGTCTTGGCAGGTCTGATATTTATGTTTTTTCATAGTAGCTGACCTGAAGAAGCTGTTGAACTTTCTCATCGTGGTTGACTTCTTGGTCATGAAGCTGGAATTCCTCATCAGCATTCTCCACTTTCGAGAGAATATCCAAAATCGGTTCCAAAAAAACATGCCAATCGACTTGCAGTTGGAAAGAGCGGTGACCAGCAGCCGCTGGTCACATTTGCCATTTCTATGATATCTCATTATGGCTTCTCTTGCTTCTTGTGCCTGAAGGTTTGCACATCCAACATGGAGTCACGTCCTCTGGATACAGCAGCCGTGCATTCTACTCAGGGTCTGTATGAGGTCATTAAGTGACATCAATGCTCTAGGCCTAGAACAGCTGTGGAGCTTGTGACATCAGCATGTGATCAGAGAAAAATATTTATAACCCTTTAATGACTGGGGAATTTGACATCTTAAAGGGGTATTCCGGACATTACCTTCATATTGAAATTAATCCAGATATAGGAAATAATGTCATTCATTATCATTAAACATTTCCAACTTTCTGTAGAAGATGAAGGACAGTCTTATATATATAGCTAGGATTGTCTTACCCATAATTTTCCTTTCCTTGAATCCGAAGGCAGCACAAAACAAAGGGGTTAGTATTGCCTGGCTACTGTAATACCGCACACAACCTGTTCACAGGGGTGGGGCTATCTTTGGAAGAAAGTGGCCATGTTTTTCTTAATCCAGGACATATCTTTTAATAATCATGATAATATCCCTGCTGGTCTCAACAGTTGACATAAAGGGGTTGGTCTGTGTTGGTATTCCCATAGTATATAAAAATTGATGCCCTATCCTCAGGATAGGCCATCAATAGCTGATGGGTCGGGGTCCAACTACCAGGACCCCCGCCGATCAGCTGTTTTGAAGGGAGTGCAGCGCTTGTACGAGCGCTGCTTCCCCTTCATTTCTACTTGCTCTCTGAGAATCGTCGACACAGATGTAGTGCAATTCATAGTATTGCAGCCTTCTCATATTCAGTTCATTGGGAGAAGGCTGCAATACTGTGAATCGCCGCTACATCAGGGTCGACGATTCACAGTGAGCAAGTAGAAATGAAGGGGTAGCAGCGCTCGGACCGACCCATAAGCTATTGATGGCCTATCCTGAGGATAGGCTATCAATTTTTAGGGACTGGAAAACCCCTTTAAAAGGAACCTTTTAGCACACTCATGCTGCCCTAACAATGGACACAAGCCAGTGCTAAAGCTATGACTTCTCTTATATGACGCGGCACTTTAGAGTAACACATAGTTTAGTTTAATCAGTGCACCTGTCACTATATCATACTGCCCGCAGTTAGGGCAACATTAACAGGCCGACAGGTTCACATAAACAAGATATAAGATACAGGATTTGTTTTGGTACAATCTTAAAACCCCATCTATGATCAAATATAGATGCATAAGAGCAAAGGAGAAAAAGGTTGTTAAAACAGTGGCATAACAATCGTGGTCACAGGAGGGTGGGTCGACCTGGAATGGGCGAGCCCCATTTAAAACCGGATCCTCGTATTTAACGAAGCGTTAGGACGATGTATGCTGCGTCTCATATAATTTCCTAATGCTGCCCGGCCGGATGTGGCAGTGGGCCTTGTGTACCAGGCCATGAAGGCAAGAGGAGCGAGTAGTGGGGAGTACATTTTTTTAAATTTTTATTTCGGTTCTGGGGTCCATGCTTAAGGTGGACGAGGCTATTCAAAAGTGTGGCATGGGGCCCAGCACAATGTAGTTTCACCCCTGTGTGTAAATATTCTAATTCTCTATGTAACCCGTTTATTCATTTTACACTTACCTTTGCAGTCTTCTCTTCTCTTCAGCAGGGGGGCATCAAGCTCACAAGTGCTTACCACACACTGAAGCTGAGCTGCTCCCTCTGCCCTATCCAGACACAGCAGTTGGCGTCGCTGGGATTGCTCTTCAGAGCTTTGGAACTTTAGCAATAATAAAAATTATTAAGTGAAAGAAAAAATAAATATATATAAATATTGTAAAGAGCTTCGTCATTAGTTCTACAGAGTTGTAAACGTTAGGGTTAAGGCTTATGACGTTGAGCGTGACGTCAAGATGTGCTAGATTGCAGCATGAGACCGCTCAGCAACGTAAATACACCCCAGCTAGACGCACACTGAAGTTGCTGCTTACTGGTTAAAAAGCAAACATTCAGTCCAAAAAAACAACAAATTAAAAACTGCAAAATTATTGTTAACCTACCTGCTGGCCTCACTTGCGTCTGGCTCTGCTTCCTCATTCCGGTCCCCGTTTTCCAGAATCCAAGATGGCTGCTACCGTCTCAGACTTGCAAATAGAAATCATTGCCTGCCAGTCTGAGACATGCCCCCACCTCCTTCACTGCTCTCAGAAGGACAAGCACCGATGTCAGTGCTGTGTCCATCTCTTCTGACACTTCTCCTGCTGGGTCCTTGATAGGGGTTCCGGCTGCAGCAACATCCTCACTGACAGCGCGTCAGTGGAGGACAGAGGAAGACAGCGCCAGGGTTGCCATGAATCATCTTCTGTATGTAAGTATATCATTGTATGCTTGTAAGGCTGGGTTCACACGACCTATTTTCAGACGTAAACGAGGCGTATAATGCCTCGTTTTACGTCTGAAAATAGGGCTACAATACGTCGGCAAACATCTGCCCATTCATTTGAATGGGTTTGTTGACGTACTGTGCAGACGACCTGTAATTTACGCGTCGTCGTTTGACAGCTGTCAAACGACGACGTGTAAATTGACTGCCTCGGCAAAGAAGTGCAGGACACTTCTTTGCTACGTAATTTGAGCCGTTCTTCATTGAAGTCAATGAAGAGCAGCTCAAGATTTACGAGCGTCACAGACGCCTCGCATAATACGAGGAGGAGCTTTTACGTCTGAAAGAAGCAGCTGTTTTCTCCTGAAAACAGTCTGTCTTTTCAGACGTAAAAGCAAGCTAGCGTGTGCACATACCCTAACAGTCTTTTATGTTTTACTGTCTGTGTTTTTTTTAAAGGTTTCCGTGTCTTGACCTATGTTGGATTGTCGTGGGATCTAATTTTTACCAATAAAATGGTCAAAGCGAGCTGTAGGGGGGGCAGTTTATTTCAATTAAGTGTTTTTTATATTTTTTTCAACTACGTAACAGCGCTAGTAATCGAGGTGTCTGACCGACACCTTTCCATTACAATCACTAGGGCTTGGTGTCATTCAGTGATGTGCTATGTCCACCTTTTGCAGAAATTACCCCAGTACCTAATGCACCAGGGCTACTGGGAAGAGGCGAGAACCATCAGGAGCGGCCCAATCAATGTAATGGCAGCCGCAGACTGGTGTTTTTAGGATGGAAGGGGACCAAGACCTTCCCATCCGGATAATCAGACTGCAGCTATTGCTTTTCTCCAAGTTTAAAAAAATAAATAAATATATATATATATATATATATATATATATATATATATATATATATATATGTACATATATACATATATATTTGTATTTATAGGATAGTGTAATGCCTTTCTTAAAAAAAAAAGTAAATGATTAAACAAAAAAACATGTGTGGTCCTCCTATTTCTCTATCCAGCCAAGAAAAACCAACAACCGCAGTCTGAAATTCTCAGGATGGGAAGGTCCATGGCTATTGGTTCCTTCCCATCCTAAAAACACCAGCCTGTGGCCATCCCAGGGGCCACCCATCACATTAGATGGGCCGCTCCTGATAGTGCTTGACTCTTTCCAGTACACCTGGTGCGTTGGGTACTGGGGTAATAGATTGGAGGGGTTGGTGTCAGCCAAAAGCGGACATAGCACACCTCTGGCTGACGCCAAGCCCTAGCGATTGTAATGGGGAGGTGTCAGTCAGACACCTCGATTACTAGTTCTGTTACACAGTGGAAAAATGTATAAAAAACACTTTATTGAAATAAACTGCCCCCCTACAGCCCGCTTTAACCATTTTATTGGTAAAAATTCGATCCTACGACGATTTGACGTAGTCCAAGATACTGAAAACTGTAAAAAGAAAACACAGACAATAAAATATATAAGACAAGCATACAATGATATACTTAGATACAGAAGATGATTCATGCCAACCCTGGCGCTGTCTTCCTCCTTCCTCCACTGACGCGCTGTCAGTGAGGATGTTGCTGCAGCCGGAACCCCTGTCAAGGACCCAGCAGGAGAAGTGTCAGAAGAGATGGAAACAGCGCTGACATCATCGGTGCTTGTCCTTCTGAGAGCAGTGAAGGAGGTGGGGGCATGTCTCAGACTGGTAGGCAATGCTCTCCACATGCAAGTCTGAGGCAGTAGCAGGCATCTTGGATCCCGGACAACTAGGACCAGAACGAGGGAACAGAGCGGGAAGCAAGAAAGTCACGCCAGCAGGTAGGTTAACAATAATTTTACAGTAAAATTTTTTTTTTGGGTGTTTATAAGGACTTATTCAGACGAACGGGATATACGTCCGTGCAACGCGCGTGATTTTCACGCGCGTCGCACGGACCTATATTAGTCTATGGGGCCGTGCAGACAGGTGCGTGATTTTTACGCAGCCTTGGTCCATTGCGAAAAAGTCACGACATGTCCGTTCTTTGGGCGTTTTTCACGCATCACGCACCCATTGAAGTCAATGGGTGCGTGAAAAGCACGCATGCCACACGGAAGCACTTCCGTACTGACAGCGTTTTTCACGCAAGACTTGTTAAGTCTATGTAAATGAGTTGAGAAAACTTGTCCAAACAAGCACAAACCAGGAAGTGGGTTTTCACTTGTTGACCACATGCGCACAGTGAAACCGACAACTGCTGTAATGCCTCGTGCGTGCGATGTGGAAAAGCTGATCTGCCTGGTCCAGGAGAGGCCACAGTTGTGGGACACGCGGGCAGAGGCCTACCACGACCGCACGGGCAAGGAGGTTGCCTGAGATGAGGTTGCGCAGACCCTATTCGGCCAGGAGTGGGCTAAAGGCAGCACAAGAGACCGAAAGACCATTGGTAAGTACATAGCTTTATATATGCCATGTCAAACACACATGCTGTAGTGTATCCTTGTATTAACATGTTCCAACTGGGCAAGGTAGCGGCTGTGTCACAGCATCATTGAGCTGGTGTATAATGTATCGTGGTGTGTAAGGAATGGCAACGTTTCGGACAAGTGCCGTTTTCAGTGATGTCACCTGGTGACATGGGCTTTTTTTTTTGTTGTTCCTATGTACAGTTGATGATGTCAAAACCCACTGGAGGAGCTGTCGGGATCAATTCCGGCGGGAATTTGGCGCCAGAGGGCGAAGTGGGGACGGCGCCCCAAAGAAGCGCAAATACATCTACACATAGCAGCTGATGTTCCTCAAGGACATTATGGGGATGCGCCCGTAAGTACTGACTGAAACCTTGAAGAAATGTGTGTGTTCACATGTAATTCAACCAAAACAGGTTGTTTGTCCCTTGGGGCAATGTAGGGAATAACGTAAAATGTTTCTGCCAGATGCAGTGACAATCTCCTCGACACCGAAGAGGAAGCTGGGCATGAAGAGTCGCAGCCGGCCCAAGAACACCATCCCGTGTTGCCCTTAACCCCAGAGGCGACTGCACCACAACCAGCCACACAGGCGAGTAGCCAACCCCAGCTGCCACGGGACGGAGAAAATCCACGGATGCCACCAGCAAGGTGCAGGCGCAGCCACGTTGCTTCGGCAGGTGCCCACGTGGACTCCACAGTACTGGAGTACCTGCGCCGCTGCTCCGAGGAGGACGCCTGTGACGCCTTTTGCCGCAGCCTTGCGCCTCTACTCAGGCGAGTACCCGAGCACCGGATGGTGCGCGTCCAAGGCTCCATCCTTGGCCTAATAGACTCGGCCACACCTCCTAACAATCCACACCAGTTCTTCCAGGCAATTGAGCATTGGCGTGGATTGCCTGAGGCATCCGTGCCCTATACTGCACCTGTCCCTTCCCAGCCGGCACCCCCTTGCCACGGCAACAGTACCAGCGCTCAATGGAGACCAGAATGTCACCAGGTCATGTGCCAGTGCGGGACCGGCCTTTACCACCGTACAGCAGACCCCTGGAACCCTTTGCCCACGGCCCAACTGCAGGGTACCACACTCTGTATCAGCACCACTATGCTGTTGAGGAACATCCTCAGCAGGCCCTTGCAGTGCTATGATAAAGGCCGGGCGAAGGAGATTTGTGTTTGTATTTTGGAACATTGGATATGCCAATGTGCTTCACATACAATTACTTTTTGGGCAGCAAAACAATAGGGCGAAACCACAAAATATATAAGCTTGCAACCCACGTCAAGGGTCCTCATGTCTTGCGAGTCCCTAATACTAAACTCCCCACCTTAAATTTCTAACTTTTCCCAGACAAATGATACATTGTGGCACTAATCTCCCCGAAGCCACCCTTCACAGAGAATCGTCCTGCAATGGCAGTGCTCCATCGGGGCTGTCAAAATATTCAGCAAATATGTCGCGCACTCGAATACCAGATGTTTGTGCCCTTCCTAGTGGAATTTGGGCCGGAATGGTTGATGTGGTAGCATTTCTTCTAATATATTCAGCATCAAAACCTGCGTCATGGATGCGGCAAAAATTATGAAGAACGACAGACGCTTGTATGACACGGGTCACATTTTGCGGCGTCAGTTGCGTTGTTGTGAGAAACACCCGCCATTTGGTTGTCATAATGCCAAATGCACATTCCACACATCTACGAGCTCGGCTTAGCCGGTAATTGAAGATGCGCCGACGGTCATCCAAGCCCCTTCTTGCAAATGGACGCATTACTTGGCTTGTGAGGCCAAATCCCTCATCTGCAACGATGATATATGGGACTGGTGGTCCTCGCGAGCCAGGCAGGATGCTCTGTACCGGCACAGAAAGTTGATTGGCTATAAGACGATGGCCCATTAGGGATGAGCGAAATATGCGGGCATCAGCAGAGCTTCCATAGGACCCAATGTGTACAATGGTAAAACAATAATTACTGTCGGCCAAGGCCAACAAGACTGTAAAAATACTGTGGTCTTCTTCACACGAATGTGCTTCCCGTCTAGGGCACCAATACAATTAGAAAATTGGGTGGTGGCAGGAAAATCTTCAGAAATAGTAAGCCAGTGCTCTGTCGTGGGCTGAGGCATCACTGTGGGCTTTAATGTCTGCCACAGCACAACACAGGTGCCTGTTACAATGCCAGAAATTGTGCTCATTCCCAGAAGGAATTCGAAATGTAAGGAATGGTAGCTATTTCCTGTAGCAAGAAATCTACATGGGTGAGAAAAAAACACACAAACAAAAAGGCACTTTATGTAGGACATGACACCCACACACCATCCTGTAAGCTGGAATTGTATAAAACACACATACCTCAACGTCACAAAGAGTCGCTCCTCGGGGGAAATGCAGCGCCGTATGTTTGTGTCCTGGTAGGTTTCCTGGACGAATCAGCTCCAGCAGAATATCAAACGTCGCCACAGACATGCGGCAAAACTACCTAAATTTATCTGGGTGACGGCGGAGGTCATCATAGAGAGTATGAAAGTGCCCTTTGGAGGTGCGCAGGGCCACAAGAGGATGAACCCAAATCCTCCCTCTTCTCCGGGTTCCCTCCTGAAGCATGGGTCGGCGCTCGCCAAATCTCCGAGAAACCATCCACGATACCAGCACACGGCAACTACACGCAACTACAACGCACGCAAAATGCCGCGTTTTTTACGTGCGCAAAAACGCCACGCTCGTGTGAATCCAGCCTTAAGAACGAGGGTCCCAAACCCCCAGATCCTCCTCACTGCACCCCCCACAGTGAGGCGGACATTGAATTAAGCGGCGGTCAAGCGTGCACGCTTCCATTTCATTCAAAGTGTATGGGAATGACGGAAACAGCAGAGTACATGCTTGACCACCGCTCCGTACAAGCTCCGCCTCCATGGGAGTGCAAGTTTTATTTTACTCAAACTGCCCAAAATGTAAGGCTGGGTTCACACCTGTGTTCAGCTGTCCATTATTCTGCTCCGTCAGAGGAGCAGAACAATGGAAAAATAAGAAGCACCTGTTCCATTGCACAACGGACAACACCTGCCGCCAAGAAACCCATTGACTTTAATGGGTTTTGTCGGATTTCCGTTGGGGTGTCCGTGGTTTTAACGAAAACAATAGTGCAGCATGCTGCACTACTGTATCCGGTATTCTCTGTCAGATCTGCAACGGAGCCTCCAACGCACATGTGAACAAGGCCTAACACAAAAATTTTTGTATTTTTTTTAAGCTGGTTCACAAAAAAAACAAACATACAAATTCTACTGGACCAACTGCCTATTTAGAGACAGGCACCAGCTCCATGAGTGCATCATAAGGGACACACTTGGCGGATATGCTGAGTAAAACTACACAGCTTAACCAGCCCCGGTAGCCACAGGGAATTCCGCCAGCAAAACCACACAAAATAGTGGCGCAGGTTTCATGAAGCATGTTTCAAGCAAGTTTGGACTTACCCCGGCCATCGTCTAGGCGACGCGTCTCCCTTCTGAACATAGCCCGGCCTCCTGGGATGACGCTGTAGGCCATGTGACCACTGCAGCAGTCACATGGGATGAAACGTCATGACAGGAGGCCGGGCTGGCTAAGAATAGAGAATCACGTCGCCTAGACTACGGCCAGGGTAAGTCTAAACTTTTTTATAAATTCAAAATAAAAAAATACCTTTTTTTTCTCATTTGTGATTTTTGCGGCAGAACTGCAGCATTTCCGCAACAAAGAAGCAGCGATTCCGCAGCATAAAATGACATGCTGCGGCTTAAAAAACCCAACTGCAGGTCAATTTTTTTTGCTGTGTGTGCATGAGATTTGTGTCGGAATCAGGGCCAAAAAACGTCCAAAACCGCCTTCAATTGATTTAATCTGAAATCTATGGGAGACAGTCGCGGAAAAAATAAAAAGCAGCATGTCCTTTCTTGCCGCGGTTCCGTCTCTGACTTTATGAGAGGCAGAAAAAGCATTTTTCTCTGCGTTTTTGTCTGCGGTCCTCAATCACCGCGGGCAAAAAATGCCGCAAAATCGCGGCAAAAAAAGTGTGGGCAGGTCAAAATCTGCCTCAAAATTCTTGAAGGAATTTTGAGGCAGATTTGTTCTGCCTGCAAAATACTCTGTGTGAACAGGGTCATACTTAATCAGCACTTTCAGACACTAATTACTGTCAGAAGAGCTGCTGGCTCCCACTCCAGTCCTCGTTGTCAGGTGATGATTTCTTCACAGGTCTTCCAGGTCCAGTCTTCCAGGTCCAGGAAATGGTGGGGATCGGAGAATGCCCGCCGTTGCGCTACAACTTGACTCCTCCATCTCTCCTTACACAGCTGCTCTCTTACGTTGTGAAGGAGGAGAAGGAGGGGGAGGAGGAGGCCCAGGTGAGTATAATGGAGGGGGGATGTACTCTGCACACAGCCTGGTGCGATCGTGGGTACGCGCGCGCGATCGTGGGTGTGCGTGACGAGAGGCGCAGACAAACTCAGGGTGGAGGGGAGCCCGCAGCTCACAACTTTACTTTGGTGAAAAGAATGGGCCCCATTGCAGGCGCCTGTTTTTTTCTACCAAAGGCAAGTCACGACAGTTTCCGGGCCCCCCTTTCAATTAGCTTTGGCCGGGCCCCTTACACCAGTACCCCTAATACTGCCCTGATGGCGGCCCTGCTGGGGATAACGAGGCAGCACATCCAAAATAAATGGAATTTTATTCGTGCCATGTCATAACATCAATGTAATATGTTCAGTGCTGTTAGAAGAAGCTGCTTCTAGTGCCTGCACAATAGATGGAATTACAATGCTGCCTGTGTACAAGAGATCCAGGCGGTGGGACGGCGCTACGGTAACAGCCAGATCTACACACAGGAGCATAAGAAAAATTGTTATGAGAAATTGAATATTTTATTGTGGGACCTAAATAGGAGAAGTGTTTTGCAGTGATACTGCAAACAGACTGATCTCTTAAGTAGTTTCACAGCCTTTTCATTTTTTACATGGTTTTTATTTTTGTTCGTACCTGTTACTTTCGTAGCGGCTGGGCAAGGTATTGCAGCCCTGTCCCATCAATTTTTATTTTTTTTAAACGGATAACCCCCTTAAGTGATGAGGTTGGTGGAGGAGGAACTAAGGAAAACGTCAAGAAAGATCAAAGCTGACGTTCAAAGATCAATAGTTTCAAGTTGCACCAATCATTGTTTCCTGACCCACAACGTCCTCCAGTACAAAACTCTGCATCTAAGAGAAAACTTAAAACAAACGCGACTTACCTGAAACACAGTGACATCTGTTTGAGACAACTACCCAACATTTTTGTGAAAAAATGGTCTTAAAGGAGTTCCTTTAGAAGTGGACAATGTACATGAAAAATCCAGTCTAGATCAGAGGTGGTCTGGGGAGAGGTTTCACTGTAGATGTTAGAAAGTCAATTAATTATGTAGCAAGAACGTACTTTACATGAAACAAAGTTATTCACCAAAAAGCCCCAACTCTTTCTGATTGAAGCTTCACATAAACAGGGCTATGTTGGGGGGAAAAAATTGTTCTATATATATATCTATCGTCAGATAGATGATAGAGATAGATAGATAGATAGATAGATAGATAGATAGATAGATAGATAGATAGATAGATAGATAGATAGATAGATAGAATTTATTTTTTTATTTATCAAAAAAAATGCTGCAAAAGGTATGTGTGAAGCAAGCCATAAGGGCACCTATCTCTCCACTCCAGTTCTCCAACCAAATACTTCCTGACAGTTCTTTCCAGGAAAAAGATACCACTTCACTTGGGGTTGGCACGGTGCTTCAGCAGTCGGGACCTTTTAAATCTTTGTGGGCACTTATCTAAAAAAAAATTCTCTCCAAAAATAATTACAGTATGGAATATTGGGCTTCATGGACGTCAAGGGTTAATTTCAGACATTTATGGCTCTTTCCATTATGTTCTATGGGAGCTATGGAAACAACAGAGCAAGCGCTGCTCGGCTGTTTCTGTAACTCCCATAGATCATAATTAAGAGAGCCATGCCCATGCATGGCAGACTTTTCACTTCGATCCCATCTGGATTCGACAGCCAGCGGCAAACAAAAATGAAATTCAATCATTGTTCAGTACGTATATACAGCACCAGAACCAAGCTCAGTATGTATATACAGCACCAGAACAAAACTCAGTACGTAAATACAGCACCAGAACAAAGCTCAGTACGTATATAAGAACCAAACTCAGTACGTAAATACATCACCAGAACCAACCTCAGTAATTATATACAGCACAAGAACCAAGCTCAGTACATAAATACAGCAGTAGAACCAAGCACAGTACATATATAAAGCGCCAGAACAAAGCTCAGTACAAAAATACAACGCCAGAACCAAGCTTAGTCCAAAATTCAATGCCAGAACCAAGCTCAGTGCAAGCGCAGTGCAGAAAATCAGTACCAAAAGTAAGTCAAGTACATATATAGAGCACTGGAACAAAGCTTAGAACATAACTACTGTACCAGGAGTAATTTCGGTTCAGAGTTAAAATGCAGTCAGGTTAACACCTGTCATATAAGTTTTTACCGTGTGAAACTACATATCTGAGCATGTAAGAATATGCTAGAGGTTGTTTCACAAACAAGAATGGTATCACACTGAAGACCATATGAGGGGATACACTACTGATCCAATGCAATCAGAGGTAGAATACAATTTTACATTCAGTGACTCACAGGTGACGTCTTCTTTTATTGGCGTAGTTCGTTTTCTTGTCCATCCAGCCCAAACCACCATGGTAACTTCTAACAGACATGATCCATCTCAGAGATTGCTGCATATTGCCACTGATAATAATAGCACTATACACTGTATCCCTTGCCTGTAACACCGCCACACACTGTTTTCCTACATATACTGAATATACTGCCACATGCACGCACCCCTGAATATAATAGCACTCTACCCTGTGCCCCTAAATACATTGCCACACACTGTACCCACCCCCCCCCCCCCCTTACAGTTTACACTCTTCTGGGAAGACTTTCTACAAGATTTTGGAATGTGTCTGTGGAAATGTTTGCCAACTCATCCGGAAGAGCATTTGTGAGGTCAGACACTAATGTTGGACGGGAGGGACTGGCTCGGAATCTCAGTTCTAGTTCACCCCAAAGGTGTTCGATGGGTTTGAAGTCAGGGCTCTGTGTGGGCCAGTCAAGTTCTTCCACACCAAACTCAGCCAACCATGTCTTTATGAACCTTGCTTTGTGTACTGGGGGCACAATCATGCTGGAACAGAAAAGGACTTTCTCCAAACTGCTCCTACATAGTTGGAAGCATACAATCATCCCAAATGTTTTGGTATGCTGAAGCATTAAGATTTCCCTTCACTGGAACTAAGGTGTCTAGGCAACCCCTGAAAAACAACCCCATAGCATTATCCCTCCTCCACCAGACTTTACAGTTGGCATAATGCAGTCAGGTAGATAATGTTCTCCTGGCATTCACCAAACCGAGACTCGCCCAACAGACTGTCTGTGGAGTCTTGCTTTACACCACTCCATCCGACGCTTGCATACAGCTGCTAGGCCATGGAAAATTCATGTCATGAAATTTCCTGGGCACAGTTTTTGTGCAATGTTAATACCAGAGGACGTTTAGCAGGTTTCCGACTGCCAGTTGTGTATATAAGTCCGGTGGTCGGGCTCCTTAAAACCCCCGCCCTAGAGTATTTACGGCGTGGGTTTTAGCTTGCTGCTTCTATCTTCTCTGATCTCTTCTACACAGTGCTCAAAGCCTAGAAATTCGAAAATAGAAAAAAGAATGTGGATAAAAATCATTAAAAAAACCTACATTGTCTACGGAAAAAACATTGCAAAAATCATATCGCTAGCCCAAGAAATAAAAAAGTTATAGCCGTTTAACTAACGCGTGCTAAAAATGACTAAGGCCTCATGCACACGACCGTAGCCATGGGCACGCCCATGATTTTCAGGTCAGACGGCCGCGGAGTGTTACCCGTGGGCCGTGCACATGGCCGCGTACATTAATTTCTATGAGCCTGGACTGCAGAACACAGCCGTAATAAGACATGTTCGTTCTTTCTGCAGTCCAGGCTCCTGAGCCATGCACGCACCGTGGAAACCACGGTCGTGTGCATGGGCCCATAGAAATGAATGGGGCCACAATTCTCCCGTTAATTTTCGGTGGAATTGCGGCCGCATTGCATGTTCGTGTGCATGGGGCCTAAAAGGTGTCTGGTCCTGGAGGCTCAAAATAGCCCGGTCCTGAATCAGTTAAAACCCTGCAGTTATTGAGTCAGCAGAGCGTTGTTAGGCATTCAACGACCCCGCTCTGTAACTTTACGTGGTCACCAATTCATTAACTGAAATTTCATTAACTGACTTGTTACACCGATGGCATCTTATTACAGTACCATGCTAGAATTCAGTGAGCTCTTAGAACAACCCATTCTTTCACCAATGTTTTTAAAGGCGACTGCAGGGCGAGGTGCTGGATTTTATACACCTGTGACAATGGGACTGATTGACACACCTGAATTCAATGATTGAAGTCCCAATTCTTTTGTCCATATAGTGTATGTTGCCTCCTGAAATATCAGTACTACCCATGGTGTCTCCTAAAAATATTTGTGCCACACAGTGTTTATCTGAAAACATGCGAGCCACACATATTTACTGGAAAAATTGCTCGGAAAACCTAATTGCCACTGAAAACCTATAGTGCCCCCTGAAACAGATATTGCCCCCAAAAAATCAGTACTGTCCATAGTGCACCTATATAAATATTAATGCGGGGGCGTAGCTTTGGCATGGCGGTGTGAAGACGTGGTTCCCTGGAGCTCCGGACCCACGCTTCAGCAAATCGCCCACAGCGGGCTCACTTACCTGTTCCAGGCGAGCGATGACAAAGGGGAGGCACCGCAACAGCATCTCGGTCACTCCTGGCACCCCGTCCATAGACTGGTTCCTCCGGTCCCGACGAGACAGAGCTTCTCCGCGGCCTTCCTCCACTTCCGCTGTAGGCCGCAGTCAGACCCCGCCAGGATGTGTGTGCTCACCGGCCTCCAGCTCCTCTGTCCTGGTGAACCTCGGATGCCACTCCCAGGACTGCTCTCCTGTCATCTCACCATTGGAGGTAGGTCAGGGCACAGCAGTCATGTCTGGGGCGTCCCCTCCGCTGGTGACGGATGTCCTTCTCCCCCTCCAGCCCCAGCCTGGGTCAGGACAGAAAGATGTCCGCACGGCATTGCATGGTGGGGTGGTCCCAGTGCCATTTTCCCTTGCCGCGCAGCGGCACTCTCCGCCAGTAGATTGGCTGCACCTCAGTCAGGGGACGCCCGCTATTTTGAGGGGGACACTTACCCCATCTGTTGTTTCGGGGGACCACCATGCTGCCTCATCCCCGGGACCCCCCCCTCCATGGAACGGACACTAGCGGAGTTATGAGAAATGGTGCGGGTATTGCCCACCAAATCCGACCTGGATGTACGCGTCTCCCGGCTAAAAGAGAAGCACGATAGGGCCATTGGGGCTGTTTCAGAAGAGGTACGCTTATTGGCGGCACGGGTGGACACTTTGGAACACCAGAACTCTGTCCACACCTTGGACATCTCGGTTCTTTCTCAGACCGTGGAAACCCAATTTACCCAAATGCGGGATTTTTCATTCCACCTGGATGATGTGGAAAATCAGGGGAGGTGGAACAATTTGAAATTGTGAGGCATCCTGGAATCTGTGCCCCCGGAGGGGTTATATGATGCGGTTACTCATATCTTCAATAAGCTCATGGACAGACCACGTGATATGGCCATTGAGATGGACAGGGTGCATAGATTGACGGGCTCCCGGACCAGGGAAGGTAATCGCCTGCGGGATGTCATATGCAGAGTGCACTTTTACAAGTAGAAGGAGGATATTGCACGGCGGGCATGGGAGAAGGGGGCCATTCCCTTCAACGGCTCAGAGGTTACTGTCTTGCCGGATGTCTCCTGACTGACTCTCCACATGCGCAGGGTTGTCCGCCCCTTGCTGGAGGCAACTAAAGAAGCGGGCGCTACCTATTGCTGGGGCCATCCCTTCCACATCATACTTTGCCGTCAGGGACACTCGTTTGCTGTCCGCTCCCCAGATGACCTGGAAGAAGCCTTCCGTTTTCTGGAGATCTCCCCAGTGCGGCTCCCGGATTGGACGGAACCCTCCCATCGCTCTTTCCCAGAGGCGGTTCCTACTGCGCGCCCGAATCCGCCTCATTCCAGAGACGGGTCTGTCGGGCTGAGGTCACGTGGACGGCATTCCCCTCGCAGAGACTGACCTACCTGATTTTGACCGCCTAGTTTTATTCTCATCACAGGGGCCTTGATTATGATTTGTATATTTTCTGTGTTTAATTTTTCCTTTGCAGCGTTCTTCATGAGAGGCAGATGTCGGAACTGGTGGTGTCTGTGAATGGGACATTATGTTCAGTATGTTGGGTCTGGGGTTATTGTTTCGGCGGATTTACATCTGTATAGCTGTCTGGGGCCGGGAGGCCCACTCTGTCCACAATAGTTTGACGGTTGGGTCCGGGGTTCCGTCTAGCTCGTTCTGATCTTAGTTTAATTTGTATTTCATTGAGGGATTGCTTCTTTTGCTCCGCTGTCGTTCTTTGTTCCCCATTAGGGTTCCGTGTTGTTGTGTCGTGGTCAGGGGGTATTTTTCCTCCTGAGGACGACATAACACGCGACGAGTTGGCACAGGGCCTGAACATCCCGGAAAAGCGATCCTCCATTCTTCGTCTCCTCTGGAAGAAGAAAGCGCAGGTGGCGTTTCTTTAGGAAACCCATTTCCGGGCGGATTGTATACCAAAGTTGACGGCCTCCCAATATACGGAGGGGTACCATAGTGAGTCACCTGATTCCAAGACCAAAGGGGTCTCCATTCTGATCTCGCGGTCTCTTCCTTGGGAGCATGTGGAGACTCGGGCGGATGGAGAGGGAAGGTATCTCTTCGTGAAAGGTAGGTTGGCTAACACACTGTTCACACTGGCTTTATATTATCTCCCTAACACTGGTCAGGTTGCTTTCTTGGAGAGGGTTTTGGTTGAGTTGGATGGCTTCCTGGAAGGCACTCTATTACTGGTGGGGGATTTGAATTTCACCTTAGATCCTACATTAGACTCCTCGCGCGGGCACTCGTCTCTACACAGGTCAGCTCACCGTCGTATACGTCGGTTGTTGCACGAGCACCAATTGGTCGATACGTGGCGGTTTCTGCAGCCATCGACAAAAGACTATACTTTCTTTTCGGCCCCTCACAACACATACTCAAGATTAGATTATTTCTTCCTACGTCACTCCCATCTCTCCGACCTCTCCTCAGCCTCCATTGATGATATTACCTTCTCAGATCATGCTCTCATCACTCTTTCCCTCTCACTCCCAGCGGCCCACCCTCGCTCCTGGCAGTGGCGCTTGAATAACTCGCTCCTGCAGGACTCAACGGTGGTATCGGACATTCTTAGGGAACTCCGGGAGTATTTTGACACAAATGTTTCCCCGTAGGTCGACCCGCTTTGTATTTGGGAGGCACATAAGTGTGTGATCCGCAGTTCCTTCATCCATATAGGATCTAAACTTAAAAAGGAGAAGTCGGCACACTTGTTGGATCTTTTGTCCCGCATACATCTCTTGGAACAGTCCCATAAGGCCTCCTTGGATTGGGTTGTGGGGGCGGAGCTGGGGCAGCTGCGAGTTCAGGTTTGTTCTCTCTGTCTTGCTAAGGCTAGGGCCTCCCTGGTTAAATGCAGACGTCATTTCTATGAAATCAGTAACAAACCTAGTAAGACCCTGGCACAGGCACTTAGGAAAACCCGATCACGTACATATGTTTCCCATATCCAGGCTTCCAGCAATAGGCGTATGCACCTTCTCCATGACATTTCTGAGGCCTTCCGGGCCTGTTACCACTCCCTTTAAAATCTTCCTCGGGCCTCTCCATCTGCGGATGGGGGAAGCCGACTGGAGCAGATAGAGGCATACCTTTAGTCCTCAGGGATGAAATGTATCCCCCAGGAGGCTATCACACTCCTGGAGGAGCCTATTTCCCCCGAAGGAGTGGTCACGGGCTTTGAAGGACTCGCCGAGAGGGAAGGCGATGGGTCCTGATGGCCTGCCCATACAATACTATAAGGCCTGCTCGGATCTGCTCTCTTCCCATTTCCTGCATGCCTTCAACTCACTTACTGAGGGGCGCTCCCTTCCTCAGGACCGCTGTGGGCCTACATTACGGTGATACCCAAGGAGGGGAAGGATCCATCCATATGTCAAAACTATCGCCCCATCTCTTTGCTAAATGTGGATCTGAAGCTGTTTGCTAAGATCCTGGCCCATAGGATTACCCCCCTCCTCCATAATGTGATCCATTATGATCAGGTCGGCTTCATGCCTCTTAAGGAAGCTCGGGATAATACCACAAGGGCCATTAACTTGATACACCACGCGGCTGCCTCAGCCCTGCCCACGCTCTTGTTGTCCACGGATGTGGAGAAGGACTTCGACAGGTTCGACAGGTTCGACTGGGATTTTATGCTTGCCGCCTTGCGGCATATTGGGTTGGGCACTCACATGATGCAATGGATTTCGAGCCTCTACTCCTCTCCCCCGTCCCGGGTTAAGGTCAATGGTACTTTTTCGTCCCCGCTCACTATCTCTAACAGCACGAGGCAAGGTTGTCCCTTGTCCCCCTTAATTTTCATTCTGTGTCTGGAGCCCTTCCTGGGTGTATCGTTGGGAGAACGGTCCTATAAGGTCGCTGTGTATGCGGATGACCTGCTTTTCTTTCTCACCGCGCCCAGGATCTCCTTCCCCAATCTCATGGCGGAGATGAGTAGATACTCTAAATTGTCCAATTTCAAAATTAATTATCAGAAGTCGGAGGCTCTCAATGTCTCGTTGCCGCAGTCTTTGGTGGAAGATCTGTCAGGGTCCTTCTCTTTCAAATGGGCGAGAGACTCTCTCACGTATTTGGGGGTTCAGCTCTCCAGGGATCAATCTCGCCTTTACGCAGTTAACTACCCTCCCCTCCTCCAACATGTAAAGAGCGATCTGGATTCCTGGACGACGAGCACCTTTACTTGGTTAGGCAGGTGTGCAATTTTTAAAATGAATATCCTGCCACGGATCTTGTACCTCTTTCAGGCCCTGCCGATTCATATCTCCCGCACCTTCTTTCAAGCCCTGTTGTCTTCACTCCATAGATTCATATGGGTGGGGAAACCAGCCCGTATAGCCCGCTCCATGCATTTCCGTTCCAGGTGTGAGGGTGGGGTGGGTCTTCCGGGCTTTGTCTCTTATCACCAGGCCTCACACCTGTCACGGATTCTGGATTGGTTCAGGCACACGGAGGTTAAACAGTGGGTCTCGATGCATTAGTCCAGTTCCTCTGCAGGCTCTGCCTTGGTTGGGCAGGGATACTCCCCTATCGGCGCGGATGCACGCGACGATTGGACCCACTTTGGCGGTTGTGTCCCGGCTCTTTCCCCGGAAAGAGATTTCTCCGTCTCCCTCCCCCTCTTCCCAGTCCTGGGCAATCCTGCATTCCCTCCGGGGCGAGAAAGGGGTTCATTCCAGCGGTGGCTGCGGGCAGGTAAGGGGCATGCTGCGCATTTCTTACAAGGGGAGGCTTGGATAACTGGCCCACAATTAGCAGCTCTGACTGACCCTCTTCCTTTTACCACTTGGCAGATCACTCAATTGAGACATTTTCTTGTGTCCTTGCCTAACCCTTCCGAATATGCGTGGGAAAATTCCCCTTTTGAGCTCCTTTGTACAGGTATGGGCACATTACGTCACACTCTGTCCAGGCTATATACCCTACTGATTTCCCCATCTAATCTTCCCACACCTTCCTACCTGCTCAGCTGGGAGAGGGACTTGGGACTAACATTTTCCACAGTACATAAAGACCGTTTGTTCACAATGACACATAAATCCTCCAAGGCTAGCAGGTTTCAGGAGGCGGGTTTTAAGATCTTATCGCGTTGGTATAGAGTGCCTTCCAGGTTGCATGCAATTATTCCTGCGGTTTCGCCACTGTGTTTGAGATGTGGAGACCAGGTGGGCACGATCTTACATATCTTCTGGGAGTGGCTGCTTCTGACAGATTTTTGGTCAGAGGTGTGGCGTATCTCCTCCAAATTCACGGATTTCCATCTTCCGCGTACGCCAGCCTTCTTCTTACTCCATCTGAGTGAGGCGCCATTATCTATGTATCGTCGCTCTGTGGTTCGCCATTTGGTGAATGCAGCTAGAGCATGTATCCCTGCGCTGTGGCGACAAACTAGTATTCCGTCGATTGGTATGTGGTTCGGTAAGACCCAGGAGATCATGAGAATGGAGGATCTCACGGCATCCATGAGAGGGACCCATGCTAAATTTCTCAAAACTTGGTATCATTGGGTCAGATTCCAGTCTTCTGTCGAGTTCATGAATATTATGGTTTCTTGAATATAATCCTAGGGGCCATTGTGAGTTTTCTTCCCTTCTTTTCCTTTCTCTGTCTTTTTTTCTTTTTTGCTTTACTATCTCTCTCTGATATGCCTACTCATGGATCTTTGTGCATGGCTGCGGGTTCAGGGTGCATAAGGCGTCTGTTTCCATTATTGTTTCAGATGGCCGTTATTGTTTTGTTTGCACTTAATGTAGGAATTATAATGGCCCGCGAGCCGATGTTTGTGCTGCTGCTGATGTTTGCACTATCGTCTCTTGTTTATTGGAAAACTGAAAATAAAAGAATTTATAAATAATAAATATTAATGCCACACACTGTGGCCCTGAAAATATTTGTGGCACCTATGGTGCCCCCTAACAGGACAGTGCCACCCATAGTGTTAATATATACATACTGTGCCCCTCAAAATACTTTTTCCACCTCTAGCCCCCCTGAAATTAAAAGACCTGCCCATAATTCCCCCATATAAATAAAATCCTACACTGTGCCCCTTAAAATACTTGTTCCACTCATGGTGCCTCGTATAAATATTAATTACACACACTGTTCCTCTTAAAATACTAGTGCCCCCTGAAAGTTAGAGTGCAGCCCATAGTTCTGAAAACATAATCTACGGCCGCCATTCACTATTCCCAAACTGTCCTCTACTGAAGCAGACCAGGCTCCTTTGGAACGACACAAGCGGAGTGATGATGTCAGCAGGGCTCTCTCATCCGTCGGCAATTAAAGGGGTTGTCCAGGAAAAACAAAATTCTAAAAAGGGTCCCCCAGCCTTGGTTTGCCTTCCCTAATTAAAGAGAATTAAACCTTTTTTTTTTAAGTAAGTTACTTATTTCTATTACATTTTTTAAGTTTTTTGCGTAATTTTTTTTACCTTCCACATGATGGAAAGTATTAAAAATTAAATAATAATTTGACAGGTTTTCCTATGTTGGCCACCAGAGGGAGCACTTCCCAGAATTACAGCAAGGTGAATAAGGCAAAGCAACCTGACTCACAGCTTCCGTAAATGTGGGAGGGAATCTCACCCCTAAGCAGTGTCCGGCTGCTATTTTGGGTGTGATTGTTGAAATGCAGCTGGCAGAAGCTATAGGACACACCAAAAGGCTAAGGGTATGTTCACACGCTTACTAAACAAATGGAAAACAGCTCCTGATTTTCAGCCATTTTTTAATCAAACTTGCGTTTTTGGCGGCGTTTTTGGCGGCTTTATTACGGCTGTTTTTGGAGCTGTTTTTCTATAGAGTCAATGAAAAACGGCTCCAAAAACGTCCCAAGAAGTGATATGCACTTCTTTTTGGCGGGCGTCTTTTTACGTGAAGTTTTTGAAAAATGGCCGCGTAACAAAACGCCCCGTCGGAACAGAACGCCGTATTTCCCATTGAAACCAATGGGCAGATGTTTGTAGATGTTCTGCTTCCAATTCTTCAGCCGTTTCTCGGGACGTTTACGGCCCGAAAAACGGCTGAAAACACTGCGTGTGAACATACCCTTAGATTGATGAAAGGGAAGTGAATGACTTTTTAGTTGACAGGTTCACACGGCGTGTATTTGACACATTTTTTTTGTGCATTTTACATGCCTCTCCTGCTAAATGAATGCTGCAGTCCGCTTTGATCGCAGCAATCACGGGAATAACGGCGGAGAGGTTTCTCTGATCTCCACCAGTGGGACTGCGGCTGTGTAATACAGTCATTACCCCGCTCAGTTGCGTAACTACCGCCGTAGCAGCAGTAGCGGCTGCTACGGGGCCCGCGGCATGAGGGGGCCCGTGACGCCCGCCGGCACGGGCCCCCACCATGGCCGGAGGCTCCGCTAGCAGCCGCTATGGCTGCTACAGCGGGACGCCACTGAACACTACGGCAGAGCAGGGAGGTATCTCCCCGCTCTGCCATTAACTGGTTCCCGACCGCTGGCTGTATTTTTACGGCCAGCGGTCAGGGTCCTTAAAACCCGAGCCATAGACTTTCTACGGCTCGGGTTTTAACTTGCTGCCCGCGCGATCGGGCAGCTGAATGTCGGGTCTCCGGCTGTCAGTGACTGCCAGGGACCCTGAGGAGAAGATAGAAGCAGCTTTCGCTGCTTCTGTCTTCTCTGATCACTTGTACACAGCGCCGCTGAATGCGCGCTGTGTACAGGAATAGAGACAGCAGCAGCGGCGCTGTCTCTATTCCTCCCGGTGATCATATGACTGGTCACATGATCGCTGGGTGCTGTTAGTGGCAGACTGTTGCTGGGTCTTACTAGACCCAGCACAGCCCAGTTAGTGACAATCGTCACTATGAGAGGGCTGATTTCCCCTGTAATTGGGGCTGCTGTGCAGCTCCAGTTACAGTGGAAAAACATGGTGTAAAAGAAAGAAAAAAAATATATAAAGTTCCCTAAAGGTCTTCTTTGACCTTTGGGGGACAGACCATAGTAATAAAAAAATAATAAAGTAAAGTGCAAAAAAAAATTAAATAATAAATACACATAAAATACCCACCCCAAAAAAAAAACGTTCCCCCCGCCAATCATTGTTGTAACACTAGCGCTGACCCAATTACCCTAATATAGACATGCAATATATAAAAATTTACGGTAGACAATGACGATCACAAATAAAAGGTCTATTTTAGGGTAAAACTATGTTATTACCAAAAAAAAATAGCTGAAATGTAAAAAAGCTTATTTTTGTACTATTATTTTCAAACTTTATGAATAAAAATTCTAAAATAGCAAAAAAGGTGTGTATAAAAACGCTAAAAAATGAAACCTGCGTTGTCTACGGAAAAAAACGTCGCAAAAATCACGTCGTTAGCCCAACAAATAAAAAAGTTATAGCCATTTAACTAACACATGCTAAAAATGGCTAAACGGTGTCTGGTCCTGAAGGCGCAAAATAGAGCAAAAGACATGTATCCCCCCCCCTCTCCACAGGACATGTATCCCCTCTCCACAGGACATGTATCCCCTCCCTCTCCACAGGACATGTATCCCCTCTCCACAGGATCTCCACAGGACATGTATCCCCTCTCCACAGGATCTCCACAGGACATGTATCCCCTCTCCACAGGACATGTATCCCCCCCTCTCCACAGGACATGTATCCCCCCCTCTCCACAGGACATGTATCCCCCCCCTCTCCACAGGACATGTATCCACCCCCTCTCCACAGGACATGTATCCCCTCTCCACAGGACATGTATCCCCTCTCCACAGGACATGTATCCCCTCTCCACAGGACATGTATCCCCTCTCCACAGGACATGTATCCCCTCTCCACAGTCCCCCGTTCTCCCTATCGCTGCCAGCGATCACACATGTATCCCCTATCCTGTGGAGATCCTGTGGAGAGGGGATACATGTATTTTGTAGGACACACTGTAGGTCGCATTTTTTTTGGGAGGGGGGACGCTGTATGGCGTTCCCTACAGGGGGGGGTGGTTGTATGGCGTTCCCTACAGGGGGGGGGTGGCTGTATGGCGTTCCCTACAGGGGGGGAGCTGTATGGCGTTCCCTACAGGGGGGGCTGTATGGCGTTCTCTACAGGGGGGCTGTATGGCGTTCTCTACAGGGGGGGCTGTATGGCGTTCTCTACAGGGGGGCTGTATGGCGTTCTCTGCAGGGGGGCTGTATGGCGCTATCTACAGGGGGGCTGTATGGCGTTATCTACAGGGGGGCTGTATGGCGTTCTCTACAGGGGGATGTATGGCGTTCTCTGCAGGGGGGCTGTATGGCGTTCTCTGCAGGGGGGCTGTATGGCGCTATCTACAGGGGGGCTGTATGGCGTTATCTACAGGGGGGCTGTATGGCGTTCTCTACAGGGGGATGTATGGCGTTATCTACAGGGGGGCTGTATGGCGTTATCTACAGGGGGGCTGTAAAAAAGGCACTATCTACAAGGGGGGGTTGTGTGACACCCAGGGAAGGGGGGGCCACAGTCAAAAGTTTGCTATGGGGCCCAGTCTTTCCTAGTTACGCCCCTGACCCCGCTCCTGACTGTAAGTGCGTGCACGGTCAGCATGAGGTGATGCGGCCGGCGCTGCACTAATGAGCGGCGGTTCGGGCACTGAAGACAGAACATGGTGGTGTTTTGTAGTGCGCCCGCCATGTTCTATTTTCAGTGCCGCCGCTCATTAGTGCAGCGCTGGCCGCATCACATCATCCTGACCCCGCGCACTTGTTATCAGGACTCAGGAGCGCGGCAATGACTGTATTACACAGCCGCAGCCCCGCTCTCATACATTCATGTGTTACAATACTGAGCTGTGCGGCCGCACAGCTAAGTATCGAAATACATGAAATAACGGTATTGAACCGTTTGGGGATGCAAAGTATCGAAACAGTATCGAAGTTTCGATGCATCGTGAATCCCTACTACACATACACAAACACACTACGGCCCACTAAGTTTTGCTATGTGCCCCACATTTCAGCCAACAGCCCTGGTCAAAAAATGTAAAGCAACTTCTGGGTGAATTCTACTTCTATAATGGCGCATCTCAGATAAATTGTCCGCTACTTCATATACACTGACTTCTTGTTTATTAACTTCTTTTAAGGTCTGATAGGTGGAATTTCAGACTAGAAGTCAGGACAATAGCGATGATATGGCCCTGGTCCAAGGGTGGACCCCTGACTCACAAAGAGTCGTCCTTCAACACTGAGTAGAGGAACACAGCCCAGTGGACAGAACCTCAGGGGAACAATGTCTGAAGGACTGCCCTTCCCTTGGGCTTGGATGGAGATTACCACCATGTGAGGTGGAGAAGATGCAGCAGAATATTCACTTGTCCTGTAAATATATCTGTGCAGAAAGTCCGGTATATATAATGTCGTCTAGAGGTGAGCACAGACACCGAGCCCGGAATCTGTCTCTTGCTGCTGAAGCACAGGTCGCCTGATGTTGCCATGAAGCTGGTGGCCACCAGGTCATGGATGTGATGTCAAATCTTCATCTCCTGCTGTTTGCTATATTTATTCAGGACTCTGCAAATTGTCCAAACACCGAGACCCCCACTCTGGAATAATGATCTGCAGGTATAAAAATATAAATGATCATACACTATGTAGTTCTGGTAACAGCGCCCACCGCAGTCCAGAGAGGTAAAAAGGGCAATTACCCATATTCTGTTAGATATCATTGTCTGGTGCTCCGTAAATATATACACTTATAACGTCTGATTCATCATCATGAGTAATAACCTATTATAATAACCGAAACCTGCAGAAGAATTTCATACATACAGTAAGTGACCTACACACAATTTACTCCCGGTCACTGCTGGTCATTATATTCTTTTTAGGCCTTATTCAGACGAGCGCATTTCACATCCACGTGCGTTCAGTTTTTTTCACGGACACCACACAGAGGTATGAAATTCAATGGGGCTATTCAGACATGCGTTGTTTTTCCCGCAGCGTGTGTGCGTTGCGTGAAACTCACTGCATGTTCTATTCTGGTGCGTTTGTGCGGATCACGCGTCCATTGAAGTCAATGGGTGCGTGAAAATCACGGACAGCACACGGATGTCACCCGTGTGCTGTCCATGATTCACGCACCAGTTGGTAAGGAAATGCAGAGAAAATAAATAAATAAATAAAAAAATGTCCACCAACATGCCACACGGAACACACACTGATGGCACACAGAACGCTGCGTTTTTTGCGGACGCAAAACGGACACGTTCGTGTGAATCTAGCCTTACCTGTATTGTACTTGTAGGGGGTCAGTAATGGAAATCAGGAGGTGATCAGACTCTGTGCATCAGTTCCTCCAGTAGAGGATCCTCTGTATTTGTAGTGTTACCCAGACACCCTTGAAGTAAAGACTCCTTTCTGTATTGTGTTTAGGTCCATGGTACAGTGACACCGACACTTGTCCTACAGAGCAGAAGACAATGGCCATGGACGCAGGTGATGTTCTTATGTGGGCGCATCACTAGATCCAAAATAAACAGAAAACATCTTATCATAAAACAGAAAGCTCACAAATAATCCACATATCAGTCAGGAGAAAGTATTGTACATGTCTGGATAAAACGTGGATCTTACCTATTTAGGGTGTTGTGGGTGCAAGCAATGCCAACCATCTACAAGTTTGCGTCACCTCCATGTAATAGCCCAAAACATTTCCCTAAATGCCACACATAAATGGGAATAAAGCCAATGTAGCAAAATAGAAATACTTTGTTATTTATCTTAATCCTTTAAAAGCCCCCAATTAAAACCTAATATGCATAGTGTGAAGGCAGTGAAGTGTGAAGTACCATGGCATAGGGCGGGTACTGGTTATTTGGACATTAATACTATAGAAGGCAAAAAGTGAGATCTCAATGTCCAACCAGTACCCAGCATATGCCATAGTAACTGCCTTCACACTATGCATATTAGGTTTTAATTGGGGGTTTTAAAGGATTAAAATAAATAATAAAGTATTTATATTTTTCTACATTGGCTTTATCCTCATTTATGTGTGGCAAATGTTGTAGGCTATTGTATTTGTATTGATTCCCAGTGCATTTAATGCGACAATTTACATATAGTGTATTGGTATGAGACAAAGTATCCTGTAATATCCCCTCCCCCTTCTCAGATCATCGGAGATTTTATAAGCATATTAAGGGTAACAAACAAGCAAACGTTAACAGCAAAGTCCATAGTTACTTACTGGTGCCAATTGATCTGTATGCCAAGGACGAGTACTTCATTAAAGGGGTCAGTGGTGGATATCAGGGGTTGGGTAAACTTGCCATTGTAGTCGTCATGTCCGGTTGAAAGTAGGGGCGATCTTTTGGCCTTCAAAAACTCTACACATCTTCCAGGGAAGACATGAAGTCACTACTTGATTATTTTGGGAAAAGCCGTCATCCTGCCATTTTGCAGGCAGGATATGAGATGATTCCTCATCATCTCATGATGGTAAACAGCTGTAGGGTCTCCGTCATCTGCCAAAAACTCATAGGCAAACGCTACAGCAAATACCCCACAGTCATAGGTGTTTCTTTGCTGATCCACATTTAGGAATATGAGATGTTTCAGAGGCTCTTGGACCATTACGCCATAGATGTTATTAATCTGCTCATAGATAGATGGTGACAGATTGTTAGTTTTGATGCTGTCCGCCACCAGGATCTTGCCATTTTTTAAGCACGTTGTGATCCAGTGTGCCCTGTCCTTGTCATAATGGATTTGTACAGCCTTCCTTTGTACGCTGTACCTAGGTACTAGAAGCGCAGCGACGGGCTGCAGGCCATCAAAGCCCTCAAATTGACTCTGAAGGATCTCCTGGGCCTGGTTGATAATGGCATCATCCAGCATGCCCCTCTGCCCGCTGCTCATCAGGATTGACAGCTGCTCTGGAGACAGGTTGATCATATTTTGCTGCCTCCAGGAGTCAGGTGTCATTAGTTCTGGTGGTGTCCTCAGTTCTGGACTGCCTGGAACTTTTCTCACTGGGACAGAAAGATGTTCTGCAGCAGATCTTTTTGCTGGTGGAAATGTCCAGAGCTGAATGTCCTCGTAGGTTGTTCTCCTTTTATGACTTCTTATGGGAGCTTCACCAGAAGCCTTCACAATATCCTTATCAGGCTCATCCATTTCTATGTCTGACATTTTAAAGGTCTCCTTTTTTGTCTCAATATTTAAAAATGAGTCCTCACGTTTCACTGCTGAATGTTGTTGTACTGTAATATTCTTAATAATGGATGGTCTTTTTCGAATTTTTTGTCTTATTTTTGCAGGTGGTGACTTCTGGGCTGATGGCTCAGCAGCAAAGCTTAACTTTATCTTCCGCTGTTTTCTGCTGGTATCACCCTCACCAATTATTTTGCTGGAAGAACTGTCTGGGCATTCAGCAATGTTCCTGGGTCTTTTTGGTGGAAGTTCCCCACTTTTAGTTTTTTCTCCCAGGGACAGGTCTGGTGGTGTGAAGAGCCCCTCATGTACATTATCTGCACATCTCATATCAGCGGTAACTCCTCCACTTTCTACAATAGTGGAAGTGGGATCAATGTCACCTACTTTGTACGTTGGTTTCGTCTCTCCTGTGTCTTGGCAGTTCTGATATTTATGTTTTTTCATAGTAGCTGACCTGAAGAAGCTGTTGAACTTTCTCATCGTGGTTGACTTCTTGGTCAGGAAGCTGAAATTCCTCATCAGCATTCTCCACTTTCGAGAGAATATCCAAAATCGGTTCCAAAAAAACATGCCAATCGACTTGCAGTTGGAAAGAGCGGTGACCAGCAGCCGCTGGTCACATTTGCCATTTCTATGATATCTCATTATGGCTTCTCTTGCTTCTTGTGCCTGAAGGTTTGCGCATCCAACATGGAGTCACGTCCTCTGGATACAGCAGCCGTGCATTCTACTCAGGGTCTGTATGAGGTCATTAAGTGACATCAATGCTCTAGGCCTAGGACAGCTGTGGAGCTTGTAACATCAGCATGTGATCAGAGAAAAATATTTATAACCCTTTAATGACTGGGGAATTTGACATCTTAAAGGGGTATTCCGGACATTACCTTCATATTGAAATTAATCCAGATATAGGAAATAATGTCATTCATTATCATTAAACATTTCCAACTTTCTGTAGAAGATGAAGGACAGTCTTATATATATAGCTAGGA
Source organism: Rhinoderma darwinii (assembly GCF_050947455.1). NCBI lineage: Eukaryota > Metazoa > Chordata > Amphibia > Anura > Rhinodermatidae > Rhinoderma > Rhinoderma darwinii. The sequence continues at coordinate 376,351,387 of NC_134689.1, read as the reverse complement.
TTGTCTTACCCATAATTTTCCTTTCCTTGAATCCGAAGGCAGCACAAAACAAAGGGGTTAGTATTGCCTGGCTACTGTAATACCGCACACAACCTGTTCACAGGGGTGGGGCTATCTTTGGAAGAAAGTGGCCATGTTTTTCTTAATCCAGGACATATCTTTTAATAATCATGATAATATCCCTGCTGGTCTCAACAGTTGACATAAAGGGGTTGGTCTGTGTTGGTATTCCCATAGTATATAAAAATTGATGCCCTATCCTCAGGATAGGCCATCAATAGCTGATGGGTCGGGGTCCAACTACCAGGACCCCCGCCGATCAGCTGTTTTGAAGGGAGTGCAGCGCTTGTACGAGCGCTGCTTCCCCTTCATTTCTACTTGCTCTCTGAGAATCGTCGACACAGATGTAGTGCAATTCATAGTATTGCAGCCTTCTCATATTCAGTTCATTGGGAGAAGGCTGCAATACTGTGAATCGCCGCTACATCAGGGTCGACGATTCACAGTGAGCAAGTAGAAATGAAGGGGTAGCAGCGCTCGGACCGACCCATAAGATATTGATGGCCTATCCTGAGGATAGGCTATCAATTTTTAGGGACTGGAAAACCCCTTTAAAAGGAACCTTTTAGCACACTCATGCTGCCCTAACAATGGACACAAGCCAGTGCTAAAGCTATGACTTCTCTTATATGACGCGGCACTTTAGAGTAACACATAGTTTAGTTTAATCAGTGCACCTGTCACTATATCATACTGCCCGCAGTTAGGGCAACATTAACAGGCCGACAGGTTCACATAAACAAGATATAAGATACAGGATTTGTTTTGGTACAATCTTAAAACCCCATCTATGATCAAATATAGATGCATAAGAGCAAAGGAGAAAAAGGTTGTTAAAACAGTGGCATAACAATCGTGGTCACAGGAGGGTGGGTCGACCTGGAATGGGCGAGCCCCATTTAAAACCGGATCCTCGTATTTAACGAAGCGTTAGGACGATGTATGCTGCGTCTCATATAATTTCCTAATGCTGCCCGGCCGGATGTGGCAGTGGGCCTTGTGTACCAGGCCATGAAGGCAAGAGGAGCGAGTAGTGGGGAGTACATTTTTTTAAATTTTTATTTCGGTTCTGGGGTCCATGCTTAAGGTGGACGAGGCTATTCAAAAGTGTGGCATGGGGCCCAGCACAATGTAGTTTCACCCCTGTGTGTAAATATTCTAATTCTCTATGTAACCCGTTTATTCATTTTACACTTACCTTTGCAGTCTTCTCTTCTCTTCAGCAGGGGGGCATCAAGCTCACAAGTGCTTACCACACACTGAAGCTGAGCTGCTCCCTCTGCCCTATCCAGACACAGCAGTTGGCGTCGCTGGGATTGCTCTTCAGAGCTTTGGAACTTTAGCAATAATAAAAATTATTAAGTGAAAGAAAAAATAAATATATATAAATATTGTAAAGAGCTTCGTCATTAGTTCTACAGAGTTGTAAACGTTAGGGTTAAGGCTTATGACGTTGAGCGTGACGTCAAGATGTGCTAGATTGCAGCATGAGACCGCTCAGCAACGTAAATACACCCCAGCTAGACGCACACTGAAGTTGCTGCTTACTGGTTAAAAAGCAAACATTCAGTCCAAAAAAACAACAAATTAAAAACTGCAAAATTATTGTTAACCTACCTGCTGGCCTCACTTGCGTCTGGCTCTGCTTCCTCATTCCGGTCCCCGTTTTCCAGAATCCAAGATGGCTGCTACCGTCTCAGACTTGCAAATAGAAATCATTGCCTGCCAGTCTGAGACATGCCCCCACCTCCTTCACTGCTCTCAGAAGGACAAGCACCGATGTCAGTGCTGTGTCCATCTCTTCTGACACTTCTCCTGCTGGGTCCTTGATAGGGGTTCCGGCTGCAGCAACATCCTCACTGACAGCGCGTCAGTGGAGGACAGAGGAAGACAGCGCCAGGGTTGCCATGAATCATCTTCTGTATGTAAGTATATCATTGTATGCTTGTAAGGCTGGGTTCACACGACCTATTTTCAGACGTAAACGAGGCGTATAATGCCTCGTTTTACGTCTGAAAATAGGGCTACAATACGTCGGCAAACATCTGCCCATTCATTTGAATGGGTTTGTTGACGTACTGTGCAGACGACCTGTAATTTACGCGTCGTCGTTTGACAGCTGTCAAACGACGACGTGTAAATTGACTGCCTCGGCAAAGAAGTGCAGGACACTTCTTTGCTACGTAATTTGAGCCGTTCTTCATTGAAGTCAATGAAGAGCAGCTCAAGATTTACGAGCGTCACAGACGCCTCGCATAATACGAGGAGGAGCTTTTACGTCTGAAAGAAGCAGCTGTTTTCTCCTGAAAACAGTCTGTCTTTTCAGACGTAAAAGCAAGCTAGCGTGTGCACATACCCTAACAGTCTTTTATGTTTTACTGTCTGTGTTTTTTTTAAAGGTTTCCGTGTCTTGACCTATGTTGGATTGTCGTGGGATCTAATTTTTACCAATAAAATGGTCAAAGCGAGCTGTAGGGGGGGCAGTTTATTTCAATTAAGTGTTTTTTATATTTTTTTCAACTACGTAACAGCGCTAGTAATCGAGGTGTCTGACCGACACCTTTCCATTACAATCACTAGGGCTTGGTGTCATTCAGTGATGTGCTATGTCCACCTTTTGCAGAAATTACCCCAGTACCTAATGCACCAGGGCTACTGGGAAGAGGCGAGAACCATCAGGAGCGGCCCAATCAATGTAATGGCAGCCGCAGACTGGTGTTTTTAGGATGGAAGGGGACCAAGACCTTCCCATCCGGATAATCAGACTGCAGCTATTGCTTTTCTCCAAGTTTAAAAAAATAAATAAATATATATATATATATATATATATATATATATATATATATATATGTACATATATACATATATATTTGTATTTATAGGATAGTGTAATGCCTTTCTTAAAAAAAAAAGTAAATGATTAAACAAAAAAACATGTGTGGTCCTCCTATTTCTCTATCCAGCCAAGAAAAACCAACAACCGCAGTCTGAAATTCTCAGGATGGGAAGGTCCATGGCTATTGGTTCCTTCCCATCCTAAAAACACCAGCCTGTGGCCATCCCAGGGGCCACCCATCACATTAGATGGGCCGCTCCTGATAGTGCTTGGCTCTTTCCAGTACACCTGGTGCGTTGGGTACTGGGGTAATAGATTGGAGGGGTTGGTGTCAGCCAAAAGCGGACATAGCACACCTCTGGCTGACGCCAAGCCCTAGCGATTGTAATGGGGAGGTGTCAGTCAGACACCTCGATTACTAGTTCTGTTACACAGTGGAAAAATGTATAAAAAACACTTTATTGAAATAAACTGCCCCCCTACAGCCCGCTTTAACCATTTTATTGGTAAAAATTCGATCCTACGACGATTTGACGTAGTCCAAGATACTGAAAACTGTAAAAAGAAAACACAGACAATAAAATATATAAGACAAGCATACAATGATATACTTAGATACAGAAGATGATTCATGCCAACCCTGGCGCTGTCCTCCTCCTTCCTCCACTGACGCGCTGTCAGTGAGGATGTTGCTGCAGCCGGAACCCCTGTCAAGGACCCAGCAGGAGAAGTGTCAGAAGAGATGGAAACAGCGCTGACATCATCGGTGCTTGTCCTTCTGAGAGCAGTGAAGGAGGTGGGGGCATGTCTCAGACTGGTAGGCAATGCTCTCCACATGCAAGTCTGAGGCAGTAGCAGGCATCTTGGATCCCGGACAACTAGGACCAGAACGAGGGAACAGAGCGGGAAGCAAGAAAGTCACGCCAGCAGGTAGGTTAACAATAATTTTACAGTAAAATTTTTTTTTTGGGTGTTTATAAGGACTTATTCAGACGAACGGGATATACGTCCGTGCAACGCGCGTGATTTTCACGCGCGTCGCACGGACCTATATTAGTCTATGGGGCCGTGCAGACAGGTGCGTGATTTTTACGCAGCCTTGGTCCATTGCGAAAAAGTCACGACATGTCCGTTCTTTGGGCGTTTTTCACGCATCACGCACCCATTGAAGTCAATGGGTGCGTGAAAAGCACGCATGCCACACGGAAGCACTTCCGTACTGACAGCGTTTTTCACGCAAGACTTGTTAAGTCTATGTAAATGAGTTGAGAAAACTTGTCCAAACAAGCACAAACCAGGAAGTGGGTTTTCACTTGTTGACCACATGCGCACAGTGAAACCGACAACTGCTGTAATGCCTCGTGCGTGCGATGTGGAAAAGCTGATCTGCCTGGTCCAGGAGAGGCCACAGTTGTGGGACACGCGGGCAGAGGCCTACCACGACCGCACGGGCAAGGAGGTTGCCTGAGATGAGGTTGCGCAGACCCTATTCGGCCAGGAGTGGGCTAAAGGCAGCACAAGAGACCGAAAGACCATTGGTAAGTACATAGCTTTATATATGCCATGTCAAACACACATGCTGTAGTGTATCCTTGTATTAACATGTTCCAACTGGGCAAGGTAGCGGCTGTGTCACAGCATCATTGAGCTGGTGTATAATGTATCGTGGTGTGTAAGGAATGGCAACGTTTCGGACAAGTGCCGTTTTCAGTGATGTCACCTGGTGACATGGGCTTTTTTTTTTGTTGTTCCTATGTACAGTTGATGATGTCAAAACCCACTGGAGGAGCTGTCGGGATCAATTCCGGCGGGAATTTGGCGCCAGAGGGCGAAGTGGGGACGGCGCCCCAAAGAAGCGCAAATACATCTACACATAGCAGCTGATGTTCCTCAAGGACATTATGGGGATGCGCCCGTAAGTACTGACTGAAACCTTGAAGAAATGTGTGTGTTCACATGTAATTCAACCAAAACAGGTTGTTTGTCCCTTGGGGCAATGTAGGGAATAACGTAAAATGTTTCTGCCAGATGCAGTGACAATCTCCTCGACACCGAAGAGGAAGCTGGGCATGAAGAGTCGCAGCCGGCCCAAGAACACCATCCCGTGTTGCCCTTAACCCCAGAGGCGACTGCACCACAACCAGCCACACAGGCGAGTAGCCAACCCCAGCTGCCACGGGACGGAGAAAATCCACGGATGCCACCAGCAAGGTGCAGGCGCAGCCACGTTGCTTCGGCAGGTGCCCACGTGGACTCCACAGTACTGGAGTACCTGCGCCGCTGCTCCGAGGAGGACGCCTGTGACGCCTTTTGCCGCAGCCTTGCGCCTCTACTCAGGCGAGTACCCGAGCACCGGATGGTGCGCGTCCAAGGCTCCATCCTTGGCCTAATAGACTCGGCCACACCTCCTAACAATCCACACCAGTTCTTCCAGGCAATTGAGCATTGGCGTGGATTGCCTGAGGCATCCGTGCCCTATACTGCACCTGTCCCTTCCCAGCCGGCACCCCCTTGCCACGGCAACAGTACCAGCGCTCAATGGAGACCAGAATGTCACCAGGTCATGTGCCAGTGCGGGACCGGCCTTTACCACCGTACAGCAGACCCCTGGAACCCTTTGCCCACGGCCCAACTGCAGGGTACCACACTCTGTATCAGCACCACTATGCTGTTGAGGAACATCCTCAGCAGGCCCTTGCAGTGCTATGATAAAGGCCGGGCGAAGGAGATTTGTGTTTGTATTTTGGAACATTGGATATGCCAATGTGCTTCACATACAATTACTTTTTGGGCAGCAAAACAATAGGGCGAAACCACAAAATATATAAGCTTGCAACCCACGTCAAGGGTCCTCATGTCTTGCGAGTCCCTAATACTAAACTCCCCACCTTAAATTTCTAACTTTTCCCAGACAAATGATACATTGTGGCACTAATCTCCCCGAAGCCACCCTTCACAGAGAATCGTCCTGCAATGGCAGTGCTCCATCGGGGCTGTCAAAATATTCAGCAAATATGTCGCGCACTCGAATACCAGATGTTTGTGCCCTTCCTAGTGGAATTTGGGCCGGAATGGTTGATGTGGTAGCATTTCTTCTAATATATTCAGCATCAAAACCTGCGTCATGGATGCGGCAAAAATTATGAAGAACGACAGACGCTTGTATGACACGGGTCACATTTTGCGGCGTCAGTTGCGTTGTTGTGAGAAACACCCGCCATTTGGTTGTCATAATGCCAAATGCACATTCCACACATCTACGAGCTCGGCTTAGCCGGTAATTGAAGATGCGCCGACGGTCATCCAAGCCCCTTCTTGCAAATGGACGCATTACTTGGCTTGTGAGGCCAAATCCCTCATCTGCAACGATGATATATGGGACTGGTGGTCCTCGCGAGCCAGGCAGGATGCTCTGTACCGGCACAGAAAGTTGATTGGCTATAAGACGATGGCCCATTAGGGATGAGCGAAATATGCGGGCATCAGCAGAGCTTCCATAGGACCCAATGTGTACAATGGTAAAACAATAATTACTGTCGGCCAAGGCCAACAAGACTGTAAAAATACTGTGGTCTTCTTCACACGAATGTGCTTCCCGTCTAGGGCACCAATACAATTAGAAAATTGGGTGGTGGCAGGAAAATCTTCAGAAATAGTAAGCCAGTGCTCTGTCGTGGGCTGAGGCATCACTGTGGGCTTTAATGTCTGCCACAGCACAACACAGGTGCCTGTTACAATGCCAGAAATTGTGCTCATTCCCAGAAGGAATTCGAAATGTAAGGAATGGTAGCTATTTCCTGTAGCAAGAAATCTACATGGGTGAGAAAAAAACACACAAACAAAAAGGCACTTTATGTAGGACATGACACCCACACACCATCCTGTAAGCTGGAATTGTATAAAACACACATACCTCAACGTCACAAAGAGTCGCTCCTCGGGGGAAATGCAGCGCCGTATGTTTGTGTCCTGGTAGGTTTCCTGGACGAATCAGCTCCAGCAGAATATCAAACGTCGCCACAGACATGCGGCAAAACTACCTAAATTTATCTGGGTGACGGCGGAGGTCATCATAGAGAGTATGAAAGTGCCCTTTGGAGGTGCGCAGGGCCACAAGAGGATGAACCCAAATCCTCCCTCTTCTCCGGGTTCCCTCCTGAAGCATGGGTCGGCGCTCGCCAAATCTCCGAGAAACCATCCACGATACCAGCACACGGCAACTACACGCAACTACAACGCACGCAAAATGCCGCGTTTTTTACGTGCGCAAAAACGCCACGCTCGTGTGAATCCAGCCTTAAGAACGAGGGTCCCAAACCCCCAGATCCTCCTCACTGCACCCCCCACAGTGAGGCGGACATTGAATTAAGCGGCGGTCAAGCGTGCACGCTTCCATTTCATTCAAAGTGTATGGGAATGACGGAAACAGCAGAGTACATGCTTGACCACCGCTCCGTACAAGCTCCGCCTCCATGGGAGTGCAAGTTTTATTTTACTCAAACTGCCCAAAATGTAAGGCTGGGTTCACACCTGTGTTCAGCTGTCCATTATTCTGCTCCGTCAGAGGAGCAGAACAATGGAAAAATAAGAAGCACCTGTTCCATTGCACAACGGACAACACCTGCCGCCAAGAAACCCATTGACTTTAATGGGTTTTGTCGGATTTCCGTTGGGGTGTCCGTGGTTTTAACGAAAACAATAGTGCAGCATGCTGCACTACTGTATCCGGTATTCTCTGTCAGATCTGCAACGGAGCCTCCAACGCACATGTGAACAAGGCCTAACACAAAAATTTTTGTATTTTTTTTAAGCTGGTTCACAAAAAAAACAAACATACAAATTCTACTGGACCAACTGCCTATTTAGAGACAGGCACCAGCTCCATGAGTGCATCATAAGGGACACACTTGGCGGATATGCTGAGTAAAACTACACAGCTTAACCAGCCCCGGTAGCCACAGGGAATTCCGCCAGCAAAACCACACAAAATAGTGGCGCAGGTTTCATGAAGCATGTTTCAAGCAAGTTTGGACTTACCCCGGCCATCGTCTAGGCGACGCGTCTCCCTTCTGAACATAGCCCGGCCTCCTGGGATGACGCTGTAGGCCATGTGACCACTGCAGCAGTCACATGGGATGAAACGTCATGACAGGAGGCCGGGCTGGCTAAGAATAGAGAATCACGTCGCCTAGACTACGGCCAGGGTAAGTCTAAACTTTTTTATAAATTCAAAATAAAAAAATACCTTTTTTTTCTCATTTGTGATTTTTGCGGCAGAACTGCAGCATTTCCGCAACAAAGAAGCAGCGATTCCGCAGCATAAAATGACATGCTGCGGCTTAAAAAACCCAACTGCAGGTCAATTTTTTTTGCTGTGTGTGCATGAGATTTGTGTCGGAATCAGGGCCAAAAAACGTCCAAAACCGCCTTCAATTGATTTAATCTGAAATCTATGGGAGACAGTCGCGGAAAAAATAAAAAGCAGCATGTCCTTTCTTGCCGCGGTTCCGTCTCTGACTTTATGAGAGGCAGAAAAAGCATTTTTCTCTGCGTTTTTGTCTGCGGTCCTCAATCACCGCGGGCAAAAAATGCCGCAAAATCGCGGCAAAAAAAGTGTGGGCAGGTCAAAATCTGCCTCAAAATTCTTGAAGGAATTTTGAGGCAGATTTGTTCTGCCTGCAAAATACTCTGTGTGAACAGGGTCATACTTAATCAGCACTTTCAGACACTAATTACTGTCAGAAGAGCTGCTGGCTCCCACTCCAGTCCTCGTTGTCAGGTGATGATTTCTTCACAGGTCTTCCAGGTCCAGTCTTCCAGGTCCAGGAAATGGTGGGGATCGGAGAATGCCCGCCGTTGCGCTACAACTTGACTCCTCCATCTCTCCTTACACAGCTGCTCTCTTACGTTGTGAAGGAGGAGAAGGAGGGGGAGGAGGAGGCCCAGGTGAGTATAATGGAGGGGGGATGTACTCTGCACACAGCCTGGTGCGATCGTGGGTACGCGCGCGCGATCGTGGGTGTGCGTGACGAGAGGCGCAGACAAACTCAGGGTGGAGGGGAGCCCGCAGCTCACAACTTTACTTTGGTGAAAAGAATGGGCCCCATTGCAGGCGCCTGTTTTTTTCTACCAAAGGCAAGTCACGACAGTTTCCGGGCCCCCCTTTCAATTAGCTTTGGCCGGGCCCCTTACACCAGTACCCCTAATACTGCCCTGATGGCGGCCCTGCTGGGGATAACGAGGCAGCACATCCAAAATAAATGGAATTTTATTCGTGCCATGTCATAACATCAATGTAATATGTTCAGTGCTGTTAGAAGAAGCTGCTTCTAGTGCCTGCACAATAGATGGAATTACAATGCTGCCTGTGTACAAGAGATCCAGGCGGTGGGACGGCGCTACGGTAACAGCCAGATCTACACACAGGAGCATAAGAAAAATTGTTATGAGAAATTGAATATTTTATTGTGGGACCTAAATAGGAGAAGTGTTTTGCAGTGATACTGCAAACAGACTGATCTCTTAAGTAGTTTCACAGCCTTTTCATTTTTTACATGGTTTTTATTTTTGTTCGTACCTGTTACTTTCGTAGCGGCTGGGCAAGGTATTGCAGCCCTGTCCCATCAATTTTTATTTTTTTTAAACGGATAACCCCCTTAAGTGATGAGGTTGGTGGAGGAGGAACTAAGGAAAACGTCAAGAAAGATCAAAGCTGACGTTCAAAGATCAATAGTTTCAAGTTGCACCAATCATTGTTTCCTGACCCACAACGTCCTCCAGTACAAAACTCTGCATCTAAGAGAAAACTTAAAACAAACGCGACTTACCTGAAACACAGTGACATCTGTTTGAGACAACTACCCAACATTTTTGTGAAAAAATGGTCTTAAAGGAGTTCCTTTAGAAGTGGACAATGTACATGAAAAATCCAGTCTAGATCAGAGGTGGTCTGGGGAGAGGTTTCACTGTAGATGTTAGAAAGTCAATTAATTATGTAGCAAGAACGTACTTTACATGAAACAAAGTTATTCACCAAAAAGCCCCAACTCTTTCTGATTGAAGCTTCACATAAACAGGGCTATGTTGGGGGGAAAAAATTGTTCTATATATATATCTATCGTCAGATAGATGATAGAGATAGATAGATAGATAGATAGATAGATAGATAGATAGATAGATAGATAGATAGATAGATAGATAGATAGATAGATAGATAGATAGATAGATAGATAGATAGATAGATAGATAGAATTTATTTTTTTATTTATCAAAAAAAATGCTGCAAAAGGTATGTGTGAAGCAAGCCATAAGGGCACCTATCTCTCCACTCCAGTTCTCCAACCAAATACTTCCTGACAGTTCTTTCCAGGAAAAAGATACCACTTCACTTGGGGTTGGCACGGTGCTTCAGCAGTCGGGACCTTTTAAATCTTTGTGGGCACTTATCTAAAAAAAAATTCTCTCCAAAAATAATTACAGTATGGAATATTGGGCTTCATGGACGTCAAGGGTTAATTTCAGACATTTATGGCTCTTTCCATTATGTTCTATGGGAGCTATGGAAACAACAGAGCAAGCGCTGCTCGGCTGTTTCTGTAACTCCCATAGATCATAATTAAGAGAGCCATGCCCATGCATGGCAGACTTTTCACTTCGATCCCATCTGGATTCGACAGCCAGCGGCAAACAAAAATGAAATTCAATCATTGTTCAGTACGTATATACAGCACCAGAACCAAGCTCAGTATGTATATACAGCACCAGAACAAAACTCAGTACGTAAATACAGCACCAGAACAAAGCTCAGTACGTATATAAGAACCAAACTCAGTACGTAAATACATCACCAGAACCAACCTCAGTAATTATATACAGCACAAGAACCAAGCTCAGTACATAAATACAGCAGTAGAACCAAGCACAGTACATATATAAAGCGCCAGAACAAAGCTCAGTACAAAAATACAACGCCAGAACCAAGCTTAGTCCAAAATTCAATGCCAGAACCAAGCTCAGTGCAAGCGCAGTGCAGAAAATCAGTACCAAAAGTAAGTCAAGTACATATATAGAGCACTGGAACAAAGCTTAGAACATAACTACTGTACCAGGAGTAATTTCGGTTCAGAGTTAAAATGCAGTCAGGTTAACACCTGTCATATAAGTTTTTACCGTGTGAAACTACATATCTGAGCATGTAAGAATATGCTAGAGGTTGTTTCACAAACAAGAATGGTATCACACTGAAGACCATATGAGGGGATACACTACTGATCCAATGCAATCAGAGGTAGAATACAATTTTACATTCAGTGACTCACAGGTGACGTCTTCTTTTATTGGCGTAGTTCGTTTTCTTGTCCATCCAGCCCAAACCACCATGGTAACTTCTAACAGACATGATCCATCTCAGAGATTGCTGCATATTGCCACTGATAATAATAGCACTATACACTGTATCCCTTGCCTGTAACACCGCCACACACTGTTTTCCTACATATACTGAATATACTGCCACATGCACGCACCCCTGAATATAATAGCACTCTACCCTGTGCCCCTAAATACATTGCCACACACTGTACCCACCCCCCCCCCCCTTACAGTTTACACTCTTCTGGGAAGACTTTCTACAAGATTTTGGAATGTGTCTGTGGAAATGTTTGCCAACTCATCCGGAAGAGCATTTGTGAGGTCAGACACTAATGTTGGACGGGAGGGACTGGCTCGGAATCTCAGTTCTAGTTCACCCCAAAGGTGTTCGATGGGTTTGAAGTCAGGGCTCTGTGTGGGCCAGTCAAGTTCTTCCACACCAAACTCAGCCAACCATGTCTTTATGAACCTTGCTTTGTGTACTGGGGGCACAATCATGCTGGAACAGAAAAGGACTTTCTCCAAACTGCTCCTACATAGTTGGAAGCATACAATCATCCCAAATGTTTTGGTATGCTGAAGCATTAAGATTTCCCTTCACTGGAACTAAGGTGTCTAGGCAACCCCTGAAAAACAACCCCATAGCATTATCCCTCCTCCACCAGACTTTACAGTTGGCATAATGCAGTCAGGTAGATAATGTTCTCCTGGCATTCACCAAACCGAGACTCGCCCAACAGACTGTCTGTGGAGTCTTGCTTTACACCACTCCATCCGACGCTTGCATACAGCTGCTAGGCCATGGAAAATTCATGTCATGAAATTTCCTGGGCACAGTTTTTGTGCAATGTTAATACCAGAGGACGTTTAGCAGGTTTCCGACTGCCAGTTGTGTATATAAGTCCGGTGGTCGGGCTCCTTAAAACCCCCGCCCTAGAGTATTTACGGCGTGGGTTTTAGCTTGCTGCTTCTATCTTCTCTGATCTCTTCTACACAGTGCTCAAAGCCTAGAAATTCGAAAATAGAAAAAAGAATGTGGATAAAAATCATTAAAAAAACCTACATTGTCTACGGAAAAAACATTGCAAAAATCATATCGCTAGCCCAAGAAATAAAAAAGTTATAGCCGTTTAACTAACGCGTGCTAAAAATGACTAAGGCCTCATGCACACGACCGTAGCCATGGGCACGCCCATGATTTTCAGGTCAGACGGCCGCGGAGTGTTACCCGTGGGCCGTGCACATGGCCGCGTACATTAATTTCTATGAGCCTGGACTGCAGAACACAGCCGTAATAAGACATGTTCGTTCTTTCTGCAGTCCAGGCTCCTGAGCCATGCACGCACCGTGGAAACCACGGTCGTGTGCATGGGCCCATAGAAATGAATGGGGCCACAATTCTCCCGTTAATTTTCGGTGGAATTGCGGCCGCATTGCATGTTCGTGTGCATGGGGCCTAAAAGGTGTCTGGTCCTGGAGGCTCAAAATAGCCCGGTCCTGAATCAGTTAAAACCCTGCAGTTATTGAGTCAGCAGAGCGTTGTTAGGCATTCAACGACCCCGCTCTGTAACTTTACGTGGTCACCAATTCATTAACTGAAATTTCATTAACTGACTTGTTACACCGATGGCATCTTATTACAGTACCATGCTAGAATTCAGTGAGCTCTTAGAACAACCCATTCTTTCACCAATGTTTTTAAAGGCGACTGCAGGGCGAGGTGCTGGATTTTATACACCTGTGACAATGGGACTGATTGACACACCTGAATTCAATGATTGAAGTCCCAATTCTTTTGTCCATATAGTGTATGTTGCCTCCTGAAATATCAGTACTACCCATGGTGTCTCCTAAAAATATTTGTGCCACACAGTGTTTATCTGAAAACATGCGAGCCACACATATTTACTGGAAAAATTGCTCGGAAAACCTAATTGCCACTGAAAACCTATAGTGCCCCCTGAAACAGATATTGCCCCCAAAAAATCAGTACTGTCCATAGTGCACCTATATAAATATTAATGCGGGGGCGTAGCTTTGGCATGGCGGTGTGAAGACGTGGTTCCCTGGAGCTCCGGACCCACGCTTCAGCAAATCGCCCACAGCGGGCTCACTTACCTGTTCCAGGCGAGCGATGACAAAGGGGAGGCACCGCAACAGCATCTCGGTCACTCCTGGCACCCCGTCCATAGACTGGTTCCTCCGGTCCCGACGAGACAGAGCTTCTCCGCGGCCTTCCTCCACTTCCGCTGTAGGCCGCAGTCAGACCCCGCCAGGATGTGTGTGCTCACCGGCCTCCAGCTCCTCTGTCCTGGTGAACCTCGGATGCCACTCCCAGGACTGCTCTCCTGTCATCTCACCGTTGGAGGTAGGTCAGGGCACAGCAGTCATGTCTGGGGCGTCCCCTCCGCTGGTGACGGATGTCCTTCTCCCCCTCCAGCCCCAGCCTGGGTCAGGACAGAAAGATGTCCGCACGGCATTGCATGGTGGGGTGGTCCCAGTGCCATTTTCCCTTGCCGCGCAGCGGCACTCTCCGCCAGTAGATTGGCTGCACCTCAGTCAGGGGACGCCCGCTATTTTGAGGGGGACACTTACCCCATCTGTTGTTTCGGGGGACCACCATGCTGCCTCATCCCCGGGACCCCCCCCTCCATGGAACGGACACTAGCGGAGTTATGAGAAATGGTGCGGGTATTGCCCACCAAATCCGACCTGGATGTACGCGTCTCCCGGCTAAAAGAGAAGCACGATAGGGCCATTGGGGCTGTTTCAGAAGAGGTACGCTTATTGGCGGCACGGGTGGACACTTTGGAACACCAGAACTCTGTCCACACCTTGGACATCTCGGTTCTTTCTCAGACCGTGGAAACCCAATTTACCCAAATGCGGGATTTTTCATTCCACCTGGATGATGTGGAAAATCAGGGGAGGTGGAACAATTTGAAATTGTGAGGCATCCTGGAATCTGTGCCCCCGGAGGGGTTATATGATGCGGTTACTCATATCTTCAATAAGCTCATGGACAGACCACGTGATATGGCCATTGAGATGGACAGGGTGCATAGATTGACGGGCTCCCGGACCAGGGAAGGTAATCGCCTGCGGGATGTCATATGCAGAGTGCACTTTTACAAGTAGAAGGAGGATATTGCACGGCGGGCATGGGAGAAGGGGGCCATTCCCTTCAACGGCTCAGAGGTTACTGTCTTGCCGGATGTCTCCTGACTGACTCTCCACATGCGCAGGGTTGTCCGCCCCTTGCTGGAGGCAACTAAAGAAGCGGGCGCTACCTATTGCTGGGGCCATCCCTTCCACATCATACTTTGCCGTCAGGGACACTCGTTTGCTGTCCGCTCCCCAGATGACCTGGAAGAAGCCTTCCGTTTTCTGGAGATCTCCCCAGTGCGGCTCCCGGATTGGACGGAACCCTCCCATCGCTCTTTCCCAGAGGCGGTTCCTACTGCGCGCCCGAATCCGCCTCATTCCAGAGACGGGTCTGTCGGGCTGAGGTCACGTGGACGGCATTCCCCTCGCAGAGACTGACCTACCTGATTTTGACTGCCTAGTTTTATTCTCATCACAGGGGCCTTGATTATGATTTGTATATTTTCTGTGTTTAATTTTTCCTTTGCAGCGTTCTTCATGAGAGGCAGATGTCGGAACTGGTGGTGTCTGTGAATGGGACATTATGTTCAGTATGTTGGGTCTGGGGTTATTGTTTCGGCGGATTTACATCTGTATAGCTGTCTGGGGCCGGGAGGCCCACTCTGTCCACAATAGTTTGACGGTTGGGTCCGGGGTTCCGTCTAGCTCGTTCTGATCTTAGTTTAATTTGTATTTCATTGAGGGATTGCTTCTTTTGCTCCGCTGTCGTTCTTTGTTCCCCATTAGGGTTCCGTGTTGTTGTGTCGTGGTCAGGGGGTATTTTTCCTCCTGAGGACGACATAACACGCGACGAGTTGGCACAGGGCCTGAACATCCCGGAAAAGCGATCCTCCATTCTTCGTCTCCTCTGGAAGAAGAAAGCGCAGGTGGCGTTTCTTTAGGAAACCCATTTCCGGGCGGATTGTATACCAAAGTTGACGGCCTCCCAATATACGGAGGGGTACCATAGTGAGTCACCTGATTCCAAGACCAAAGGGGTCTCCATTCTGATCTCGCGGTCTCTTCCTTGGGAGCATGTGGAGACTCGGGCGGATGGAGAGGGAAGGTATCTCTTCGTGAAAGGTAGGTTGGCTAACACACTGTTCACACTGGCTTTATATTATCTCCCTAACACTGGTCAGGTTGCTTTCTTGGAGAGGGTTTTGGTTGAGTTGGATGGCTTCCTGGAAGGCACTCTATTACTGGTGGGGGATTTGAATTTCACCTTAGATCCTACATTAGACTCCTCGCGCGGGCACTCGTCTCTACACAGGTCAGCTCACCGTCGTATACGTCGGTTGTTGCACGAGCACCAATTGGTCGATACGTGGCGGTTTCTGCAGCCATCGACAAAAGACTATACTTTCTTTTCGGCCCCTCACAACACATACTCAAGATTAGATTATTTCTTCCTACGTCACTCCCATCTCTCCGACCTCTCCTCAGCCTCCATTGATGATATTACCTTCTCAGATCATGCTCTCATCACTCTTTCCCTCTCACTCCCAGCGGCCCACCCTCGCTCCTGGCAGTGGCGCTTGAATAACTCGCTCCTGCAGGACTCAACGGTGGTATCGGACATTCTTAGGGAACTCCGGGAGTATTTTGACACAAATGTTTCCCCGTAGGTCGACCCGCTTTGTATTTGGGAGGCACATAAGTGTGTGATCCGCAGTTCCTTCATCCATATAGGATCTAAACTTAAAAAGGAGAAGTCGGCACACTTGTTGGATCTTTTGTCCCGCATACATCTCTTGGAACAGTCCCATAAGGCCTCCTTGGATTGGGTTGTGGGGGCGGAGCTGGGGCAGCTGCGAGTTCAGGTTTGTTCTCTCTGTCTTGCTAAGGCTAGGGCCTCCCTGGTTAAATGCAGACGTCATTTCTATGAAATCAGTAACAAACCTAGTAAGACCCTGGCACAGGCACTTAGGAAAACCCGATCACGTACATATGTTTCCCATATCCAGGCTTCCAGCAATAGGCGTATGCACCTTCTCCATGACATTTCTGAGGCCTTCCGGGCCTGTTACCACTCCCTTTAAAATCTTCCTCGGGCCTCTCCATCTGCGGATGGGGGAAGCCGACTGGAGCAGATAGAGGCATACCTTTAGTCCTCAGGGATGAAATGTATCCCCCAGGAGGCTATCACACTCCTGGAGGAGCCTATTTCCCCCGAAGGAGTGGTCACGGGCTTTGAAGGACTCGCCGAGAGGGAAGGCGATGGGTCCTGATGGCCTGCCCATACAATACTATAAGGCCTGCTCGGATCTGCTCTCTTCCCATTTCCTGCATGCCTTCAACTCACTTACTGAGGGGCGCTCCCTTCCTCAGGACCGCTGTGGGCCTACATTACGGTGATACCCAAGGAGGGGAAGGATCCATCCATATGTCAAAACTATCGCCCCATCTCTTTGCTAAATGTGGATCTGAAGCTGTTTGCTAAGATCCTGGCCCATAGGATTACCCCCCTCCTCCATAATGTGATCCATTATGATCAGGTCGGCTTCATGCCTCTTAAGGAAGCTCGGGATAATACCACAAGGGCCATTAACTTGATACACCACGCGGCTGCCTCAGCCCTGCCCACGCTCTTGCTGTCCACGGATGTGGAGAAGGACTTCGACAGGTTCGACAGGTTCGACTGGGATTTTATGCTTGCCGCCTTGCGGCATATTGGGTTGGGCACTCACATGATGCAATGGATTTCGAGCCTCTACTCCTCTCCCCCGTCCCGGGTTAAGGTCAATGGTACTTTTTCGTCCCCGCTCACTATCTCTAACAGCACGAGGCAAGGTTGTCCCTTGTCCCCCTTAATTTTCATTCTGTGTCTGGAGCCCTTCCTGGGTGTATCGTTGGGAGAACGGTCCTATAAGGTCGCTGTGTATGCGGATGACCTGCTTTTCTTTCTCACCGCGCCCAGGATCTCCTTCCCCAATCTCATGGCGGAGATGAGTAGATACTCTAAATTGTCCAATTTCAAAATTAATTATCAGAAGTCGGAGGCTCTCAATGTCTCGTTGCCGCAGTCTTTGGTGGAAGATCTGTCAGGGTCCTTCTCTTTCAAATGGGCGAGAGACTCTCTCACGTATTTGGGGGTTCAGCTCTCCAGGGATCAATCTCGCCTTTACGCAGTTAACTACCCTCCCCTCCTCCAACATGTAAAGAGCGATCTGGATTCCTGGACGACGAGCACCTTTACTTGGTTAGGCAGGTGTGCAATTTTTAAAATGAATATCCTGCCACGGATCTTGTACCTCTTTCAGGCCCTGCCGATTCATATCTCCCGCACCTTCTTTCAAGCCCTGTTGTCTTCACTCCATAGATTCATATGGGTGGGGAAACCAGCCCGTATAGCCCGCTCCATGCATTTCCGTTCCAGGTGTGAGGGTGGGGTGGGTCTTCCGGGCTTTGTCTCTTATCACCAGGCCTCACACCTGTCACGGATTCTGGATTGGTTCAGGCACACGGAGGTTAAACAGTGGGTCTCGATGCATTAGTCCAGTTCCTCTGCAGGCTCTGCCTTGGTTGGGCAGGGATACTCCCCTATCGGCGCGGATGCACGCGACGATTGGACCCACTTTGGCGGTTGTGTCCCGGCTCTTTCCCCGGAAAGAGATTTCTCCGTCTCCCTCCCCCTCTTCCCAGTCCTGGGCAATCCTGCATTCCCTCCGGGGCGAGAAAGGGGTTCATTCCAGCGGTGGCTGCGGGCAGGTAAGGGGCATGCTGCGCATTTCTTACAAGGGGAGGCTTGGATAACTGGCCCACAATTAGCAGCTCTGACTGACCCTCTTCCTTTTACCACTTGGCAGATCACTCAATTGAGACATTTTCTTGTGTCCTTGCCTAACCCTTCCGAATATGCGTGGGAAAATTCCCCTTTTGAGCTCCTTTGTACAGGTATGGGCACGTTACGTCACACTCTGTCCAGGCTATATACCCTACTGATTTCCCCATCTAATCTTCCCACACCTTCCTACCTGCTCAGCTGGGAGAGGGACTTGGGACTAACATTTTCCACAGTACATAAAGACCGTTTGTTCACAATGACACATAAATCCTCCAAGGCTAGCAGGTTTCAGGAGGCGGGTTTTAAGATCTTATCGCGTTGGTATAGAGTGCCTTCCAGGTTGCATGCAATTATTCCTGCGGTTTCGCCACTGTGTTTGAGATGTGGAGACCAGGTGGGCACGATCTTACATATCTTCTGGGAGTGGCTGCTTCTGACAGATTTTTGGTCAGAGGTGTGGCGTATCTCCTCCAAATTCACGGATTTCCATCTTCCGCGTACGCCAGCCTTCTTCTTACTCCATCTGAGTGAGGCGCCATTATCTATGTATCGTCGCTCTGTGGTTCGCCATTTGGTGAATGCAGCTAGAGCATGTATCCCTGCGCTGTGGCGACAAACTAGTATTCCGTCGATTGGTATGTGGTTCGGTAAGACCCAGGAGATCATGAGAATGGAGGATCTCACGGCATCCATGAGAGGGACCCATGCTAAATTTCTCAAAACTTGGTATCATTGGGTCAGATTCCAGTCTTCTGTCGAGTTCATGAATATTATGGTTTCTTGAATATAATCCTAGGGGCCATTGTGAGTTTTCTTCCCTTCTTTTCCTTTCTCTGTCTTTTTTTCTTTTTTGCTTTACTATCTCTCTCTGATATGCCTACTCATGGATCTTTGTGCATGGCTGCGGGTTCAGGGTGCATAAGGCGTCTGTTTCCATTATTGTTTCAGATGGCCGTTATTGTTTTGTTTGCACTTAATGTAGGAATTATAATGGCCCGCGAGCCGATGTTTGTGCTGCTGCTGATGTTTGCACTATCGTCTCTTGTTTATTGGAAAACTGAAAATAAAAGAATTTATAAATAATAAATATTAATGCCACACACTGTGGCCCTGAAAATATTTGTGGCACCTATGGTGCCCCCTAACAGGACAGTGCCACCCATAGTGTTAATATATACATACTGTGCCCCTCAAAATACTTTTTCCACCTCTAGCCCCCCTGAAATTAAAAGACCTGCCCATAATTCCCCCATATAAATAAAATCCTACACTGTGCCCCTTAAAATACTTGTTCCACTCATGGTGCCTCGTATAAATATTAATTACACACACTGTTCCTCTTAAAATACTAGTGCCCCCTGAAAGTTAGAGTGCAGCCCATAGTTCTGAAAACATAATCTACGGCCGCCATTCACTATTCCCAAACTGTCCTCTACTGAAGCAGACCAGGCTCCTTTGGAACGACACAAGCGGAGTGATGATGTCAGCAGGGCTCTCTCATCCGTCGGCAATTAAAGGGGTTGTCCAGGAAAAACAAAATTCTAAAAAGGGTCCCCCAGCCTTGGTTTGCCTTCCCTAATTAAAGAGAATTAAACCTTTTTTTTTTAAGTAAGTTACTTATTTCTATTACATTTTTTAAGTTTTTTGCGTAATTTTTTTTACCTTCCACATGATGGAAAGTATTAAAAATTAAATAATAATTTGACAGGTTTTCCTATGTTGGCCACCAGAGGGAGCACTTCCCAGAATTACAGCAAGGTGAATAAGGCAAAGCAACCTGACTCACAGCTTCCGTAAATGTGGGAGGGAATCTCACCCCTAAGCAGTGTCCGGCTGCTATTTTGGGTGTGATTGTTGAAATGCAGCTGGCAGAAGCTATAGGACACACCAAAAGGCTAAGGGTATGTTCACACGCTTACTAAACAAATGGAAAACAGCTCCTGATTTTCAGCCATTTTTTAATCAAACTTGCGTTTTTGGCGGCGTTTTTGGCGGCTTTATTACGGCTGTTTTTGGAGCTGTTTTTCTATAGAGTCAATGAAAAACGGCTCCAAAAACGTCCCAAGAAGTGATATGCACTTCTTTTTGGCGGGCGTCTTTTTACGTGAAGTTTTTGAAAAATGGCCGCGTAACAAAACGCCCCGTCGGAACAGAACGCCGTATTTCCCATTGAAACCAATGGGCAGATGTTTGTAGATGTTCTGCTTCCAATTCTTCAGCCGTTTCTCGGGACGTTTACGGCCC
The DNA here is from genome assembly GCF_050947455.1 of Rhinoderma darwinii. NCBI lineage: Eukaryota > Metazoa > Chordata > Amphibia > Anura > Rhinodermatidae > Rhinoderma > Rhinoderma darwinii. Next base: position 376,330,946 of record NC_134689.1, on the reverse strand, counting down.
GAAAAACGGCTGAAAACACTGCGTGTGAACATACCCTTAGATTGATGAAAGGGAAGTGAATGACTTTTTAGTTGACAGGTTCACACGGCGTGTATTTGACACATTTTTTTTGTGCATTTTACATGCCTCTCCTGCTAAATGAATGCTGCAGTCCGCTTTGATCGCAGCAATCACGGGAATAACGGCGGAGAGGTTTCTCTGATCTCCACCAGTGGGACTGCGGCTGTGTAATACAGTCATTACCCCGCTCAGTGGCGTAACTACCGCCGTAGCAGCAGTAGCGGCTGCTACGGGGCCCGCGGCATGAGGGGGCCCGTGACGCCCGCCGGCACGGGCCCCCACCATGGCCGGAGGCTCCGCTAGCAGCCGCTATGGCTGCTACAGCGGGACGCCACTGAACACTACGGCAGAGCAGGGAGGTATCTCCCCGCTCTGCCATTAACTGGTTCCCGACCGCTGGCTGTATTTTTACGGCCAGCGGTCAGGGTCCTTAAAACCCGAGCCATAGACTTTCTACGGCTCGGGTTTTAACTTGCTGCCCGCGCGATCGGGCAGCTGAATGTCGGGTCTCCGGCTGTCAGTGACTGCCAGGGACCCTGAGGAGAAGATAGAAGCAGCTTTCGCTGCTTCTGTCTTCTCTGATCACTTGTACACAGCGCCGCTGAATGCGCGCTGTGTACAGGAATAGAGACAGCAGCAGCGGCGCTGTCTCTATTCCTCCCGGTGATCATATGACTGGTCACATGATCGCTGGGTGCTGTTAGTGGCAGACTGTTGCTGGGTCTTACTAGACCCAGCACAGCCCAGTTAGTGACAATCGTCACTATGAGAGGGCTGATTTCCCCTGTAATTGGGGCTGCTGTGCAGCTCCAGTTACAGTGGAAAAACATGGTGTAAAAGAAAGAAAAAAAATATATAAAGTTCCCTAAAGGTCTTCTTTGACCTTTGGGGGACAGACCATAGTAATAAAAAAATAATAAAGTAAAGTGCAAAAAAAAATTAAATAATAAATACACATAAAATACCCACCCCAAAAAAAAAACGTTCCCCCCGCCAATCATTGTTGTAACACTAGCGCTGACCCAATTACCCTAATATAGACATGCAATATATAAAAATTTACGGTAGACAATGACGATCACAAATAAAAGGTCTATTTTAGGGTAAAACTATGTTATTACCAAAAAAAAATAGCTGAAATGTAAAAAAGCTTATTTTTGTACTATTATTTTCAAACTTTATGAATAAAAATTCTAAAATAGCAAAAAAGGTGTGTATAAAAACGCTAAAAAATGAAACCTGCGTTGTCTACGGAAAAAAACGTCGCAAAAATCACGTCGTTAGCCCAACAAATAAAAAAGTTATAGCCATTTAACTAACACATGCTAAAAATGGCTAAACGGTGTCTGGTCCTGAAGGCGCAAAATAGAGCAAAAGACATGTATCCCCCCCCCTCTCCACAGGACATGTATCCCCTCTCCACAGGACATGTATCCCCTCCCTCTCCACAGGACATGTATCCCCTCTCCACAGGATCTCCACAGGACATGTATCCCCTCTCCACATGACCTGCCTAGGTAGAGTCGTGTGTTAACCTTAAACCATACTATCCCCCACCCCCATTTAGTAACGACACATGACACCGAGGTTGGATGTGAAATGGCCACAGCAGCCGTTTATTAATTTCACAGTTTTATAAAAACAATTTAAATCCGAAACATTCGGATAACTAGTTAGGAATCCACCAGAGAATTCCTCCTAATAATTCACATGACCCAACATGGGTCAGAATCATAAATAACAATTAAACGTTAACATTAACCCGAGCAGAGGAAGTCCTTGAAGCCCCTTCAGATGTTCCTTTCAAGAACACACCGAATTAGCCATCTGCAAACCACTAATTACCTCCAGCCGTAAACCAGCTCGGAAGCACCGTTCACCTCTGCAGATGGCTCCAACCACTAGAAGTCCACTTCAAGGGGATAACACCCGTTGAAGCCCTCAAGTGATATACCGACCACTAGAAGTCCACTTCAAAGGGATAACACCCGATGAAGCCTTCAAGTGACATACCTTCTACCAGAAGACCACTTCAAAGGGATAACACCCGATGAAGTCTTCAACCATGTACCTTTTTTGGGGGACGCATACCCCCGATGCGACCCCCCCACCATTTTGTACTGACTGGCCTCAAGGACTCCCCCCGCCAGCTGCCATGACAACAGAACCTACTCCGGAAAAAAGAAAAACATGTTAAATAAACACACAAAATAAAACACAACGCTCATATACGGACGTACAGAAGACCTAAGGAGTAACAAAACAAGGGTGGGAGGGTGGGAGCTTTGCTTCTTGTGTATTACTCCTCCCGCTGCTTCCGGCTCAATGCCGAGAAACAGCGGGAAGCGCAGTAACGGCCCCCCCGTCCCCCCTAGCTCCTCCCCGTCCCTCCTTCAGCTCCTTCACCTTTCCCTCACCTCTTAACATTAACCCTTTCCCTACCAGGACGGTCATGTCGGCTTCCCTCAAGCCTGCAGCTGCGTCCAGCCTCTTCTTGACCTGCCTAGGTAGAGTCGTGTGTTAACCTTAAACCATACTATCCCCCACCCCCATTTAGTAACGACACATGACACCGAGGTTGGATGTGAAATGGCCACAGCAGCCGTTTATTAATTTCACAGTTTTATAAAAACAATTTAAATCCGAAACATTCGGATAACTAGTTAGGAATCCACCAGAGAATTCCTCCTAATAATTCACATGACCCAACATGGGTCAGAATCATAAATAACAATTAAACGTTAACATTAACCCGAGCAGAGGAAGTCCTTGAAGCCCCTTCAGATGTTCCTTTCAAGAACACACCGAATTAGCCATCTGCAAACCACTAATTACCTCCAGCCGTAAACCAGCTCGGAAGCACCGTTCACCTCTGCAGATGGCTCCAACCACTAGAAGTCCACTTCAAGGGGATAACACCCGTTGAAGCCCTCAAGTGATATACCGACCACTAGAAGTCCACTTCAAAGGGATAACACCCGATGAAGCCTTCAAGTGACATACCTTCTACCAGAAGACCACTTCAAAGGGATAACACCCGATGAAGTCTTCAACCATGTACCTTTTTTGGGGGACGCATACCCCCGATGCGACCCCCCCACCATTTTGTACTGACTGGCCTCAAGGACTCCCCCCGCCACCGCGAAACAGGCCTTGACCACCTTAAGCCTGTGAGTTCCTCCACACCACCACCGCCCTTTCTATGCCTTCTGCTATAGCCAAGCTCCAAATATCAATGCCAACCTCGGTCAGATGAACCCCGTCACTCCTCCAGAAATTCCCCAATCCTGACTCCAAATCCCTATGCCTCACGCAAATGCCCCCGTTCTTTGCCACAAAACGGGACACCGCCCGGTTAACTTTTATCCGAGCCTTATTGACTCTCTCCACCGATCTAGCTAACCGCCAATGCTTCCTTGGGACTATGTCCGACCACACTACCACCAACTTGGGATAAGATACCCACAAACACAACAAATCATGTTTGATATCCCGCACCAACTCACGAAAAGGGCGGACTCCTAAGTCATTCCCACCCACGTGCAACACTAAAACCTCCGGAACCCTATCAAGCCGCACATATGTCTGGAATTCCGCCAACACCCTGTTCCACGACATACCTCTAAACCCCAGCCAATGCACAACCGCATCCTGTCGCGGAATGCGCAACTGGCGACCATCCGGGCGGACGTCCGCCCTCAAAGCCCCCCAGTGCACGTACGAATGACCCATCAACCACACCAGACAAGGAGGCGAATCTGAAACGGAAAACACAGTTAGGCACCACCATATAACATTTGCAAGCATAAACAACAACATTACAACATATGGGGGCGGACATAGGACTTAAACCTTTTTGACTCCCAACGACCAATACGCCTCACCCCCTCCTCATCCAACCCCCAGCGCCCTGCTTCCGTTGCTGCGCCAATCCGGAAGGAATGAGATGAATATGAGCCTGCCGCAACCCCAACCGCCGTCAAACATTTTTTAAAAACAGCTCCAAACTGAAACCTGGACAAGAACGACCCGTCCACATGACGTAACAAAGGCAAATCTGGAGACCCCCTGTTTTTTGTAAAACCCCGCATGCACTCTACTGGGCACATGACCGACCCCGGGAGAGCGAACAAAACTATCAGTTTTCCCTTCCCTAATTGGTCAGTTTTTGATCTACGCAACCATACCTCCAACCGATCTGCAAAAAGGCTCACCTCCCCAGATCTCAGCCCCCCTGCCTGTTTAGTACTTGGCGACACCAACTCAGCTATTCTAAATGCTCCGAAGAACGCCAACGAGAAAGCCAACCGAAACAAATCCATTTCATCTGAAGAACGACATACCGATGCCAATGAACCGCCCAACAAGCCCAGCAAAGCAAACGACACCGGCCTTCTACTATCCGCCTCCACCCTACCTCTGCGCAACCCCTTCAAAGCCTGCGATACCAGAAATTCCTTCGATACATCCCGCAAGCCCCGCAACTTAAGCCCAAACGCCACCGCGGATATAAACCGGTTCACCTTCGCTACTGAAAACCCCCCCTCCCAGGCATCCCCTAACCAATACAAAAGTGCCACCAACCTGTCTCTATCCGTATTAACATCACCCAACTCTCTTACCCACTCCTCCCACTGCCTCCAACAAGCAGCATAAGCCCTCCACGTCGTGCGCGCCAAAGACCTTTGTAACAGCTGCTCTACGGGACCGATACCAGATCCCATAGATGATCCGGACACGCCAAACCGAGACGTTCCGCTCCCGGGGCCAATTGCCGAAACCGGTCCCACTGCGAGCGAGAAAGAGCATCAGCAACACAATTCCGTACACCCGGGACATGCACCGCCACCACCCACGCGTTCAGCGACAAACACACCAACACTAAATGTCGCAACAATTGAACTACCGGAGGAGAGGACGCCGTGATGTTATTAATGGCAAGCACCACCCCCATGTTGTCGCAGTAAAAACGGACCTTCTTATCCCTGAGCCTGTCCCCCCAAATGGTAGCCGCCACCACGATGGGAAACAGCTCGAGCAGGGCCAGATTCCGCGTCAATCCACTGGACACCCAGCTAGCCGGCCATTGACCTGCGCACCACGGACCTCCCCCGTAAGCTCCAAAGCCACCCGCCCCAGCCGCATCCGTGAAAATATTCAGATCACTCGTATCCTGCGCTGGGGCCATCCATAGCGAGCGACCATTGTACTGGCCCAAGAAGTCATCCCAAACCTGAAGATCAGCTCGGTGCTCCTCCTTGAGCCTCACAAAATGATGCGGCGCCCGCACTCCCGCCGTTGCCGCCGCCAACCTTCTACCAAACACCCTCCCCATCGGCATAATCCGGCAGGCGAAATTCAACTTCCCCAGCAGCGACTGAAGCTCCCTCAGCGACATTTTCTTCCTTCTACAAGCCCGTCGCACCTCCAGCCTCAAAGCACCCAACTTATCCGCCGGGAGCCGACACTCCATTGCCACCGAGTCAATTTCGATTCCCAAGAAACAAATCGTCGCTACCGGGCCCTCCGTTTTTTCCGGCGCCAAAGGGATCCCAAAATCCCTCGCCACCTTCTGCAGGGCATGAAGCAAGTTACCGCAAACCGGCGAACCCCCCGGGCCAACGCACAAAAAATCATCTAAGTAATGGATCAACGAATCGACCCCGGATACTCCCCTCGTTACCCACTCCACGAAGCTACTAAACGCCTCGAAGTATGCACAAGAAAGAGAACACCCCATCGGAAGGCACCGATCCACGTAAAAGGCCCCATTCCAAAAACAACCCAACAGCCGTTGGCTTTCTGGATGCACCGGCAACAACCTGAACGCCGCCTCGATGTCGGTTTTTGCTAGCAGCGCCCCCGGACCCGCAGCCCGCACTAACCCCACCGCCTTATCGAATGAGGTATAAACTACGGAACACAACTCGTGATCAATCCCGTCATTTACCGACGAACCTTTGGGATACGATAAATGTTGAATCAAACGAAACTTTCCGGGCTCGCGTTTAGGGACAATACCCAAAGGGGACACAACTAAATCTTTCACCGGCGACTCCACAAATGGCCCCGACATGCGCCCCAACGAAACTTCTTTTAACAACTTTTCCGACACGACTTCCGCATGCAAGTAAGCCGATTTTAAATTTCTCCGCGTAACCGGAACCTCATAAGGAGGCGGAGGAATAACAAAACCAACACTAAACCCTTCATAAAGCAACTTAGCTGCCGCCCTATCCGGATACTCATTTAGATAAGGGGCCATCCTTTCCACCCTCACCGGCGACACCCCCTTGACCAGCCCCGTGCTGGTTCCCGGACCTCTTTTTCCGCAGACATTTTGCCGCCCCGTGTGATGCCCCATTACACTCGGAGCACACGTGCTTGAACTTGCACGTGGCCCCGAACTTGCACTGGCCTTCATTGAATTGCCAGCAAAACCCCGCCTTTCCCCCGCCGCTTGGTCCACTCTGACTAGTCTGGCCTCCCTGGCCACCGCTCCCGGGAAAGGGCTGCCTAACCGGAGCCGTAACCCGTAACCAGAGAGCAATATCCTTCTGGTCCCACCGAATCGCCGGCCGAACCGCCTTCCGCTGACGGAATTGCTCATCATATCGCAGCCACGCCTGACCCCCATACGCCCTATGAGCCTCCCCAATAGCATCAAAATAACAAAATAACGCCGAACAATTTTCCGGCGCCTTTTCCCCTATCACACTAGCCAATATGGCGAACGCCTGCGACCAATTAACGAACGTCTGCGGGATAAGCCTATACCGCCGCCGTTCCTCCTCGTCCTTTTTACTCTCATCCCGCTTGCTCTTATCCAAATTGAATTTAGCCAGCGGCAAGAGAGAAAAAATTTCAACATATTCATCTTTCCAGATCCGATCACGCACCTCCTGCTTTAAATGCGCCCCCAACGGACCCTCAAAACAAACATACACCTCCCCCCGAGCACGATCGTCCATGCGCACTCGATCGCCGTCCTTCTGTGCCTCAGTCTGCACCGACACCGCGACCGCCTCTCTAACCGCCACCACAGGACGCGCCTGCAACGATCCCACTTCCCTGGGGCCTTCCCAAACTACCGCAGGGGACACTTCCGTTACTACCGGCGCCGCGGCCCTATCCAGGCGCCCCACCAGCTCCCGTAAGCAACCCACTAAATCTGCCAAACCCGCTCCGTCGCGTCCGCCCGCGCCACTACCGGCCCCCGATGCTATGCTAGCAGCCCCCCCGCCGACACCCGACATAAAAATCGCTGGATAAGACAATAATGGAGTTATACACTCACCGGGCTGCACAGGCGCTGTGTTCCCGTCAGCCGGACCATCCTGACCTCGACGATAGACGTCCAGTTCACCTTCCTCCAGTTCTTCTCTCGCCGACGACTGTCCCTCCCAACGACCTCTTCGGAAAGGGGATGAGGACGCGCTGACCGATGGGCCGGCAACCTGCCGCCCGACCGCCGGGACCCAGACTTCCGACCGGACCTGTTGCCTCGACGTCGCTGCAGATCTAGTCGTCCGTCTAGACGATCCTGACGAAGCCTGCCCCCTGGCCGGAACATCACCATGCGGGGCGGCCGTACCTTGCTCTCGACATCTTCCATCTGATGGGGGAGGGGTGACAGGGAGCCCGGCCTGCGACTCCCTGCTTACCGCCGGACCCCGTCGCGGCCTGGGATTCCTGCCAGGACGCAGGGCCTGGGAAGGGGCGGTCCTCCCAGCTGCCTGGCCTGCAGCGTCCGGGATCGGGCTCCCTCTGCGACGCCGTGTCCGCGGGACTACCTCCGGACTCAGGCGCTCTGGAGGTCGGGACCGCCGAGAGGGACAGGTCGACACAGCCTGCATCGCCGTCACCCCTGCTACCGCTCTCTGCCTGCCCAGCGCAGGAGCGGTTGTTGCCGACTCCCCCCCCGCCGCCATAGCCATGCTCGTAGGGGGGCCGGGGGAGGGGAGCCTGTCCCTTACAACAGACCCCGAACGCCGTGCCCGACGTGGCGAAACGGCGTCCGGGATCCGCGTTAATGCAGCCACGGTCTCCTCCAGCCATCCGGGACCGTGGTGCACAGCAGCGGCACGCAGCCGCTCTAAAATCAGGGCCTCTGCCATACTAAAAAGCCGGGCAACGGGGAGCTTTGCTTCTTGTGTATTACTCCTCCCGCTGCTTCCGGCTCAATGCCGAGAAACAGCGGGAAGCGCAGTAACGGCCCCCCCGTCCCCCCTAGCTCCTCCCCGTCCCTCCTTCAGCTCCTTCACCTTTCCCTCACCTCTTAACATTAACCCTTTCCCTACCAGGACGGTCATGTCGGCTTCCCTCAAGCCTGCAGCTGCGTCCAGCCTCTTCTGGATCTCCACAGGACATGTATCCCCTCTCCACAGGACATGTATCCCCCCCTCTCCACAGGACATGTATCCCCCCCTCTCCACAGGACATGTATCCCCCCCCTCTCCACAGGACATGTATCCACCCCCTCTCCACAGGACATGTATCCCCTCTCCACAGGACATGTATCCCCTCTCCACAGGACATGTATCCCCTCTCCACAGGACATGTATCCCCTCTCCACAGGACATGTATCCCCTCTCCACAGTCCCCCGTTCTCCCTATCGCTGCCAGCGATCACACATGTATCCCCTATCCTGTGGAGATCCTGTGGAGAGGGGATACATGTATTTTGTAGGACACACTGTAGGTCGCATTTTTTTTGGGAGGGGGGACGCTGTATGGCGTTCCCTACAGGGGGGGGTGGTTGTATGGCGTTCCCTACAGGGGGGGGGTGGCTGTATGGCGTTCCCTACAGGGGGGGAGCTGTATGGCGTTCCCTACAGGGGGGGCTGTATGGCGTTCTCTACAGGGGGGCTGTATGGCGTTCTCTACAGGGGGGGCTGTATGGCGTTCTCTACAGGGGGGCTGTATGGCGTTCTCTGCAGGGGGGCTGTATGGCGCTATCTACAGGGGGGCTGTATGGCGTTATCTACAGGGGGGCTGTATGGCGTTCTCTACAGGGGGATGTATGGCGTTCTCTGCAGGGGGGCTGTATGGCGTTCTCTGCAGGGGGGCTGTATGGCGCTATCTACAGGGGGGCTGTATGGCGTTATCTACAGGGGGGCTGTATGGCGTTCTCTACAGGGGGATGTATGGCGTTATCTACAGGGGGGCTGTATGGCGTTATCTACAGGGGGGCTGTAAAAAAGGCACTATCTACAAGGGGGGGTTGTGTGACACCCAGGGAAGGGGGGGCCACAGTCAAAAGTTTGCTATGGGGCCCAGTCTTTCCTAGTTACGCCCCTGACCCCGCTCCTGACTGTAAGTGCGTGCACGGTCAGCATGAGGTGATGCGGCCGGCGCTGCACTAATGAGCGGCGGTTCGGGCACTGAAGACAGAACATGGTGGTGTTTTGTAGTGCGCCCGCCATGTTCTATTTTCAGTGCCGCCGCTCATTAGTGCAGCGCTGGCCGCATCACATCATCCTGACCCCGCGCACTTGTTATCAGGACTCAGGAGCGCGGCAATGACTGTATTACACAGCCGCAGCCCCGCTCTCATACATTCATGTGTTACAATACTGAGCTGTGCGGCCGCACAGCTAAGTATCGAAATACATGAAATAACGGTATTGAACCGTTTGGGGATGCAAAGTATCGAAACAGTATCGAAGTTTCGATGCATCGTGAATCCCTACTACACATACACAAACACACTACGGCCCACTAAGTTTTGCTATGTGCCCCACATTTCAGCCAACAGCCCTAGTCAAAAAATGTAAAGCAACTTCTGGGTGAATTCTACTTCTATAATGGCGCATCTCAGATAAATTGTCCGCTACTTCATATACACTGACTTCTTGTTTATTAACTTCTTTTAAGGTCTGATAGGTGGAATTTCAGACTAGAAGTCAGGACAATAGCGATGATATGGCCCTGGTCCAAGGGTGGACCCCTGACTCACAAAGAGTCGTCCTTCAACACTGAGTAGAGGAACACAGCCCAGTGGACAGAACCTCAGGGGAACAATGTCTGAAGGACTGCCCTTCCCTTGGGCTTGGATGGAGATTACCACCATGTGAGGTGGAGAAGATGCAGCAGAATATTCACTTGTCCTGTAAATATATCTGTGCAGAAAGTCCGGTATATATAATGTCGTCTAGAGGTGAGCACAGACACCGAGCCCGGAATCTGTCTCTTGCTGCTGAAGCACAGGTCGCCTGATGTTGCCATGAAGCTGGTGGCCACCAGGTCATGGATGTGATGTCAAATCTTCATCTCCTGCTGTTTGCTATATTTATTCAGGACTCTGCAAATTGTCCAAACACCGAGACCCCCACTCTGGAATAATGATCTGCAGGTATAAAAATATAAATGATCATACACTATGTAGTTCTGGTAACAGCGCCCACCGCAGTCCAGAGAGGTAAAAAGGGCAATTACCCATATTCTGTTAGATATCATTGTCTGGTGCTCCGTAAATATATACACTTATAACGTCTGATTCATCATCATGAGTAATAACCTATTATAATAACCGAAACCTGCAGAAGAATTTCATACATACAGTAAGTGACCTACACACAATTTACTCCCGGTCACTGCTGGTCATTATATTCTTTTTAGGCCTTATTCAGACGAGCGCATTTCACATCCACGTGCGTTCAGTTTTTTTCACGGACACCACACAGAGGTATGAAATTCAATGGGGCTATTCAGACATGCGTTGTTTTTCCCGCAGCGTGTGTGCGTTGCGTGAAACTCACTGCATGTGCTATACTGGTGCGTTTGTGCGGATCACGCGTCCATTGAAGTCAATGGGTGCGTGAAAATCACGGACAGCACACGGATGTCACCCGTGTGCTGTCCATGATTCACGCACCAGTTGGTAAGGAAATGCAGAGAAAATAAATAAATAAATAAAAAAATGTCCACCAACATGCCACACGGAACACACACTGATGGCACACAGAACGCTGCGTTTTTTGCGGACGCAAAACGGACACGTTCGTGTGAATCTAGCCTTACCTGTATTGTACTTGTAGGGGGTCAGTAATGGAAATCAGGAGGTGATCAGACTCTGTGCATCAGTTCCTCCAGTAGAGGATCCTCTGTATTTGTAGTGTTACCCAGACACCCTTGAAGTAAAGACTCCTTTCTGTATTGTGTTTAGGTCCATGGTACAGTGACACCGACACTTGTCCTACAGAGCAGAAGACAATGGCCATGGACGCAGGTGATGTTCTTATGTGGGCGCATCACTAGATCCAAAATAAACAGAAAACATCTTATCATAAAACAGAAAGCTCACAAATAATCCACATATCAGTCAGGAGAAAGTATTGTACATGTCTGGATAAAACGTGGATCTTACCTATTTAGGGTGTTGTGGGTGCAAGCAATGCCAACCATCTACAAGTTTGCGTCACCTCCATGTAATAGCCCAAAACATTTCCCTAAATGCCACACATAAATGGGAATAAAGCCAATGTAGCAAAATAGAAATACTTTGTTATTTATCTTAATCCTTTAAAAGCCCCCAATTAAAACCTAATATGCATAGTGTGAAGGCAGTGAAGTGTGAAGTACCATGGCATAGGGCGGGTACTGGTTATTTGGACATTAATACTATAGAAGGCAAAAAGTGAGATCTCAATGTCCAACCAGTACCCAGCATATGCCATAGTAACTGCCTTCACACTATGCATATTAGGTTTTAATTGGGGGTTTTAAAGGATTAAAATAAATAATAAAGTATTTATATTTTTCTACATTGGCTTTATCCTCATTTATGTGTGGCAAATGTTGTAGGCTATTGTATTTGTATTGATTCCCAGTGCATTTAATGCGACAATTTACATATAGTGTATTGGTATGAGACAAAGTATCCTGTAATATCCCCTCCCCCTTCTCAGATCATCGGAGATTTTATAAGCATATTAAGGGTAACAAACAAGCAAACGTTAACAGCAAAGTCCATAGTTACTTACTGGTGCCAATTGATCTGTATGCCAAGGACGAGTACTTCATTAAAGGGGTCAGTGGTGGATATCAGGGGTTGGGTAAACTTGCCATTGTAGTCGTCATGTCCGGTTGAAAGTAGGGGCGATCTTTTGGCCTTCAAAAACTCTACACATCTTCCAGGGAAGACATGAAGTCACTACTTGATTATTTTGGGAAAAGCCGTCATCCTGCCATTTTGCAGGCAGGATATGAGATGATTCCTCATCATCTCATGATGGTAAACAGCTGTAGGGTCTCCGTCATCTGCCAAAAACTCATAGGCAAACGCTACAGCAAATACCCCACAGTCATAGGTGTTTCTTTGCTGATCCACATTTAGGAATATGAGATGTTTCAGGGGCTCTTGGACCATTACGCCATAGATGTTATTAATCTGCTCATAGATAGATGGTGACAGATTGTTAGTTTTGATGCTGTCCGCCACCAGGATCTTGCCATTTTTTAAGCACGTTGTGATCCAGTGTGCCCTGTCCTTGTCATAATGGATTTGTACAGCCTTCCTTTGTACGCTGTACCCAGGTACTAGAAGCGCAGCGGCAGGCTGCAGGCCATCAAAGCCCTCAAACTGACTCTGAAGGATCTCCTGGGCCTGGTTGATAATGGCATCATCCAGCATGCCCCTCTGCCCCCTGCTCATCAGGATTGACAGCTGCTCTGGAGACAGGTTGATCATATTTTGCTGCCTCCAGGAGTCAGGTGTCATTAGTTCTGGTGGTGTCCTCAGTTCTGGACTGCCTGGAACTTTTCTCACTGGGTCAGAAAGATGTTCTGCAGCAGATCTCTTTGCTGGTGGAAATGTCCAGAGCTGAATGTCCTCGTAGGTTGTTCTCCTTTTATGACTTCTTATGGGAGCTTCACCAGACGCCTTCACAATATCCTTATCAGGCTCATCCATTTCTATGTCTGACATTTTAAAGGTCTCCTTTTTTGTCTCAATATTTAAAAATGAGTCCTCACGTTTCACTGCTGAATGTTGTTGTACTGGAATATTCTTAATAATGGATGGTCTTTTTCGAATTGTTAGTCTTATTTTTCCAGGTTGTGACTTCTGGGCTGATGGTTCAGCAGCAAAGCTTAACTTTATCTTCCGCTGTTTTCTGCTGGTATCACCCTCACCAATTATTTTGCTGGAAGAACTGTCTGGGCATTCAGAAATGTTCCTGGGTCTTTTTGGTGGAAGTTCCCCACTTTTAGTTTTTTCTCCCAGGGACAGGTCTGGTGGTGTGAAGAGCCCCTCATGTACATTATCTGCACATCTCATATCAGCGGTAACTCCTCCACTTTCTACAATAGTGGAAGTGGGATCAATGTCACCTACTTTGTGGGTTGGTTTCTTCTCTCCCGTGTCTTGGCAGTTCTGATATTTACGTTTTTTCATAGTAGCTGACCTGAAGAAGCTGTTGAACTTTCTCATCGTGGTTGACTTCTTGGTCAGGAAGCTGAAATTCCTCATCAGCATTCTCCACTTTCGAGAGAATATCCAAAATCGGTTCCAAAGAAACATGCCAATCGACTTGCAGTTGGAGAGAGCGGTGACCAGCAGCCGCTGGTCACATTTGCCATTTCTATGACATCTCATGATGGCTTCTTTTGCTTCTTGTGCCTGAAGGTTTGCGCATCCAACATGGAGTCACGTCCACTGGATACAGCAGTCGTGCATTCTACTCAGGGTCTGTATGAGGTCATTGAGTGACATCAATGCTCTAGGCCTAGAACAGCTGTGGAGCTTGTGACATCAGCATGTGATCAGAGAAAAATATTTATAACCCTTTAATGACTGGGGAATTTGACATCTTAAAGGGTTATTCCAGACATTACCTTCATATTTAAATTAATACAGATATAGGAAATAATGTAGGGTTTCTTAAAACTCGTTTTATTGAAGAAGTACAATACAAATGTCATCAGTACAATGCATAAATAATATACAGTTTGTCATTTTCATCAATATGTGAACAGTACAAATGGTCACAACACGTGAGGTCATATGTTAACATCCATACTGTCAAAGGACAATAAACAGCATATAGGCATACATGGTTCAGTAAATACAATACAAAAAGACAATAAAATTACAACACATACTACTGATCAAATTCTCAGCATTTGGTCTCTCAAATCAGTAAATCTATGCGGAGTATACTGAGTGCGTGGCGAATCACACCATGCCTTCCATATCTTATAAAACTTATTTACACACCCTCATTTTTTATAGACCACTCGCTCATAAACAATTATGGAGTTAATCAGTGGCATACATTCAGAAACCTTTGGGGGCCTCTGATCCATCCACCGAAGGGCAATGGTTTTCCGCGCCATAATTAATATTTACTGAAGGAGAATTCTCATATTATAGGGCCACTGGTCCTCAGGCAACACTCCAAACAAAGATACCTTAGCACCACCTCTGCAACTACTTCCACCACGTCCCCCCAAAAGGAAGGAAAACGACATCTATGACATTCAGTACTAGGATATCTACCCATTTTATAGAGTCAAACTGGAGTAAGATAACTCTGATGGACTATAGACAGTTGAATCATCTTATTATTAGCAGCCAGCGATACAGAAAGCGGAGAAGAAAGAATTTCTACCCATTCCTCCCCCGTTAGATCTGTTAGCAACCCCTCCCACCTATCCTTCACCGGCAATGAAGCGTTAGCCAGTTTAGCTTGTATAAGAGAAGTGTAAATGGCAGAAATCAAGCCCCGCGGACCCTGGGATCTAAAAACTCCTATCAACGGAAATTGTGAGAATGTACTATCTGACCTTGGATATTGACTCGCAAGAGCATGGCGTAATTGCAAATATCTGTAAGCTGAAAATCATCTTGCATCTGTGTAAAAGACTAAAAAGTATTATCAATATAAACGTCCCCTATAGTGCGCACCCCAAATCCAATCCAAAAAGTAGGAGCCAGACCCTCCAACAAGTGAGGAAGAAGAGGGTTAAACCACAATGGCATGTCCACCTGCACATCCAAATAAACATAGAACTGTTTTTCAGAGGTCCAGACCTGCAACACCACCCTATGTACGGGCAGCAGAACTGTAATACGTCCTGGAGGGCTTTCCAAAACCGGCCACAAATGAGAAAGATGTAAATAGGTTGCTAGATGATAGTCAAGTTCAGGCAGAGGTCAGCAATGGGAAATCCAGACAAAGGCAGAAGGGAAGGAAACAGAGAACCAGGGCACAGGGAAACTCACGGGGAACTTGGTTGAACAAGCATGGGTGAATGGAAGGAGGAACCTTAAATAGGAAGTCTTTAGAATTAAGGCGCGTGCTGGCCCTTTAAGACAGAACGAGTCAGCGCTCCCTCTAGTGACTGCACCTGCACATCGAGGATGACGGCCGCGGAGGGAGGTAAGGGATGCACTCACCTGACGCTGCTCAGGGCAAGCAGAGCGTCCGGATTGGGGAAAGTGAAGCTCGGGATGAGCATGCAGTAATGGAGGGTGCAGGAACCGGAGCAGAGGCCGTGGGGAAGGTGGGGAATGGCGCACCAGCCGTTACATATATATGTACTGAGCGTGGTTCTGGCACTGTATATATGTAGAGAGCTTGGTTCTAGTACTGTATATAAGTACTGAGCTTGGTTCTGGTGCTGTATATATGTTTTGAACTTTGTTCTGGTGCTGTATATATATACTGAGCTTTGTTCTGGTGCTGTATATATGTACTGAACTTTTTTTCCGGTGCTGTATATATGTACTGAGCTTGGTTCTGGTGCTGTATATATGTACTGAGCTTGGTTCTGTTGCTGTATATTTGTGTATTGAACTTTGTTCTGGTGTTGTATTTATGTACTGAGCTTTGTTCTGGTGCTGTATATATGTACTGAGCTTGGTTCTGTTGCTGTATATTTGTGTATTTAGCTTTGTTCTGGTGCTGTATATATGACCTGAGCGTTGTTCTGGTGCTGTGTTTATGTACCGAGCTTAGTTCAGGCACTGTTTATATATAGAGAGCTTTGTTCTAGTACTGTATATAAGTACTGAGCTTGGTTCTGGTGCTGTATATATGTACTAAACTTTGTTCCGGTGCTGTATATATGTACTGAGCTTGGTTCTGTAGCTGTATATTTGTGTATTTAGATGTTCTGGTGTTGTATTTATGTACTGAGCTTGGTTCTGGTGCTGTATATATTACTGAGCTTGGTTCTGTAGCTGTATATTTGTGTATTTAGCTTGGTTCTGGTGCTGTATATATGACCTGAGCTTTGTTCTGGTGCTGTATTTATGTACCGAGCTTTGTTCTAGTGTGTATTTATGTACTGAGCTTTGTTCTGGTACTGTATATATGTACTAAGCTTTGTTCTGGTGCTTTGTATATATATACTGAGCTTGGTTCTGTTGCTGTATATTTGTGTATTGAGCTTAGTTCTGGTGTTGTATTTATGTCATGAGTTTGTATCTGGTGCTGTATTTAGGTACTGAGCTTTGTTCTGGTGCTGTATATATGTATTGAGTATTGTTCTGGTGCTGTATATATGAACTGAGTTTTGTTCTGGTGCTGTATTTATGTACTGAGCTTTGTTCTGGTGCTGTATATGTGTACTGAGCTTTGGCACTGTATTTGTGCATTAGCCGGGAGATTTGTTGCGGCTTACTGTGCACACTCTTACTAAATGGGCTGAGCACGCTTAGGATATTGAATGTGCGCATATAGGTCTATACGTAATGGGTGAGTTTAATATAATGAATGTCAGTAGGTAGGTATGTACGCTTATGTAATTATATACATAGTATGCCAATCCAGTTAAACATTCAGGACACCCCCCCAAGGCACGTATATGTTTTGTTGGCAAAACAGAGAGCATATTTGAATCCCACCCCTGGGTGTATTACTATTAACTGTCCAAAACATCAGTCTGTAGCCCTAGCCAAAGGCCCTGTTTACACTGAGTTTTTTTTTGCTGGATTTTGACATGCCTGCAAATTGTTGCTGCGATTTTCGCAGGGTTTATTAGTCCGCGGTCATTGAGCGCACAGGCAAAAAATGCTGCTTTTTTTTACTGGGAGCGGTTAAACACCTCCACAGAAAGAATCCCTTTGCCACCCATTGAAATCAATGGAAGGCAGCTTCAGACGTTTTTTGCAATGATTCTGACGCGGTTTCCGTGTCAAAAAAACGCCATGTGAACTGGGCCTAAATCTCTATAGATAAAAACTGCCTGCACCAGCAATACCTAAATGTAATACCTCTGATGACCACACAGTGGCTGTGCTGGCATCTTCCATTTAAACTTTGACTTTACAAAAGTATCTGCAAGTTATTATGGCACTAAATCTGTTAAAAAAAAAAAAAGAACATAAATGTACAATAAGAATCATAAAGGCATAAATGTAACAAGGCCCAGTAGGAGTCTGTTGGGGTGAAGTTGACTGAGCATCCAGACAATACGGAATATTAACCTTGCGCCGCAACGTTTACATTTAGGATAATTTTTTTTAATATATGAAAATTGGAACGAGGTGTAAAGATCCGCTGCATTCACATGTAGTGGTCTTATCGTGATTTGCACAAATCCACAGCTTTTTTTCCACAATTTTCTCAAGCATAAATGTAGTGTGCCATACGGCAAAACCACATGTGACTTTACAGCGCATTACGGTATCTGGCTCTTGATCTGTCGATCTTCTGCCGAAATCCCATTTATCTTCTCCAAATCAAATGGAATTTCCCCCCCAACTGTTAAAATTTCATGCCATATTGTGTAATTGCATTATGTGAGTTTAATTTTCCTATAAAAAAATTCCACCCCTAATTTGCTTGTAAAATCGCATCTGTTCTTCGACACTAGATCACATATTATCAATGTAAAAGTAACATACAATACAATTTCTACAGGGCGATCTCATTCATCACGTGTCAATAGGGAGCCGTTATTCCAAGGCCATGTTCACTCCCATTAGAATCTTTTATAAATCCCACCAAAATTTGTGTGACGTGGATTTCACCATTTGCAATGGGAAAAATCCACGCAAATTTGTTCAAATCTTATTCCCTCATGTCTAGTGTACTGTAATAAATCCACTATGCGCTAACATAATCTTAGGGTGCCCATACATGTAGCATGCCATGCTGCAAATCCGCACACAGCGCTCCACCTATACAAGCTGCGCAGCATTTAAACGAATTGTAAAACCGTGTGGTACTTGGCCGCACGCCACACTCCCGCTATGTGTACAGACGCCCTTGTTGGTATCTGTGGGGAAACCTGCCAGTAAGTGTTCACTTTCCCTGCAGTGCCACCACAGGGGAAATTAAGCATTACACAGTACCCATTCATATCATTGTGTTGTCTGTGTAATACAGGACAGGTCCTCCAGAGCGAGAGACTGCTCTCCACTTTTGATATGAGGACCCCCTCTATTAACTCAGAATTCCCTAATAGGGTGTATGAAAATGGATTTTCTAAATGCCATAACCCCTTTAATGTGTGCCTCTTTCACACGGCAGTATTTTGCTTCAGTATTTGGAAGCCAAAACCAGGAGTAGGTCCATAACACAAAGAGTTACAAACCCTTCCAGTACACCTCTTCTCTTGTAGCTTCCACTCCTAGTTTTGGCTTCCAAATAATAGGACCATGTGTGCAGCGCTGCCAGGAACTGAAGAGATGCCCGAGAGCGAGGAGGGTAAGTATATGGAGAGATGTGAATTAATATAGGTGTCTGGTTGGAAGGCTCTGCATTTATATAGGGGTCTGAATTAAATTCAGACCCCAGATCATACACCAAAATTATTTAGGGATTTAGTGTCTGAATTTATTTGTGTTGCTACAGAAGCTGGGGATGGCTTCAGAAGCGAGGAGCCAAAGATGTCTGGGCAGCAAAACCCTGAAGTGGTCTGGTGCAGTCGTCACAGAGGTCTGGGCCGAATGGAAAAGAAAAGAGTACAATGCCAATAAGAGAAGACGTCACCTAAGAGTCAAGGGATTTAGACCAGCGCTACACGGCTACTTTAGTCACGCGACATGAAAATCACAATGCCACATCACCAGTAATGATTGTGAATGTGGTCGCGTTAAGGCACGCAATTTAATGCAACCGCGTCACAACAGTCACAGAAATTCCAAGCCTGCTGGATTTTTGGTTGCAGATTGCAAGCCGTACACATTAGACTTTATTGTAAGTTGCATGCGACAGTGACTCATTTGTGACATGACAGCGATTTTTATTTTTTTGGGTGTCTATTGATGTCCCAAAGCCTAAATCACATGCAAATCGCAACCAAACCGCCTCCTAAAATAGTCATCTGACAGCAAGTTGCATATAAAATTATTTTTTTTCTCGAGCGACCAATGTTGTCATGTAGTCCTAGCTTTAACCCCTTAATACCGAAGGTGTTTTAAACCTTAGTGACCAGAGCAATTTTCGCAGTTTTGCTATTCACAGATGTAACGCAGTATAACTCTGTCTGTGTTTTATGTATCGATGTGAATTTTGCACTGCTTTCTTGGGACATGTAGTGCTTCCTTTTTGTGGTATATATATAACATTTATAGGTAACATTTTTGTTACTTTTTTTTATAGCCGTGGAAAGACAGAAAAAGAAGAAAAATTTTGATTTTTCATCATTTAAAATGTAACAGTTTGAAAATAAAAGTAATTGCAGAATACAAATGTATTGAAATATATTTTTTCATTTATCCTGATCATAAGGACACCTGACTTGGAGGAGTAGTTTATTTTTTTGACCAGAAATATAGTATAAAACACAAGTGTGCCTTTTTTCGATTGCGCACTAAAATGTCTTAATTTCGTTTTTTACACCATGGTAGTAATATATGGGTAATGGACTTGAAGTCCAATAAATAATGGTAAAAACAAACATTGTGTTCTACAAACTAGACACTCTAAAGTCTATTTCTAGCGGTTCAATTTCTGATTAAACCCTTCACACTTTTTACAGAATTTGCCCAAACTTATAGGGCATATCATTGAAGGAGTCCATTTTGGCTTTTGGAGGCCTTTTTACTCCAGAGATGATTTTAGGGAACCACGCTATATTTGCCGTGGTACTTCACGTCATTTTGACAAGTATAAATGTCCTGCTAATATTCATCTCGGGGTATAGTGAGTATTTTTAATAGGTGGAAAGAAATAAAAAATAGGTTTTTCCAGAAAATACAGTATTGCTGCATTTTTACAGAGAAACATTATCCGATAAGCAACCCTCCCTTTTGGTTCTCCCTACAAAAACAGTGTGAAAGTAAATGAGTTAATAAAGTGGGTAATATCACGGTCTTTGCCTTCATAGATTCTAAAGGCAGATGTGTAGCCTGTACCGCTCTCACAGAGCTTGGCGATTTTCACCCCATATTTTGCGTTCTTTGAGGGGATGTACTGGCGGAATGAGAGCCTGCCTTTGTAACTCATCAGCGATTCATCCACCGCTAGGTTTTCTTTGGGGTTGTACACCGGCATAAATAACTCCTCCAAAATATTTATCAGGGGCCTTATTTTATACAGGTGGTCACGGCCTGGATCACTACGGGGGGGGGGGGGGGGATGGTGATAGTCGTTACAATGAAGGAAGCGCATTAGCACTTCATATCTGCTTCTGGTCATAACGGCTGGAAAAACAGGTGTTGCATGTGTAGGGCTTGTTGACCAATATGACCGGATTAAGGGCTTTTTCACTAACCCCATGTTGAGGATGAGCCCCAATTTTTTTTTTAAGTTCACCAGTATTTGTGGGGTGCCACTGCTTTGCAAAGGAGGACGTTGGCTTTTCAGCAAAGAATTGGCGAGCATACAGATTGGTTTGGTTGACAACCAGCTCCAATAGTTCATCTGTAATGAATATTTTAAAAAAAATCGAGGGCTGTAAAATTTTCCACATTAATATTTATCCCTGGTGTGGCAATAAATTCTTTGATATTAGGGGAAAATTAGTCTGTGGGTATCCACTCAATATATTCTGGGGGAATAGAGTGGGCCGTGTTTTGTGGTACTTCTGCGACATGCCCTGTGCTTGTGGTCTCTGCAGCGACACTTACATTGCAGAAAGCGTATCACTGGTAGACAACATTTCTACCTCCGACGCGGTTTCTCTATCGCTTTCATTAGTCAGAAAATTAACATGGCGTATGCCTCTTCCACCGTGAACCTTCTATGGGCCATTGTAATTACACACACGTACGACAAAGACTGTAACCAGACGCACACGCAGACAAATTTTATTATTTTTTCTTGACAAAAATACACGGACGTCACAAAAGCACGCGCCACAAAAAAATGATGTCGAACAAACACGTAGACTATAAAACTTTTTTTTTTTTGCACAAAAAAAATACACAGACGTCACACACGTACGCTACACAAAAACCCTAGGCTAAACCTAGACTAACCCTAGACTAAACCTAGGCTAACCCTAGACTAACTTTAGAATAGAGCCTAGATTAACCCTAAGGGCACGTTCACACGTGGCGGAATTGCTGTGGAATTCCGCAGTGGAATTCTCCAGCGGCCGTTTTTTACATTTGTTTCTATACATTTTTAGGAAAGTTAGTTCAGACGTTACGGAAAACTCCACTGCGGACCAGGCTGCGGTGCAGAATTTTCAGTCCGCAGCATGCACTGTCTGTTGCGCAGAAGCGGAATTTCGTTGCGGATTTCAGCCTTTGCAATGCAAAAACTGCAAGTGTTCTCCGATCGTTGCCCTGAAGCCTGAGGCTGTTACTAACAGACCGGGCTTCAGCAGCACCCCGCACGATGCAGGGAAACTTCTTCTGAAGTGCCGACGTGAAAAGCCGACACTTCAGAAGAACTACCCTGAACGGCCGACGTAAAAACACGCCGGTCGTTAATAAATGAGTTGAATAATAGTGGTCCCAGCACTGAACCCTGGGGTACACCACTTATAACCGGGGGACCATTCAGAGTAGGAATCATTGACCACAACTCTCTGGATACGGTCCTTGAGCCAATTCTCAATCCAATTACAAACTATACTTTCTAAACCTATAGTCCTTAATTTACCCATTAGGCGTCTATGGGGGACAGTGTCAAATGCCTTTGCAAAGTCCAAAAACACTAAATCCACAGCGGCCCCTCTGTCTAGGCTTCTGCTCACCTCTTCATAAAAACAGATTAGGTTGGTTTGACAACTTCTGTCCTTAGTAAAACCGTGCTGGCTGTCACTTATAATGCTATTTATTGTCACATAATCCTGTATATAGTCCCTCAATAGCCCCTCAAACATTTTCCCCACAATTGATGTTAAGCTTACTGGTCTATAATTACCCGGGGAAGACCTAGAGCCCTTTTTGAAAATAGGCACCACATTTGCGCTGCGCCAGTCCCTTGGCACTATACCAGTCACTAGAGAATCTCTAAACATTATGAAGAGGGGGACAAAAATAACTGAACTAAGCACTTTAAGAAATCTAGGGTGTAACCCATCTGGTCCCGGGGCCTTGTGTACATTTATTTTATTTTTTTTAGCTTGCACCATATCTACATTCAGCCAATTCAGTATATCAACTGATATATTAACAGCACTGGCACCGGCTACATCAGCTGCTCTTTCTTCTGTTGTATATACTGAGTGGAAGAACCCATTTAGTAACTCTGCCTTCTCTTGATCCCCTGTGACCAACTCCCCATTACCACTATCTAGGGGTCCTACATGTTCAGACCTTGAAGAATTTTTGGGGATTTGTTTTACTATCATTGGCCACCTGCCTTTCATTTTGTATTTTTGCTGATTATATTACCTTTTTAATATTTACCTTATTGTCAGTAGTTGACAATAGAAAATTTAGTATTCGCCTTATAAGATCTAAAAAAAAAAACCCCCAAAAAACTCCTGTAAAAAAATGCATCTATCACAATGGAAGTAATGTGCAATGTCAAAATCTCATTGGAGGGTCATATCCGATAAGATGCACCTTTGTGAATCAAATCACCACAGCTCATTTTTGTAGCGGATTTACGGCCAAGTATACTAGTCCTTCTCAATTAATTAGAATATCATCAAAAAGTTAATTTCAGTAATTCAATTCAAAAAGTGAAACTCATATTATATAGATTCATTACACACAGAGGGATCTATTTCCAGTATTTGTTTATTTTAATGTTGCTGATTATGGGAACAGTTTATGAAAACCCAAAATTTAGTGTCTCAGAAAATTAGATTATATAAGCCCAATTTAAAAAATGATTTTTAATACCGAAATGTTGGCCTACTGAAAACTATGTCCAGTATATGCCCTCAATACTTGGTCGGGGCTCTGACTCTGCATGAATTACTGCATCAATGCGGCGTGGCATGGAGGCGATCAGCCTGTGGCACTGCTGAGGTGTTATCAATGTGGCATGGCATGGAGGCGATCAGCCTGTGGCACTGCTGAGGTGTCATCAATGCGGCGTGGCATGGACGTGTTCAGCCTGTGGCACTGCTGAGGTGTTATCAATGCTGCGTGGCATGGAGGCGATCAACCTGTGGCACTGCTGAGGTGTTATCAATGCGGCGTGGCATGGAGGTGATCAGCCTGTGGCACTGCTGAGGTGTCATCAATGCGGCATGGCATGGAGGTGATCAGCCTGTGGCACTGCTGAGGTGTCATCAATGCGGCATGGCATGGAGGCGATCAACCTGTGGCACTGCTGAGGTGTTATCAATGCGGCGTGGCATGGAGGCGATCAGCCTGTGGCACTGCTGAGGTGTCATCAATGCGGCGTGGCATGGAGGCGATCAGCCTGTGGCACTGCTGAGGTGTCATCAATGCGGCATGGCATGGAGGCGATCAGCCTGTGGCACTGCTGAGGTGTCATCAATGCGGCATGGCATGGAGGCGATCAGCCTGTGGCACTGCTGAGGTGTCATCAATGCGGAATGGCATGGAGGCGATCAGCCTGTGGCACTGCTGAGGTGTTATGGATGTCCAGGTTGCTTTGATATTGGCCTTCAGCTCGTCTGCATTGTTGGGTCTGGGGTCTCTCATCTTCCTCTTGACAATACCCCATAGATTCAGGCGAGTTTGCTGGCCAATCAAGCGCAGTGATACTGTGGTTATTACACCAGGTATTGGTACTTTTGGCAGTGTGGGCAGGTGCCAAGTCCTGCTGGAAAATGAAATCAGCCTCTCCATAAAGCTTGTCAGTAGAGGGAAGCATGAAGTGCTGGGAAATGTCCGGGTAGATGCTGCGCTGACTCTGTATCGCCGGAATCGTACTGACCCGCCGAATAAAGTTAACATGTAATTTATAACGCATGGTGAACGATGTATAAAAAAAACGAAAAAAGCTGTGCCAGAATTGCATTTTTTTGGTTTACCTGGCCTCCCAAAAAATAGGATAAAAGGTGATCATAAAGTCGCATGTACCCCAAAATGGTACCAATAATAACTACAGCTCGTCCCACAACAAACCAGCCCTCATACCACTACGTCTATGAAAAATACAATTAGTTATGGCTCCAATAATTCAGGAAATAAAAAAATATGCAGTTGTGCAGGTCCGAGGGGAACATTTCTTCTGTTTCAAGAGGCGATTTATCAAAGGAACCTAAGGAACCAGGAAGGGGAGAGCCCAAACATATCCGCTGGAAGCGACGGTGCCCGTATTATACAAGGACAACACTTCCCAGCAAAATTCCCCAAACTGCAAAGTTGCGGAGTGTGGACCAAAAAGGGCATAAGAAAGGACGCCATTTATCAGTGCGACACCGGCCTGTGTAAAAAGGATTGCTGCACAGCGTAACACATATCTATGGATTATTTTATTGTTTTTTTACCCCATTATTATACCACCTGACTATGCCCCTTATATACTCCGCCCAGCTTACATGTACCCCCACATTATAAATGGAAACATCAGCAATACTCAAATAAATTTGCTACCAAGCAAAATCCGCTCTCCAAAAGGCAAATGGCGCTCCCACCACTCTGAACCCTACAGCGTGCCCTAACAGCAGTTTCCTTCCACATATATGGCATCGTCATACCCAGGGGAACCCTTTTAAGAATTTTTGGGGTGTGTGTCTCCAGCGTCATAAGCTGGGCATGACATATTTGCCACTGAATGGCATATATAGGGAAAAATATAAATTTTGAATTTGCACTATCCGCAGTGCAATCATTTATGGAAAAGACCTGTGGGGTGAAAATGCTCACTACACCCCTTAATAAATGCCTTGAGGGTTGCAGTTTCCATAATGGGGTCACTTCTCAGGGGTTTCTTTTTATTATTTCACCTCTGAGCCTCTGCAGTTTTGAACCAATACTTTGTAAATCGCCAAATTAGGCCTCAATTTGACGTCACGCTTTCACTCCTGAGCCTGGTCGAATGTCCAAGCAAAAGATTAGTGCCCCATGTAGTGTGTTTCTAAAACCGGGAAACACTGCATAATAATTAGAGAGCTGTCTTGTTATGGTGGCACCACATATTGGCATATCTACGGAAAAAAAATCCCATTTTCACTCTGCAACATCGAGTGCACACCAATTTCTGGCAAGCACCTGCAGGGTTAAAATGCTTATTTCACCCCTAGGTAAATGCATTGAGGGGTGTAGTTTCCAAAATTGGGTCACTTCTGGGGGGTTTCCACTGTTTTGGGCCCACAGGCGTCCAGAAACCAATCCAGCAACATCTGCACTCCAAATGGCGCTCCTTCCCTTCTGAGCCCTGCCGTGTGCCCAAACAGCAGTTTATGACCACATATGGGGTATTGTCGTACTCGGGAGAAATTGCCTTACAAATGTTGGGTTCTTTTTTTCCTTTATTTGTTGAGAAAATACAAAAATTTTCGCTAAAGCTACGTCTTATTGAAGAAAAAGGATTGTTTTTGTTTTCACTGCCCAATTCTAATAAATTCTATGAAACATCTGTGGGGTCAAAACGCTCACTACACCCCTAGATGAATTCCTGAAGAAGTGTAGTTTCCTAAATGGAGTCACTTTTTGGGCGTTTTCATTGTTTTGTCCCCTCAGGGGCTTTGTAAATGTGACATGGCCTCCGCAAACCATTCCTGCTAAATGTGATCTCCAAAAGCCAAATAGTGCTCTTTCCCTTCCAAGCCCCGCCGTGTGTTCAAACAGCCGCTTATTACCACATGTGGGGTATTGTTTTACTCGGGAGAAATTGCTTTGCAAATTTTACGGTACTTTTTCTCCTTCAGTCCTTGTGGAAATGAGAAAAAAATTTGCTAAACCTACATTTTCTTTGAAAAAATTTCGATTCTCATTTTCAGGGCCTACTTCCAATAATTTATGCAAAAAACCTGTGGGGTCAAAACACTCACTATATAATTTCTTCAATGGGTGTAGTTTCCAAAATGGGGTCACTTGTGGGGGGTTTCCACTGCTTTGTCCCCTCAGGAGCTTTATAAATGTGACATGGCCTCCGCAAACCATTCCTGCTAAATTTGAGCTCCAAAAGCCAAATAGCGCTCTTTCCCTTCTCAGCCTCGCCGTGTCTCCAAACAGCCGTTTATTACCACATGTCGGGTATTGTTTTACTCGGGAGAAATGGTTTTATAAATTTTACGGTGCTTTTTCTTCTTCAGTCCTTGCGGAAATGAGAAAAAATTAGCTAAACCTACATTTTCTTTGAAAAAATGTAGATATTCATTTTCACGGCCTACTTCCAATAATTTCTGTAAAAAACCTGTGCGGTCAAAATGCTCACTATACCCCTAGATAATTTCCTTGAGGTGTGTAGTTTCCCAGATGGGGTCACTTTTGGGGGATTCACCGCAAGAGCCCTTCAAACCTGACATGGTGCCTAAAATATATTCTAACAAAAATAAGGCCCCAAAATCCACTAGGTGCTCCTTTGCTTCTGAGGCCGGTGCTTCAGTCCAGTAGCACGCTAGGGCCACATGTGGGATGTTTCCTAAAACTGCAGAAACTGAGCAACAAATATTGGGTTGCATTTCTCTGGTAAAACCTTCTGTGTTATAAAAAAAATTTATTTCTGCAAAAAAATATGACATTTGTAAATTCCACCTCTACTTTGCTTTAATTCCTGTGAAATGTGTAAAGGGTTAAGACATTTTCTAAATGCTGTTTTGAATACTTTGAGGGGTGAAGTTTTTAAAATGGGGTGACTTTTTGGGGGTTTCTAATATATAAGGCCCTCAAAGCCACTTCACAACTGAACTGGCCCCTGTAAAAATGGCCTTTTGACATTTTCTTGAAAATGTGAGAAATTGCTGCTAAAGTTCTAAGCCTTGTGATGTCATAGAAAAATAAAAGGATGTTCAAAAGACAATGCCAATCTAAAGTAGACACATGGGGGATGTTAATTAGCAACAATTTTGTGTGGTATAACTGCCTGTCTTACAAGCAGATACATTTAAATTGAGAAAAACGTAAATTGCAATTTTTCACTAAATGTTGGTGTTTTTCACAATTAAATACTGAACATATTGAGCAAATTTTGCCAGTAACATAAAGTCCAATGTGTCACGAGAAAACAATCTCAGAATCGCTTGGATAGGTGAAAGCATTCCGGAGTTATTACAACATAAAGTGAAACATGTCAGATTTGAAAAATGAGGCTCTGTCAGGAAGGTCAAAAGTGGCTAAAGAGGGAAGGGGTTAATGAATGCATTGGAACAATAATAATAAAAAAATAAAAAAATAAAAAAAAGTTACAAAGGTGGGCATAGCCTTTACAACGTCATCACCTTAACAGTGCAGGGTCCAAAATAAAAAGGCCACGAAAACTTTCTTACAACTTTATTTACACTTCAGCACACAACAGAAATAGGATACAAAATGAAAACATGGTGTTAATACAAACAAGACTAAATATGAATAATAATCTGGTGGAGCTACAAGCGTCTGACGGGTAAACTGGAAACGTCTAGAATTTACAACCCGGGCATTGTACCCTTTCTGCGTGGATATCTCTGAGCTAATGTTGATGCTCCTGCCAGTAAACCTAAATGGGATTGTAACCCCCATTGCCTTAAACCTATGACGTGTCCGTGTTTGTGAAAACTGGAGGGCGACGTTAAAGGGGATTGTCCCATCTGGATAAGCCCTCTTCATATAATGTCTGCAGGTGCCCTCCACCATGGCCAATAGAGGGGGGTCCTGAGCATAGATCCCCTCCTTCATGATCCATATAGGTCTCCATAAGGTCAAGGCCGTGCGTAGGACATGTTCCCAGATGACAGCAGTCATCAACTACTCCAATATAGTGAGTTACTTAAAAGATGCCGGAGAACCCTTTTCTTTTTACTTATTCAATGTCAAAATGTCTTCTGGCACAGGTTTCATGTCATGTCCCGTTTGCTTTCCTTCATCTTTCACATTAGAACAAGGGGCAGATTTATCGAAACAGTCTAAAAGGAAGAACTATCATTGCTGCCTATTGCAACCAATCACAGTGCACCTTTCATTTTTCTAGAGCTGTTTAGAGAAATGAAAGCGGAGCCCTGATTGGTCGCTATGGGCAACAAGGCCAGTTTTGACGAACCATGTCCCATTGTAATCAATGGTTTGAACCTAGAGAATGGAAGAGGGGGGGGAGGGGGTGATCTAGAAATAAAGCGGACCATAGATATAATTGTAATCATTAATATTTGGAGATGTGTTCCCTCAGTCATAACAGATATAGGACTTTTTTGGGTTAGATGTTATGATTTAAAGGGGCTGTCCGGGATTAGAAAAAGTCTGCTTTTTATCCAGAAACAGCGCAATTTTTGTCCATGGGCTGTGTCTGGTATTGCAACTCACCTGGATTCATTTGGGGATGAGCTGCAATATCAGACACAGACCATGGACAAGAGTAGCGCGGTTTCTGGAGGACAAAAGTAGACTAAGATGTAGACTAAACCCCAATAGTCTTCATTCAGGCAAACAATACTTGTGAAATTTGTTAAGGAATCCACCAATACTTGCAGATATCTTCTGGCGTCTGCCTTTTTAATGACCAGTGTTGAGCGTAAAATTGGCCATCGATCCTCAGAACTACTCAGTTGATTTAGGAAACGGACTCTAAAATGGGATGAACCCGACATAAGGAATAGGGAACTGATTAAGTGGGTTGTCTCACAATGACCCCTTTACATATGTCCAATTGGATACCATAAAGAAGGGGTTTTCGTTTAGGGTCCCCCCTCTATAAGTACAGAGTGTTGCTTTGTAAGAACGTTTCCTGCTCTGGTAGTCCCGGCAAGCCCGTGAATTAGAAGGTGGGTCATTTATGTGAAAAGTTGGCAATGCAATACATTTTCTCAGCGGCCACTACAGAGGAAGAGAACGATCGGACGCGGATAGTCGGCAAATCTATTTAAAAAAAGGGTCGTCTTTGTCAGCTAACCTATGTAAGAGATTCTAAAGCACAATGTCACGCAGCATTTATCCTCTCTGGTGGTAGGCGGAAATTTTGTTGGAGGCAAGGGTTAAAGGGCTCATACTTAAACGTTAATGATTTAAGGGGAATTTCTTGCCCCAGATGAAGTTGGTATAAAGTAAAAAACTATTTCACAGTAAGAGATAATAAGTAACTTCACGGGGCCTCAGCTGCCTCCTCTGCCTCTTCTTCTTCCGCCTCCTCTACTTCTTTAACGCTCCCGTCAGTATATATAGTCGGGGATGGGGCTTCCTTAGGTATCGGATCAGGTCCCTTCTCCTCTGGCTCGTTGGTAATAAGGAGTTTCTTCTCAGAGTCTTCATCATGAGCAGGATCTTCATTATGGTTAACAGGAACCTCTTGGCCATCTTTGTCATCAGCAATGTCGTCTTCAAAATAATTAACAACATCATCTTCCTCAGCGACTAGGACTTCCTGTGTGCTGCTTACATGCGGCGAATATACCGGTATGTCCTTGAAGGGGTTTTGTCCCTGAAAAAAACCACACAAGAGACATAAGTTTCCAGCTATGACATCGCGGCAGCTGGTTCACTATCATTTGTAGGGTATATGCCGTTAATTGGTGCATCAGTCACTTAGCCTGAGTCCCCCTCTTAGTCAGAGCAGGACGCCGATCTTGCTCAGCAGGACCTATGTGGGGAAATTATATTCTAGGGCCATGGTCTCCAACCTGTGGCTCTGAAGCTTTTTATGGAGCTTTTATTCCCAGCATGCCCTTACAGCCTCAGGATGTAACGTATCAACTAACATTACATGGGGTGTAAAATTGTTATATCTATGACCAATACTATAAAAGGGGGATAAGCTATAAACACCATTAGCAATTCATATTCAGGTCTGTCCTATATCAGTCGGTCCTATGGTATTGGCATAATTTGGACACTATAGTGAATATAAAATATATATAATATATATATATATATATATATATATATATATATATACACATATACATATATATATATATATACATACATATACACACACACACACACACACACACACACGCACACACGCACGAGTCCCATTATCATGACCAATAAGGTGCTGGTAGGTTGTCTCAGGTATCTGGAGCCGTGCTGACTGCAGTGCATCCCACATTTGCTGGAGGGTGGGTGGGGGAGAATCCATAGAGCAAACAAGAAGATCGAGGTGGTCAATGGGTTCAAGTCTGGTGAATTAGGGGGCCAGGGAAGTACTTGGAGGTCTTGGTCGTGCTCTTCCAACCACTGTCGGACATTTCTAGCCGTGTGACATGTTGCATTGTCTTGCTGGAAGATTCCATCTGCCCCAGGGAAGACAAACCGCACGTATGGGTGGACGTGATCAGCAACGATGGATTCATACCCAGATCGGTTCAGAGTGCCTTCCACATGGATGAGTGGGCCCAGAGAATGCCATAAAAAAATACCCTAGACCATAAAACGCTGCCGCCACAAACCGATGTTCTTCCAGCAATGGTTGCCGGGTGTTTGTTCTCTTATGTTTCTGGCCTGACACGCCAACATTAATCCAGACAATGAAGCCTTTTTTTTCCGATGCACCTCTTAGCATAGGAGCAGTGACCATCTGTCTCCTTCGGAGCCCCATACGCAGTGGGGTTCGCTGAACTGTTTTAGACACACGTCTCGTAGCCCCCTGGTTGATTTTCATTGTGAGCTACTCCAACATAGAGTGTTGTTTGTCCCGCGCGCACCTTCGTAGCCGACGTTCACCTCTCCCAACATCAGGTCGTGGTGCTCCGCAGTTTCCAAGTCGGTTATTCCCAATGGGCCATTTGTCCACTCATGATACACTTTCACCACAGCAGCACGCAAACTGTTGGCAAACTGCGCGGTTTGAGAAATACTGCCACTCGTGGCCCGAAAGCAAATCATCCATTTTTTTGCAACTCTGACAAATCGCCCCATTTACCCATGACAACGAGTGATATATGTTCAGCCTATCGCACACCTTATATACCCACCGAGCAATTCCACGACATCACTTAATTCATGGGCTACGCGCTGCCTACGTCGAAACTATAAGGTGGTCATAATAACGTGACTAGACAAACACACACACACACACACACACACACACACACACACACACACACACACAGTATTGCTATTTGTGCAGTTCGTTGTATTTGAAGACTTAGTTTGTGCTACGTTCTTTAATATCTTATAATACTGTAGTTGGCACCATTTTTATATTTTACTTGTAATCTGGACGTCGTCTCCAAATCCCTCCTTCCAAATTGTCCTTTGTGCGCACACACAGCAGCATACAGATGTAATACTACCATTGACATCACTGTATGTATTTCATCTTAATGTATGTTCTCTGCAGGTGTATAGGAAAAACTAGCCCCTACCCCCATGCAGCAGCAGCAGTGTCTA
This sequence comes from Rhinoderma darwinii, assembly GCF_050947455.1. Taxonomy (NCBI): domain Eukaryota; kingdom Metazoa; phylum Chordata; class Amphibia; order Anura; family Rhinodermatidae; genus Rhinoderma; species Rhinoderma darwinii. The sequence continues at coordinate 376,299,145 of NC_134689.1, read as the reverse complement.
TGACCCATGCTCTGGTAAGAAGGTAGAATATAATGTGAACCTGTTAAACATCCTTCTAGCGCTACAATAACCATTCCAGACTGCATACAGCAGCCCAGCAGCACACGGCCGTCACTTACCTGGTTGTATTTTTTTAGCATTTGCAAAACGTCACTATCCAGTAAAAGCTTCTTTGCTACCGCAAGGCTATTGGTCTTTGTGTTTCTGGATATGTCCTGGTAAACATAAAAACATTTAGAGGCACAATCATTCAAATTGAAGAAAGGAGGAAGTATTGCAGAAATTATCTGGTCTCACATTCACCCTTAGTACTGTGATGGAGCTGGATTCTACGCCCGTCTCCAAACTAAACTCCCTGAATGTTATCACCAACTAAAGGCAACAAAAAGAAACCGAAGTGCCTAAAAAAAAAAAAAAAAAAGAAACTGCACGCTTAAAACCCTCTATAAACGTGATAAGCTCACATTTTGCATTAAGGCCGATGCAGCGAGCAACGATCAACGTTGATCAGCACTGAATTACGCCTGCCAGAAGTAGCGATGTATGGGGACGAGCGGTCGTTACTCCAATCGCTCGTCCCCATACATCATGTCGGCTGCCGACAATGATATTTAACTTTTTTAAAACTATGCAATCAGCCGATGATTGAGCGTTTGCTCGTTCATCGGCTGATCGCTGCCCTGTTTACACAGGACAATTATCGGCAACGAGCGGTCTACAAACGCTTGTCTGCCTGATAATTACCCAGTGTAAACCCCCCCCCCCCTTAGTTGCTTTGTAAGAGTATGTTGACACGCAAACTCAAAAACGTCTGAAAAAACGAAGCTGTTTTCAAGGGAAAACAGCTCCTGATTTTCAGACGTTTTTTAAGCCACTCACGTTTTTCGTGGCCTTTTTGGAGCGGTTTTCTATAGACAATGAAACCGGCTCCTAAAACGTCCCAAGAAGTGACCTGCACTTCTTTTTCGCGGCCGGTTTTTTACACAGCCGTTTTTCAAAACGGCCGCGTAAAAAAACATCCCTTCGGAACAGAACACCGTTTTTCCCATTGCAATCAATCGGCAGATGGAGGCGTTCTGCTTCGGATTTTGCAGCCGTTTTTCGGGCGTTTAGGGCCCGAAAAACAGACGAAAATAGGCTGTGTGAACATACCCTAAACGTGGGCCTATTATATGTAAAACACACTCTAGATTGCATAAACCACTCAAGTAATTTTTGAGCCTCAGGAAAAAAAAAAAAATTGTGTTTTCATCATATTCCCAAATATTTTTTTTTGTTTTGTTACATCAAAGCAGCTGCATGAGGTCTTGTTTTATAGGGGGTCAAGATGTACTTTCTATCAGAGCATTTTGAGATACATAAGCATTTAAAGGACGGCTGCCAATTTTTTTCATCTCTGTATGTGTCGATTAACGACACATACAGACATGGAATACGGCGCATACATCCCCATAGAGAATGCGAACGGTCGTGGTTTCCGGACATGTGTTCAAGCAAGGACTAGGAGCAGACGGACCGGAGGGAGCGGCGGCGGCTGGAGCAGGTAAGTTATTTCTGTGTATGTACGTGTTTTAGTGTGTGATTACTACTGTATGTAAACCTACTACACTGCATTTGCTAAAAAAATGGCGGCACACAGTGTAGGAGGTTTGAACATTCAACCCCCTCCTTTCTCCTGGCACTAGCCAGGATAAAGGAGGGGGGATTCTGTGAGCTCACTAGAGCGAGTGTGTCTACTCCAATTTTGCAGCATAAAGCAATGAGGTTGCTTTACCACATGCCAATGCTGCAATGTTGGGAATTGCTCCCTCTAGTGACCAGCACATGGAAATGTTATAAATTAGAATCTAATTTATAGTATTTCCTGACTCGTGAAAAAATTACAAAAAATAAGAAAAATGTCTAATCATGTATATAATATTTTTTTTTGGTAATAACATAGTTTTACCCTAAAATAGACCTTTTATTTGTGATACTCATTGTCTACCGTAAATTTTAATGTTACATGTCTATATTAGGGTAATTGGGTCAGGGTTCGCGGTACGGCAAAAGATGCTTCTATCTTCTCCTCGGGTCCCCGGCAGTCATTGGCAGCCGAAAACCAGACATTCAGCTGCCCGATCGCTCGCCATGTGTTATGAATGATGAGCTGCCACTTCCTAGATGCACTTCTGACATCACCATAGTAAATGAGACTTTAGACCTTCTGACAGGCTCAAAAGGGTTAAGGGTCAAACAAAGCTCGTGCCCATCCCTGATCCCTAGGACCTCAATGAGAACTAGAGAGAAGCCGATTTTTTGGACCAACAATTACGATGCAGAAGAACCAATTTTCCAGGTCTGAGATTATGTTTTGAGAATAACCGGCAAACGTATTCTTTCACTCGTGCTAGTCCTAGGACCAGCAATCGTGGGAATCCTGAATTTCCCTAATATAGGTCTGTGATCCGAATTGCAACCTCTAAGGCTATGTTCACATCCATCACAGATTCCGGGAAATATAGCCCTGCATTCTTGGCAAAACCAAATGGACCCCATTGTAATTCAATAGGGTCTGTCCGGCACCACCGGTATCCTTTGTGCAATGGATCCCTCACTGCATCATGGCATCCATTATAAACGGAAGCCACGACACAGATGTGAACAAAGCCTAAGGGCTGAAGAATTCCAGTAATAGAAATATACTAGGAACCAGCTGTATATGGTTTACATACTTAGCAGATCCATAAGTATCTGTTGCTGCCAAGTGTATGATGTGCGTTAGGTGAAGGATCACCAGTTATTCTGAATATATCGGTTCTATTCCAATTGGTCTGTACCTTGCCCTTCTGTTTGTGGACGTCTGATTTTGTGTGTTCGATCAGAAGGTGACGGACATCTGGGATGACAACATCACAAGCCAGACAGTGTACCGCTTGGATACGATGCAAGTAATGTTCAACACCCACTCCTAAAAGAGAGATGGCAATACAATAAATATTCATAATACAACACAATAAGTACACATAATGATGGCAACACAATAAAACACAACAGACATAACAATAAATATACACTCCGCAATACACAACGATGGCAATACAATACACAACACACCACGGTGGCAATACAATAAAAACACAACGCTGTACATAGAGGAGGATCTGAAGAGCATAAGAGGGAACATCTCACTCATAGAAGACCTGATTGAACTAGGACTACTCCAATTGAGGAAGGGGGGGGGGGGGGTTCTCCTAATCAGTATTCCCCCTTAACAAACATCAAAAACATATGGGGGGATTTATCAAAACTGGTGCAGAGGAAACGTGGTGTGCGGCCGTAGCAGCCAATCAGGATTCTCCTTATATTTTTCAAAGGTCTTCTGCAAAATAAAAGGACGAATTTGATTGGTTGCTAAAGGCAACTACTCCACTTTTGCCTTGCACTAGTTTTGATAAATCTCCTTTATGAGGCAAGACAAAATAGGGCAGAGTAAAGTGGTCCATTTCAGGGAGCAGAGTGCCCCGTCTCACCTGTAAAGGAGTCTCTGATGGGATTTAGCTTCTTCGTCTGTCGTTGAATGGACATTTTATTTTTCATAAATAAAAGGTATTCCTAGAAATAAAAAAAACATTGTTAACGGCCTCCTTGCCAGGCTTGAGAAGCTTCGCAGGGTATATTCATACGATTCTCTCTTACATGAAGGAAGTCCACACGGTGCTTGGGGAAAAAAATACATAGATGTCTTAGGATCTCTTTGTGCTGGTTGGAATAGAAATGTTTCTGGATTTCTGTCTCGTCCTGGGTTTGATATTGACACAAACTACATGAGAATATAGTCTTGGGATTACCTTGCCATCCATATTTTTTCGCAACTTTGGGTCTGATGAAAAAAACAAAACAAGGAGAAGCATACATGATCAGGAGATTTTCCTAATACACTTTTGAGTTACGGGACTTCTTAAAGGAATGTCCCACCTGAACCACCTCTATATGATCTATTACGGTATATGGATGTCATAGAGGTGGGTCGCCTCTAGCCTGAGCTGAAAGCCGTTCTAAAGAGCAGATCTCGCTCTGGCAGACTCGTCGCAACCGATTACATGGTCGTCCATTAACTTCAATCGGTACCGTGTAATACTACATACACCCTGACAAATGTGTAGCAGTCTGCAGCATCCCCCCAGTGTTTATGGATGATCTTATTATGTTTAAGCAGTTCATTGCTGGGCAACTGTTTTTCAAGACTGGGCACACATACTTATAAATGCTTGGCTCCCTGTTGCCACCACTAGGGAGCTGATCTGTATTCACCAGAATAGCAGACACATACAGAATGCCCCCCCTAGTGGCAGCCACAATTAGTGATATTTGTGTGTGGGGAAACAGAGTAATGGTGCTATGTACCAACACAACCTTATCAAGTATACCAGGAAAAGCTCCAAATTATTTATGCTGCGGTTAACACTATAATAGGATTGAAATAGGTGGGTCCCCTTAAAATAGTGGTTGGGTATGTAATATGGGGTTACATACCAGAGTGAGTTACACATATCGATCTGAGAAGTAGAGTAAGTGAATAAGACATGACACTATCTTTGGTTCTTACAGCTCAGCAGGAGGATTCGTCTCATCGGTCTTCAGCTTCTTGTGTGATTGGGTGGTCTCATCATCATCATCTTCACTATCATCATCATCATCTAGGAACGGACATCAGTCTCTGGTCACAAACAAAGTTCTTTACTTATAATACAGGAGTAATGGAAGTAGTATTTACCTCCGGTCGTGCAAGCTGCCACGTGCATCTTAGTCTCTCCGTTCTGGGTCCCGGTTTCTTTCTGCTGCAGAATAAAATGAACGGAGATCTAAAACCTCATTGAAACTTAGAGGGGGTTCTCACTTAGATGCCCATAGCAGGAGAATAGTGTATTCATTAACCCCATCACACATTATCCAGCATTACTCCCCACAACCTACAAAAAAATTTAACTTCCTGGTTCTGTGTCTGTGTAGGGGAGGGATGAAGCTGCAAGTGAGAGCAGGAAGAAAAAGAGCAGCCTGTTACGGATATCTCTCCCCCTGTTTATACACCACTGACTGCAGGGGGTATACAGGAACTATTCTTCATGTTATCACCCCTCCATACCAGTCAGAGGGGGATATGTGCCCTATGGTTGTCACATACAGTGGTGTCTTGCAGCTGCACAGCCAATCCCCAGTTTCTAATAAGACGATTTGTTGACTTTTCAAAACGTTACGCTTTGATGTAAAATTGCATGAAAGCAACATGAGTGTAAAGTGTTGGGTGGCATTTTATATGATAATATATGTATTTTATAATTCAGGTTTTATTTGTAAAAATTTTCCCGGCAGCAAAAAGTTAACGTTTTCCTGGTTTATATAAATGAAAGGGTTATTCCATTCACAGAGTCACATTGTCTATACGGGATACAGTTGAGGCAAACCCTCAGCTGTTAGAAGCATTAGAACTGAACATCTAATTCCCCAGTCGGGGGATGTAAGACCGCTTTTCCAATGTTGTCCCAGTAGTCATACATGCCATAAATTGTAATGGTGAGAAAACCCCTCTAATGCTCCATTCCAGCAATGACCTCCATACTTACTTGTTCAACTTCTGAAGTTGAAGGCTGGCTGAAAACTGGCATCTGCTGTTGATTCAAAGCTGTATCGATCAATAAAAATGTAATGATTAAAATAAAAGGATGATACATGTTACAAACACAAACAAGGAGAGGATATCAAAGCCCCACATCTACCATTCCCATCACTTAAAGCGTACCTAACCTTTAAAGAGACTCTGTCACCAGATTAGAAGTGCCCTATCTCCTAGATAATCTGATCGGCGCTGTAATGTAGATAACAGTGGTTTCTATTTTGAAAAACGATAAATATTGAGAAAGTTATGCACAATTTTAGATTTATGCTAATTAGTTTCTTAATAGACAACTTGGCGTGTTTTTACTTTTTTACCAACTGGGCGTTGTGAAGAGAAGTGTATGACGCTGACCAATCACTTCTCTCCATTCATTTCTAGCAGTACTCGCAACACAGCGTGATCACGCTGTGCAGTCACATACTCCAACATTAACTTTACCAGTGTCTTGAGAGTGAATAGACATTGCCTCCAGCCAGGATGCGATGTCTATTCACACTCCCAACAATTCGGTAAAGTTTCTGTGAATGATAGCACAGCGTGAGCTCGTGAGATCACGTTGTGCTGTGTGAGTAAGTCCCCAAGAAACTTTACCAAAGTGTCGGTAGTGTGAATAGACATCGCCTCCTGGCTGGAGGCAATGTCTATTCACTCTCAAGACACTTCGGTAACGTTAATGTGGGAGTATGTGACTGCACAGCCTAATCACGCTGTGTTGCGAGTACTGCTAAAAATCAATGGAGAGAAGTGTATGACGCAGATTGGTCACTGATTGGTCAGCATCATACACTTCTCTTTACAACGCCCAGTTGGTAAAAGAGTAAAAACATGCCCAGTTGTCTATTAAGAAACTAATTAGCATAAATCTAAAATTGTGCATAACTTGCTCAAAATTTATCGCTTTTCAAAATAAAAACCACTGTTATCTACATTAAAGCGCCGATCACACTATGTAGGAGATAGGGCACGTATAATCTGGTGACAGAGCCTCCTTAAGGTGACTTTTTGGATAACTAGACGTCTGTGTACATAAGGAATAACATTTTACCTTACCATTATATGACGCTATTTTTTTTCCGTTTCCACCGCTGCGGGCTCTATTTTTAATTCTTAGTTTTCCTTGAGTTTAGATCCAGAGAGAGAAAATGTAGAAGCGTTTGTGTGTCTCTCCTGTCTCCCTCCAGCTTCCTCCCCCTCCCCTCTTCATAGACCTCTATGGGTGGCTGTAGCCTGATCCCTGAGTGAAGCTGTGGGTCCTTTTACACAGCCCAATATGGGCCATGAAAAAGAGTGCCCATCAACCAGACAGCTTGTCAATTGACGCTGGTTAGCCAATAATTGCTTTTTGTGAAAGCAGCTATGTATAGCGACAAGCGAATGTTACTTTCATCATTTGTCCCCATACATTTCCATTATTTCGGCAGCACATCTCCGTTTACACAGAGAAATGTGCTACAGACCAGTGACCATTTTATTGGCTGTGCAAACGAGAAGATCAGCGTCTGCGGCATCTAGAAAGATAGGGCAGCTCCCTTTGATGTCTCATCACCCACCACGACGCGATCATGGCAGCCTGAGGGCCTAATGAGGACCCCAGGTCTGCCATCTTTGTGCTCCTATTAAAGGGTTATTCCCATCTTCATAAATCTAGCTATTAAGCTTATTAAATTGCCTTGCTTTATCCCACTGATGTCGTTTTCTTTATACTCATTCTTCAGGTCACGGTCAGTCCCTCTTTGTTTGCAGCTCATTGTCTAGGGATCCAGCCACCACTATTTACCTTTAGCGGTGGCCGAGCTTGCGCAATAATATCCTCTCCGTCCTTAGGAGAGGATGTCATTTCTCTCATGAACGCGCATATCGGCGCATGCGCATATTGGCGCATGCGCATTAGAGGACGGGCCGGCCATGGTTCTTGAGGACACATCAGAGGTCGGCTCAAAGTACTGCAGGGGGAGGAAGTGGCTATCCGTAAGGGGGAGAAGAATGTTACAGAGAAGGGTGCCGGGGTGTTGCAATTCACGGTGTGTTAGTCTCAACCAGACTTACCATGCCTGGTTGAGACCATCTTTCTGCCGATGTTGCTAGAACTACATTAGCTAGCAACGTCGGGAGCACGCACACTGCAGAGCGGCTTGATTGACATCCAGCCGCTCACGCCCCTTTTTATAAAAGATAACCAGCACTAGCTGAGTTATCAAGTTTTAAAAAAAAAAAAGGTAGTTAGGGAATTAATTTTTAATAGCAATTGATTTATAATTTCATTTCAGATTAGAGTGCATAAAAAAAACTAAATTGACTTAACTTGGGAATTACCCTTTAAGCATCACGATTAAAGTCACGATATACTGCAAAACATTAGTATTGCACTATATCATGAGAGCGATCCAACTAATGTTGGTATAGATGCGTAGCGGTTCAGATAGCACTAGATCAGGTAGGTGTACGAATCGGGGCCCAACCCAGTATCAGATAAAGCGTATTAGACAATTTGAAGGTGGAAAAGTTATTGTTTTTAATTTTGAGCAGTTTTTTTTGTGCAGTGCGATGTTTCAGTCACATTGACCTTCATCAGGCACTGAGCTGTGCTGGGGACTGTTGTAAGCTTGTGAATGGCGCTTTGCATATAAATGTCGGCTTGCCGCTTGTTGTGGCGCTCACAACAAGCGGCAAGCCGACATTTATATTTGATAAGTGATTAAGAAAAAAAGTCTTATGTACTCCAAAATGGTACCAATAAAAAAAAAAAAAAATAACGCTTGCTCCCACAAAAAACAAGCACTCACATTGGTCCACAGAAAAGAATCAAAAGTTATAGCTCTCAGAATATGGCGACACAAAGCAAATGTATATTTTGAACTATTATTTTTTTTTTCTTAAAAAAGTAGTAAAACAAAAAAATTATATAAATTTGGTATTACCGTAATTGCATTGACCCACAGAATAAAGTTAGAATGTCCTGTAAAGATGTAAAGTGCTGTGGGCTACTTTCCTTCTATTTGCCTCTGCTGCCTGTTGATTGTCTGTAAAATCTCTCGTGCTATTCCCCTGATAGGGGAACGTGACATGGACAAATATTTGACGAAATCTTTGAGAGATCAACCTACCCGCTCTTGTGCCGCCCGGGATACCCCCGTCCTCCAAAATGCAGAAATCCAAAACCCATATGAAGGGGGATAAACAGACTCCCAGTTCTTCTTCTAATAGAGGATCCAGCTCTCAAAATCAGTTCTCCCCAGAACTTCTTCCTGATGACGATGTCACGCCACCCAGACTAACCCCACAGAACAGTCCTTCGCATGACTCGGAAACTGACTCACTTCAGGCGACCTTAGTGGCACAGGAGGACTCCAAACTTCTACTTCCTCTCTTCGACAAGCGGCTGGATATCTTGCATACTTCCATAAACTCTGCATTGGCGCAAATCACTTAGAACTCTCAAAAAATAGCAGATATGGAAACACTGTTTAATACAGCGGAAAATTCTATCGCCACAATGGAGGTCGCCTTACGGCAAAGTCAAGCCACATCCCAAGCCCTGAGAGACAAACTGGATGACCTAGAAAATAGGGATCGGCGTACCAATTTGCGCTTCGTGGGCATCCCTGAAAGAGTGACGAACGACCAGCTACTGGACTACATCACCAAAGATATACCCACAGCCCTCCACATTGACCTGGGACGCGACCCCCTCATGATTGAGAGTGCATAGGCTGGGACCGCCGAGGGCCCGGGGGAAGGCGGGAGACAATAGGTCACGTCCAGTGATCGCCAAGTATCTTCATTGGGCGATAAAAGAAAGAGTCTTGAGAGCATACAGGCAGCTGGGGGACCTTCACGTGAATAACTCCAAAATCCTGATTTTCCAAGATTACTCGGCGACGGTCACTCAAAAGAGAAAAGCCTTCGCTCCTATTTGCCGCCTGTTGCACGACCAGAACACCAGATTTCAGCTCCTCTTCCCGGCCAAGCTGAAAGTGCAAATGGGGGACCGTACGCTGATGTTTGAGGATCCGGTCCTGGACCACAGAGGCCTCCATCTAGAAGCGCGGGATGAAGGATACTGAAGACCTTTTGAGAGGAAAAGTTAGCCCTCCTACTAATGGACATTGGCGAATTAAAGCGCAATGTGCGGCAGTTGTGTTCATAGCAGAACACCAGTTACTTGTAAAGGCCGCTACAATTTTTGTTGTTTCTATGTTTTTTTTATGTTACTCATGCTCGCTCATGTATTTTATCCTTTTTCAGGTGATGGGAGGCGTGACTCCCGCTTGTAATGGCATCAGTGGGAAGGGGCTGTACTCGCGGCTCGCTGGGACCGTGGGGTGCAGCATCTGGCTTTCACTACCTTTGACCCGAATCTACCACCTCGACATAGGATGAGTACCCCAAACACACTACACCCTGACACTTTTAGCACCCACCCTCATATAAAATTCCTTTCCTGAAATGTAGCAGGATTGAACACGCCCCTGAAGAGGAAAAAAGTGCTTAATCATCTCAAAAGACTCTCCCCTGACATTATTTTTCTTCAGGAGACTCACTGGAGATCAGGCACGCAAAGCAACTTGAAAGCCCCATGGCTAGCGGATTGCCTTTCTGCCTCACATTCTTCCTCTTCGCGGGGGGTTGCGACACTTTTCAGAAGGGACATTCAATACACTGTAGAGAACTCCATAGCAGACCCTCAGGGCAGGTACCTAATACTACAGGTATTAAATTGCCGGGATAGCATATTTACTGGTAAACATTTATGCCCCTAATCACGACCAACAAAGCTTTTTCCCCAGAGGTTCTCCAAATCATAACAAGCTTTCCCGACTGTCGCTTAATAATTGGAGGCGACTTCAATCTTGTACAATGCCCCACATTAGACCGGTCCCCTTCTACACCTCAGTCCCAGGTAGCGACCGCCTCCCTCACTCTTCTCATTGACTCCCTTAATGTGTGCGATCCCTGGAGGGTGATGGATTCTGGGGCAAGAGAATACACGTGCCATTCTGTAGCCCATAAAACATTTTCCCGTATTGACTACTTTCTGATATCCCCCCCCCCTGTTTGAGTCACATTGCTCATCACGTATACATCCAATCACCATATCGGACCATGCTCCAATTACAATGTCATTATCCTTATCCCCATCCAATTTGAGAACTAGAATTTGGAGATTTCCTGCATATATGGCAGATTCTGATGACTTTAAACAGTATCTCCAAACATATTGGAGTCAATTCTTGGATGACAACATCTCTCATACGGATGATTCCCCCTTGTTGTGGGCGACTTCCAAGGCTGTAATGAGAGGTCATGTCATCAGCTATCTGTCCCGTAGGCGGAAAACGAGAAGGGAGCGCTTTGACGCCTTACATAAGGCTTTACAGACCGCTCAGCGCACATATGCAGCAGATTCTTCTGCGTATAACCAAAATGTTTACCAAACGGCTAGGCATCTTTTGGACACATTTGTCTACGATGAATCCCATTGGCAGGTAAAAAACACAGACAATAAGTTTTATAGATGGGGGAATAGAACTGGAAAAATACTCGCCACCCTAACTAAGCAAAGACGTCCATTCAAACCCATTTTATCCCTGCAGCACCCTACCACCGGCTCCCTTGTCACCGATTCTTCTGATATAGCGCAGATTTTCTCTGACTATTATGAAGACCTTTATATAGAGCGGCCCCAGCATCCCTCCCAGATATCAATACTTTCCTGGACACCATAAATTTACCCTCCATATCTGAAGATCAGCAATCTTTGCTGAATTCGGACATATATGAGGAGGAAGTGAGACGGGCCATCTCTCTGACTTCCAATGGCAAAACACCGGGTCCGGACGGATTCCCGGCGGAATATTCTAAAATCCTGGCTCCCCAAATAATCCCCACTCTCACTAATTTATTTAACGACGCCTTTATACGCCAAATGCCCATTGACCGATTCACAGAGTCTCGCACAGTTCTCTTACCAAAACCAAATAAAGACCCGTCTCTGGCCCAATCTTATTGGCCAATTTCACTACTCAATCAAGATTATAAATTATTGGCAAGGATATTGGCTCACAGACTCCAGGTTGTTCTCCCCGACCTTTTATGCGAAGCTCAAATGGGTTTCACACAAGGCAGGACTAGTATCAAGAATATAAGATCAGCTGTTGCTGCCACAGTCATGGCGCAGGAGCAAGATCAACCAGTTAATATGCCTTGACGCTGAGAAGGCATTCGACACTGTCGCCTGGCCTTTTCTCGATGAGGTAATGGAACGAACGAGCCTTGGATCGACAGTTACTCAATTCCTGCAATCCCTTCGTGTTGTGTGTGCGACTAGTGTGACGGTCAATGGGCATAAAACGGCTCCGATAGATATTTTTAGGGGCACCAAGCAGGGTTGTCCCCTAACCCCCCTCCTTTTTAATCTCGCCCTGGACCCCCTCTTGCGTCATCTTTCCCAGACATCTACTTTTCAGGGCATTAAACGACGTAATATAGAATTAAAAGTGGGCGCTTTTGCTGACGATATTTTGTTAGCAGTATCTAACCCCAAACAGGTTCTAGACCCTCTTTTGAGTGAATTGGAGGGGGTGGGACGACTGTCCGGTTACACTCTGAACCTAGATAAGACAGAAGCGATGTTACTGAAAGGCCCTTCCACACCCCTGTGGTCACGCAAATTCCCATTTAAATGGAACTCTCAGGCCCTCACGTATCTAGGAGTTCGAATCACGAAACGCCTGTCCGCACTTTATAGCACCAACATATCGCACTATATAACTGAACTGGAGAAGACGCTCCTCTCCTGGAAACACTTTACACTCTCTTATCTGGGCAGGGCTAATCTGCTCAAAATGACAGAATTCCCGCGCCTTTTGTACCTCTTCCACACGCTCCCAATTTACCTCACACCCAAAGACGAGCGCAGAATCAACTATCTCTATAGAACCTTTATCTGGGGCGGGAAAAGATCCAGAATAGCCTATATCATCCTGCAACAGCCCAGGGGTAACGGAGGTATCAACTTCCCCAATATTAAACACTACAATCTGGCAGCTCTATATAGGTATATCTCTGACTGGATCCACAACACCTCTGTATACACCTCCTCACCTCTCGACTCAGCATTGTTCATGGGGGAACGCTTTATCAGGACTCTTGCATCTTCCTTATGGGAGCCTGACAAGGGAAACGAGGGCCAACCCCTTACTATTTACTACATGGAAGGCATGGCAGAAGATAAGATCTTTCATTTTTCTACTCTGCTATCTCTTCTTATGCCCTTGGTATGTAACCCTGACTTTCAGAATGGTAATCCTGATGCTGTCTTTCACAGATGGTACAGGCTGGGGCTCACTTCTGTGGGGCAATTTGTGAGTATAGAAGAGCGTAGGATGTTTTCCTTTACGGAGTTCTGTTCTAAATTTCCGGATCACCAGATTTATCTCTTTAGCTATATACAAGTCAAAAGTTACTTAAAGATACTACCACTGCTACCTGATCAAGAATGGAACCCATACTTGCGACAATTTTTCAAAACTAAACTACCTCAGGGGTCAAATCACTCGTAATTATCAATTTATCCATGTTCCCTTAGATTATTCTCAAACACAAACCCCCCCCCCCCTAACCAACTGGCAAACAGATGACCACACGCTCACCTACACAACCATTTTAGCAGCCTTAACACAGGCACATAAATTTCTCCCTTCGGCACGTTTCCTGGAGAGGAGATTGAAGGTCTCCCATAGGTCATACTTAACACCCCATATAGGGCACAAAATAGGCGTCTATCCCACCTCGCATTGCTTCAAATGCCACACAACAGAAGCTAACCTAGATCACTGTCTATGGTCCTGCCCAAATACCCAAACTTTCTGGTCCAGAATACAATCATTCACCTCTGAACACCTCACAAACTTTGTTCCTAACACAGCGTTATGGGCAATCTTTGGGTACCTGGACCCCGATACACACCACTGCTCCCCCGGGGCGCACAGACTATTGCACTACGTGGCGGCAGCGGGGGTAAAGGCTATCCTACAAACCTGGCTTCACGCTCAGGGCCCACCTTTCAAAATGTTTCTTGACAAACTATCCTATCTGATGAAGATGGATTGGATGGAGGCATCTCTCCATAAAGAGCAAAAGGTCAAGCAATTTTTCTATACCTGGGAATCCTTTATCTCACTCCTCCCGCGGAATGTGCAAATGAAAATAAAACACTGCTTTGACTCCACTATATGGTTTCACGAGCAGGTACTCATGGGGGACGCACCTATATTGTAACGTGTGTTCACTACGAGTTGATGGGGATTCGGATTCTTATGATGCCTGCGGGGGTCACGCCTCTGTTCCGCTTAGTGGTGCTCTCCTTTCTCGGAGAAAACTTTTGGATAACATATCGGTGTGACTGGCACAGGGTATTTGGCTGGTTCCATGCCCAGGCTATCGTCACACTCTGACGAGGAGGGGAGAGCCTGCATTTGCCTAAATATGTAGATCCCCTCACCTGACTTATTGGAACTATGGATATAATGAGTTTAATAGTAATGGTTATGACTTATGTTTTTTTTCCCCAACCCCACTCCCTATTTTTATTTACCTCCGTTTTATTGTATTTAATTTATTTTTTTTGCTTTATCCCATTATTTTATCTTTCTTGATGTCTTGGATATTTCTCATCCCCCATCTTCCCTTTTTTTACTTTATGTATCCCTTATTGGAAAATGTTAATAAAAACAATTTTTGAAAAGTTAAGAGTGTCGCTTTTTTTATTGCACAGTGAATACTGTAAAAACGAAACCCAAAAAACAATGGAGGAATCAGTGTTTTTTCCCATTCCACCCCATAAGATATATTCTTGAAGTTCCAAAGTACATTATATGGCACAATAAATGGTGCCATCAAAAACTTCAACTCATCCCGCAAAAATCAAGCCCTCATATGACCAGAGCGACGGAGAAAAAAAAAAAAAAAAAAGTTATGGCTTTTGGAAGGTGGGGAGGAAAACAGGATTTTTTGAGTAATCACTGTAAAATCCTTTTCTTGTCAAGTTCAATGGGGGACACAAACCGTGGGTGCATTCTGTTGCCACAAGGAGGTTTGACGCTAAGAATTGAAAAAGTGGCCCCATTTACAGGATATACCCGGCCTACAGACATTGAGCTATTTAGTACGTCTGCAAACACTAGAAGAATATAAACGAATTAAAGAGGCTCTGTACCCAGATTTTGCAACCCCTATCTGCTATTTATTTTTAAAAAACGAGCATTTTTGGCCAAGTTATGACCATTTTTGTATTTATGCAAATGAGGCTTGCAAAAGTACAACTGGGCGTGTTGAAAAGTAAAAGTACAACTGGGTGTGTATTATGTGCATACATCGGGGCGTTTTTACTTCTTTTACTAGCTGGGCGTTCTGACGAGAAGTATCATCCACTTCTCTTCAGAACGCCCAGCTTCTGGCAGTGCAGACACAGCGTGTTCTCGAGAGATCACGCTGTGTTGTCACTCACAGGTCCTGCATCGTGTCAGACGAGCGAGGACACATCGGCACCAGAGGCTACAGTTGATTCTGCAGCAGCATCGGCGTTTGCAGGTAAGTAGCTACATCGACTTACCTGCAAACGCTGATGCTGCTGCAGAATTATCTGTAGACTCTGGTGCCGATGTGTCCTCGCTCGTCTGACACGATGCAGGACCTGTGAGTGACGTCACAGATCTGCACTGCCAGAAGCTGGGCGTTCTGAAGAGAAGTGGATGATACTTCTCGTCAGAACGCCCAGCTAGTAAAAGAAGTAAAAACGCCCCGATGTACGCACATAATACACGCCCACTTGGACTTTTACTTTTCAACACGCCCAGTTGTACTTTTGCAAGCCTCATTTGCATAAATACAAAAATGGTCACAACTTGGCCAAAAATGCTTGAATTTAAAAATAAAAACGTTACTGTAATCTACATTGCAGCGCCGATCTGCTGCAATAGCAGATAGGGGCTGCAAAATCTGGTGACAGAGCCTCTTTAAATATATACACACACCTCTGAAAGGAATTATTTTTAAAAAAATTTTTATAAGATGGCCAGTGTGTTTGGTGCAACTTTATACTAAGCTTTTATAAAAAAAAAAAAATCAGTTTAACTTACAGAGCAGCTGTATCGCTCACTAAATGTTCCTGTCAGGTCCACGGTACTTACTGGTTCACAGGATCCACCTGTTATCCATCAGATCTAAGTTCAGACAGCATAACCATACAGCTGCTCTTTATAGAGAATACAGAGCAGCTGTATTTTAAAAAGTAAAAATAAATAAAACTAAATTATAAAGTTTAAAAACACACTAACATTTTTACTAAAAAATAAACAATTCCCTTTCATTAGATGTATATTGCCCTTAAGAAAAAGGATGATAAAAAGAAAAAAAAAGAAAGAATTCTTCGAAAAAAACCTTGGACCACAATGGGTGGGAGCTGTGCCCCCCAATGACATGGCCGAGCAAAGGATTTTACGGGGAGTACTGTGTAATCCTGTTTTTTCATTGCCTGCTTTGGGGGACACTTGCTGTGGGACATTCTAGAGCATTCCCCAGGTGCGGGAACAGAAGTCAGGACATGGTCACCTATTTCACAGATGCCTGCAAGACCTTGCGACCCAGGGATGCGTCTGCAGAGGCGTGCACCTGATAGAGATTGACAAGAGTCAAGTGTGTGCAAGGAAGACCATGGGGCCATCTAGCACACCTAAATGATAGAAGCTTGATTGCACAGAGCCCAGAAGGCCCCAACCACTCCGGTAGAGTGGGCCGTGATCCAAAAAGGGGGAACTTACCCTGAACCCAGTAATCCTTGCAAATAACCATCCAAATCAAGCTAGCTACAGTAGCCCTAGAGGCCGCTAACCCCTTTCTGGTATCCTTCGGGAGGATGAACAAGTAATCCGACCTCCGGAAGGTAGCAGTAACAGAAAGTCAAGTCTGCAAGGCGTGGACAACATCCAGGTTGCGGAGAGAACGCTCCCTCAGATGATTGGGAGACTGACAAAAAGACTGAAAAACTATGTTCTCATTCATGTGAAAAGCTAAAACAACCTTCAGCAAAAAGAAAGGCACCATTTGGAAAACCGCCTTGTCCTGAAGGAGTTTCAGGAATGGAGAACGGCAAAACAGAGCTGCCATTTTAGAGACCCTTTAGGTGGAAGTCACCGCAACCAGAAAAAAAACTTTATTCAGAGAAAAAACGAAAGGAGACAAGACTTCCAAAACCAAATTGGGATCTCAAGAAAGAGTACGACAATAAGGGGAACAGCGTGAGAAACCAATATAGAAAAGTCTTAACGTCAATTTCAGATGCCAACGGGCGACTGTACAAGATGGAAAGGGCCGACACTTGTCCCTCCAGGGAACTGAGAGCCAAACCTAGATCCAGGCCACATTGAAGAAAGCAAAGAACTCTGGGTGGAGAAATACGCAAAGGAGGGATATTGCCATCCTTACACCAATGCAACTAGGTCTTCCATGTATGATTCTAAATGCGGGTGGAGAAAGATTTCCTAGCCTTGAACATAGTGAGAATGACACACTCCTAAATGCGTC
The DNA here is from genome assembly GCF_050947455.1 of Rhinoderma darwinii. Classification (NCBI taxonomy): domain Eukaryota; kingdom Metazoa; phylum Chordata; class Amphibia; order Anura; family Rhinodermatidae; genus Rhinoderma; species Rhinoderma darwinii. The sequence goes on along the minus strand of NC_134689.1, from coordinate 376,281,906 downwards.
ACGGTTTGTCGAACAGCGGCCTCAACAGGCACACAGGTGGAAGGGAGAGGTGGTCAAGACGGAGAGACAATGACTATGGGACGTCAGCCAGTAGGCATACAATGTCCGCGTACCAACGACGACGCAGGAAATCTGGCTACCAGGATAGCCGGAATCTTCCAGATCAGCAGAAGAAAGGAGCGACCTTGGGGGGGGGGGGGGGGTCCAGCCCAGGGAGGAGATCCACCACCGAATTCCAGGGAACAGTAAACATGGAATAGGATCACCCGCTTAAGTGGGCGTGTGTGGAACTGCATAAAGAAAATGGTCTCGATCGAGGCCACCTTGGTTCTAAGAACAGTCATGCAGAGGTGTGGTAAGGTCAGCAGCCATCCGCAACGAGCACATCCCATTCTGAAGGGTGGGAAACAGGCAAGATTTGGAGCAGTTGACAATCCAACCGAACCAGCACAAGGTATCCAGAGTGATCCGGAGCCTGGTCGCGTTGTCCTCCCTGGTGGGAGACTTGATCAAAATGTTGTCCAGGTACGGGGTGACAGACAGCCCACTGGTCCAATGGAGTGCCATCACGACTGGCAGGATTTTTGTGAAGACTCTTGCGGACGTAGCCAGACGAAAAGGAAGAGCCACAAATTGTTAAGCATGGGACCGCACTTCAAAGCACAGGCAGCGACAGCGAGTCTGACAAATAGGGACATGCAAGTATGTTTCTTTGATGTCCACCGAAGAAAGAAAATCCCCGTTCCATGGAATTGATGAAAGTCATTAGCATAAATCTAAAATAGGTCATAACTCAGTGAAAATGGATTGTTTTTCTAAATAAAAAAACACTGCTGTAATCTACATTACAGTGCAGATCACATTATGTAGGAGATAGGGAATTTATAATGTGGTGACAGAGCCTCTTTAAGCTGGTGCGTGACAGGAGCCAACGATCTTGTCCCACTTGTCTTCATAGGGAGGAAGACAATGGCGCATTTGCTTGATAACACCACGCGTCCGCCGTGGAGGGGAAAACAGGTAGACAAAAAGAGGGGGGGGGGGGCGACGACAAAAAAAGATGGTATACTCCACCGCAACAGCAGAAGTATCTACCTCCTACAGACACTAAGCAGACTGAATAGCTCAGTGTTTGTGGGCAGGGTATATGTATATCAAGCAGATGGGACCACTTTTTCAGTACTAGTGGTAACACCATATGCCCGTGGTCTGTGTCCAATGCAAAAAAGTAAAAACAAAAACTGAAAAATGGCTGCAGCAGGAAGAGGTTCAATGAAGATTAAAGTGTACCTCCACTTTTAGTTAAAAATAGAGTCAAGCGCAGGAGTGTGCTAGTTTTTCTAGATCACTTGTTTTACTGATTTTGCATTGAGCAGCAGCAGGGAGTGTAAAGTCCATGCTATGGGCTGAACATAACTTCAGTGGGAGACCGAGCGTCCTGCTCATCTCCATGGCTCCCGTATCCAGAACGGCCGCCAACGCTATAGAATCCTATAATACCAACAATGAAGGCAGATGCTGGAAATATGTGCTTGGAATTAAGACATTTCACAGCATCCCCAGAGTATGAAGCCTAAGATTATGGCTGCCCATACACTGCATGGATCCTCACCTTCTGGATTTTGCGGCTGACAACTTTCTGGTCCCGTAGATTTTTAGCTGCAACATATTGCTAACGCACTGGACAGGGACTCCTCTACTTTTAAAGGTCAGTCAATACTTTTTCAGTAGCAGTTGCTTTGTTATTGTAACATAATGTGCCAAAACACTGTGTAGCGCCTCACCTTTTAATTTTCTTAATTTTTTGCGGTAGGCTTTAGATTTTTTTTTTTTCTGCTCTGGATTTGTAGCTGCATTGGCATCTGCATCTGTCAATAAGAGAAAAAGAAACATATAGAGGGGGCACATATATATAATACTAGCGTACAACCTGAGCGACTGAGAATTTCCTAAACTATGTAGATGGTCTGATGAATATGTAAAACTGTAACTTAGCCCCTTCTCCTGAGGGATCCAGAAAGCTTCTGTCCTGAGATATAACATAAGGATACAAATTATTTCAACACTCCGATAAGATCACAATGGATGCCGCCAGACGCCATTTATGTGCCAAATAAACGCAGCGGGTGTCAGCTGTACATTGCAGAGGACACCTTGCTCTAACAGCTGAGATTAGAGATGACTCCGATCCCATCCATTTAACCGCTTAGATGCCATGGTCAATTCCAATCGGGGCATCTAAGCCATTAAACAGATGAGGGGGCGGGGGGGTCACCCTCTGCTATCCCATCAGCACCCCGCAACACAATTGCAGAACGCCGTTGAATGGTAATGGCAACCGGGGGTATATTAAAAGGTCCCCACGTCTGCCATCTTACTTTTCAGATTAGAGGGGTTATGTGGGGACCAAAAATTTTTAGCAGTGTACTCACTGCAGTATGCGAGTACACTCACTAAAGGCCTGTTCACATCACAGTTCGCTTTCCGTTCCAGGGTTCTGTCGGAGGTTTCCGTCACGTGAACCCCGCAACGGAAAGTGAAACCACAGCTTCCGTTTGTCACCATTGATATCAATGGTGGCGGAAACATGGCTAATGTTTTCCGTTCGTCACCATTCCAGCAGGTTTCCGTTTTTCAGACGGAATCAATAGCGGAGTCGACTCCACTATGGATTGCGTCGGAAAACCGGAAACCTGCCGGAATGTTGCCGAACGGAAACCAGCTGTGGAAGCTGTGGTTTCACTTTCCGTTACAGGGTTCACACGACGGAAACCTCCGACGGAACGGGAAGCGAACGGTGATGAGAACAGGCCCTGATATACATTCTGGTCCCCCGTCGCGCTGATTCTGAGATTTTCATAGTTCATATAGTGCTGCCGGGGGCCCGGAAGTCTAGTTGCACAGCCTTTTTTGATGATGATACGACTCTTCGTCATGTGACCGGCCCCCCTGTATTACTACTAGTACATAGAGTACAGCAAAGCCGGTCACATGATGAAGATTCGTATCATCAAAAAAGGCTGTGCAACTAGACTTCCGGGCCCCCGGCAGTGCTATAAAAATCTCAATCAGCGCGACCAGAATGTACATTAGTGAGCGTACTCGCATACTGCAGTAAGAACACTGCTAATAATTTTCGGTCCCCACATAACCACTTTAAGTCTTGCCAGAGGCAGAGCTTAATTGGAGCCTGGTAAAAGCACAATACAATGCAATACATACTTATTGCAGTGTACTATACAATAAACCAAATGATCGTATGTTCAAGTCCCCTAGTGGGGAAAAATTTAAAAAATAAGTTTGAAAAAAAATAATTTAAAAAGTGAAAAAAAAAAAAAAACCCTGTCCCCATTTTTTTTTTTTTAAATAATGCAAGCAATAAAAAAATAATAGGTATCGTCGCGTCTGTAAAAGTTAGAACTAAAAAAACATTTAGCCGCACAGTGAACGCCATAAAAATGAAAAAAATGAAAATAAAATATTGCTGTTTTTTAGTCACCTCCCCAAAAAACCGAAATCAAGTGTGATCAAAAAGTTGTAAAAAAAAATTTGCCTCAAAGTGGTACCAATAAAAACACAACAAATTGCTTTTATTTTCTAAAAAGTGGTAAAACTGTAAACATGATATCGCTGTAATAGTAGTGACCCCCTGAATAACGTCAACATGTCATTATTACCGCATGGTGAACCGCGGCAAGAATCAAAACAAAACACAATTCCACATTTTACAGTACATTAACCCCTTAATAACCGGGCCTGAAAAGGCCTTAAAGTGTAGCTAAACGTTTGACAAACGGAAAAGGCCGAACAGACACGAAGTGGCTGAGAACTCACATGAGCGCTTCAGCTGTTTCGTTCTAGCGATTGGTGGGGGGGTCTCCGTGCTCGGACCCCACCAATCCAAATTTCTGACATGTCACTATGACATGTCAGAAGTTTGTCAAACGTTTAGCTACACTTTAACCACCAGCTACATTGTTGGGTTTTTGCCTCTCAGCAGCCATAACTTTTTTCTCATGGACGTGGCTGTGTGAGGCCTTGTTTTATGCGGGAGACATAGGATTTTATTTTGCCGTTTGTGGGTAGAAAAATTTATTATTTTTCCGGCGTGAATATAGGAAAAAGCGATTCTCGGCATCGTTTTTCTCGTTTATTTTTTTATCCCGTTCACACTAAATAACCTGTTAAATTAATTCTTCAGGTTATTACGGTCGTGTAGAAATCGAATATGTATAGGATTTTCGTTTTTATGTAATGTATTGGCAATAAAATATATTTTATGCAAAATAATGACTTTTTGGGACATTATTTATTTTTTGTTATAGTTTTTTAATCCCATTAAGGGATAACATTATTTACAACTCTATTATTTATTTTTTTTACTTGCTAATCCATGCTAATACATTACACTGTGTCACTTTGACATAGGCTGATGTTAGGGCAGCACATAATGCAACAGACAGCTCTGGGGTCCTTTCTAGGTCCCCAGGGCTGACTGCAGAGGGATTCCCCGATCTTTGATCACGTCACCGGGTTTCCGGGACACGGAACGCGGCGATCAAACTGTTAACTGGGGTCGGAATGTTTTCCAACCCCAGCTGTATTTAGCAGGCTGCTCTAAGATCAGGAGCTGTAAGTTACATCTCCTGCTCAGAGAAGGAGCTCTCACAGGAGCGCTCACCAGCCTCTTCTACAGCAATGCCAAAAGACGTCACTGTAGACGAAGCACCTACACCGCCTTCCGTCAAAAGACGGTGGACGGTCATTAAGGAGTTAAACGATGCCATTAATAAATACAAAGTTATTCTGCCAAAAACAAGCTCTTATGCGGCTAGGTCAATAAAAAAAATAAAAAAAAGGTAGTGGCTCTTCGAAGGCAGGGAGGAAAAAACGAATATTAAAATACAAATGGCTTAGACCTTAAAGCATATCCAACGTTTCAGGCGACCTTTCAGAATAAGCTGCCATGTGTGTGTACATGAGGAATAACACTATTTCTGATCATTATATGACTTGTATTCTGCATTATTTAGCAGTTTTCCTCTCTGCAGACTCAATCTCTAATTCTCAGTTTTCCCTGAGCTAGTGGATGAAGCCTAACTGCCATCATGTCTTCTATAGATGGCAAACATAGAGGAGAATCTCTATCACATATATAGAAGGCTGTGTTCACATCACTGTCTGTGTTCCGTTGGAGGCTTCCGGCGCGTTAACCCCTCAGCGGAAAGAAATCTGAAACCTCCGCTTCAGTTTCCCTCAACATTGAACTCAATGGTGACAGAAATTCCGTCAGGAACAACGTAACCCTGTCACAACGGTGACAGACTGAAAACATTAGCTAGGTTTCCGTCACCATTGATATCAACGGTGAGGGAAATGGAAGCTTAGGTTTCCGTTGAGGGGTTAACAACGGAAACCTCGGACAGAACCCCTCAAAGGAAGGGCAAGGGTGATGTGAACAGGCTCGAAGCTGCAGCAGCATGGATAAAAATCTACAGCAGTAATGCGCAGTATACCTGAAATCCAGCACTGGGGTAAAATCTAACTTTACCAGCAGCCAGTGTCCCTCTCTCTGCACCCCCTCCCCTCTCCATAGACTTGTATAGGCAGCTGTAACCTGATCCCTCAGTGAGTGGATAATCCTTCTAGTCTCTCAAAGAAAATTTAGCAGTGAATTGAGAGTGAATGATCCCTTGCAGAAGACAGGGGTGAGAGGAAAAAGAGCCCGGTAAGTGGAAAAAAAAAAAAGAGAGGAATTTTTCTCTAAGATAGATTACAAAGTTTCTTATAGTCACTTTGTACTATTGATTTATGCAAAGTTTGTTGAAAAGCAAGTGACCTTTTAAGGGGTTAAAATTAACGTGATCCACCACAACATCAATTTCCATAACTTGACTTAAATATACATAAATTAACCAAAAACTTAGTCTGACACAATGATGGAAATTTGTCAAAACTGATGCAAAAAGGAAAAAGTAGAGCAGTTGCCCAGAGCAACCAATCAGGTTGCAGCTTTAATTTTACAAAACAAAAAGGCCTCGGAGGAAGCGGATTGGGCAACTACTTGACTTTTCCTTTGCATTAGTTTTCATAAATGTCCCGCAATAACTTACCCGTTTTCTCCTTTATATCGTCCTCAATTGGAACCTGCTTAATCACGACAGACCTAGTTTTATTCTTTATGAACGTCCTGTCAATCACCTAAAACATGGCAGGAAGACAAACACAGACATAAGATCTGCACATACTTCCATACATCACACTCTTTAGGCTGGGTTCCCATGGGTCGGATACACTGCATAAAAAGTACACCACGTATCCGACCTAGGACCCTCAGCGAATTCCGCCGCAAAAACCTCACCAAATTGTGGTGCAGTATTTCGGGCGGGGAAGTCTGCTATGGAAACCAGCATTTGAAAAAAAAAAAAAAGGGGGGCGGGGGTCTATATTTACCTGGACCGCTGTCCATGTGACGCATCCCTCTGTTCTCCATGCAGTCCGGCCTCCTGGCATGACTGAACAGCACACGTGACCGCTGCAGCCTGTGATCCCAGGAGGCCAGACTGCATGGACAACAGAAGAAAGCATGGCTATGACAACGGTCGGGCGGTAAGTAACTTTATTTTTTTTAAAAAAGGGTTTTCTTTTCTTATTTGCCAATTTTGCAGCGGAACCGCAGCATTTCCGCAGAAAAAGTCGCAACACTTTGCTAATTGTTGCAGGTTTTACATCCCCATTGAATTCAATGGGGGAAAACCTGCAACAGAAGAACAACGAATCCCGCAGCATAAATGGACGTGCTGTGGATTAAAAAACCGCACGCCAATTTAAGAAACGGTTCTCCGCAGATTTTCTCTGCAGCGCATGCATCAGATTTGTTCATATCTCACTTTGCTGCTACTGTAAACGCTTCAGAACTTCCGCACAGAATTCCGTTGTGGAAATTCTGCAGCATATATGCTACGTGGGAACCCAGCCTTAGGCTTCATCCTGGTCTTTAAAGTGGCTTTCCCTCCATTAGAAGTGATCACTTGTTCAGTGGGTAATCTACCTGTCGGGAACCCATGACCCTCAGAATAGCTAAGCATTGTGGCTCCTTTAAAAATAACTTTTGCACTGCTGCGCTCTAAACCACCTCTAGTTTTTTTGTATTTTTTTTACTAACGGCTGCAAATGTTCTATAATAAAAAAAAAATCGTACTCACCTATTCTTTCCCCCGGCGACCCAGCGCTGACGCTCTGGCAGTCCTCCTGGTATTTGTGTACATGTGGGAAGCATGCGACTGCTGCAGCTAATCAAAGGCTTTAGCAGTGGCGAACCGTATTCCTGGTACCCACCGCTGAGCGTTAATACCAGGAATACAACACATGACCGCCGAGGTTGATGATTGGCTGCTGCAGCGGTCACATGCTGCCCGCATGTAAACAAACACTGAATGACGCTCTGGCGGTACAATATATTTTTTTTTAATTTCGGGACATTTGCAGCCATTACTAAAAAAAAAATAACATCCCAGATAACCAGTTTACGTTTTTAATGTATATTTGTGATCATTTTTTAAAATATCCCCCCTCCCCCCTCCAGTGTTTTACAAGTGCATTGGAATCACAATACTCGAACTAGGTAGACCCCACGAATCTTCACGTCATTAGATATTCCAGCAATCTGCCATAACATTATGTGATAGGAATACCTTTAAAGAGTAACTGTATTTTCAGAAACCTTTTGATATGTCAGAGAGACATATCAGAAGTTTTGATTGGTGGGGCCCGGGTGAGGAGACCCCCCCCCCCACCCCTGAAATGAAGGGGCAGAAGCGATCAGATGAGCGCTTTCACCTTCTGCTATGAATGGCTCTCCTAGTCATCCTAAAGATGCTTATAGACATCCTATGTGAGCGCGAGTCCGTCTTCAGGCTGAAAGGGAGAGTGGCTTAGACGGCCAAAAGCAGAGTTATCGCTGATACCGGTCGTCCGCTGTATATTATAGCCGAAACCCGCAAGTGATGGTGCTGGCTTAGCATCACAATGTTATGGCGAGATGCGATGTACTTTTATGGCGCAGGACGGGAAGCGGTTAATTCAACCTGCATAGCTCTTGCTCGCTGGCACCCTGTAGTATGCTGCTATCCTGAGACTCCGGGGGACCCAATGCATGCTGAATGGAGATGGACTAAATCAGATAAGTGCAGATATAATCTGTCTAGGCTCAGGTTGTGCGAGCCGAAACGTCGCACTTTTGGGGTCAATAAAGCACCCACTTTTTTCACCATAAGCCTTTGTGAGTGCTGCCTATTTACTGCTTTATGTCTAGAGGGACAGTGGTCAGTTCCCTAAGGCTTGCACCCCCTTTCATTTAAAGGAACAGTGTCATCACAAATTATTTTTTTATATGTTAAAGATGTTAGTGCTTTATTAAAAACGTTTATATTCATTTGTGTGTTTGTGTTTTACTTTTTCTTATTTTTACACTTTTTCTTCCCTATGGGGGCTGCCATTTTTTGTTCCATTTCTGTCTGTGTCGATTAACGACACATACAGACATGGAATACGGCAGCCACAGTCCCATAGGGACTGCGAACGGCTCCCGTCCCATTGACTTCAGTGTACGGCGTCTGTGTGGGAACTGCGAATGCGCCGCTCCCACACAGTCAAATTCGAAATTGGCGCCGTCCGGCGCCATTTTCCTGTGGACCGGAAGTCGCGGCCGGACAGTAATATTACTACCTCCGGTCGCGGCTTCCGGATTTGTGCACTTGGACCAGCGGCAGCAAACGGAGCGGACGGGCCGGAGGGAGCCGCGGCGGCAGGAGCAGGTAAGAGATTTCAATGTATGTTCGTGTTTGTGTGTGTTTACTACTGTATGTAAACCTACTACACTGTGTGTTAGCTCAAAAAATGGCGACACACAGCGTAGGAGGTTACACCGTTCAAACCCCTCGTTTATCCCGGCACTAGCCAGGATAAAGGAGGGGGGGATGCTGAGAGCTCACTAGAGCGAGGGCTTTTAACCCATTGTTGCAATGCTGCAATTTTGGGAATAGCTCCATCTAGTGACCAAAAATGGGTAGTATTATAAATTAGAATTAATTTATAATATTTCCTATTTCCTGACTCGTGAAAAAAATAAAAAAAATGTGAACAATGTTTAATCACCCACACACTAAATGTTTAATTTTTAAAAAAAAAACATGTTTTTCTGGCAACACATTCCCTTTAAGCCTGTGCTGTTGGATTCTATTTTTTTGTGTATGTATATACACACATACATATTTTTATATATATATATATATAAGGGGGGGGGGGGAATTCTAAATAAATATGTACGACTTGTCCTAGATAACCAAAACACTGGAAGACAAAACTACTGCACGCGGACTTACTGTGCACTCCCTCTGTTGAAATGATCCTACCCAAAAGGAATTTCCATGAACGTCAGTGTCAGGATTTTCTGAAAACTGAAAGTCACGCTGAAAAGCAGGTCTGGAGGAAAAAACAAATTTAAAAAAAAGGGACACATACTTATACGGAGATCAATATGCAGGGCGCTCTCTAGCCCACAAAAACTTTCTCATCACACACAATTTATCTTTAATGGGACTTGACAAATGAAAGGGGTTGTTCAGAATTAGAAAAATATGTCCGCTTTCTTCCAGAAACACTGCCAATCCGCCCAAAGGTTGTGTATGGCATTGCAGCTCAGCTCCATTGAAGTGAATGAGGCTGAACTGCAATACAACACCCAACCTGTGGCCAGGTGTGGCAGTGTTTCTGGAAGAAAATAGCCATGTTTTCTTAATCCTGGAAAACCCCTTTAACCCCTTCAGGACACAGCCTGTTTTGGCCTTGTGGACGCAGGCGATTTTTTCAAATCTGACGTGTCACTTTATGTGGTAATAACTTGGGAATGCTTTTGCCTATCCAAGCGATTCTGAGATTGTTTTCTCGTGACGTTGTACTTTAAGTCTGTGAAAAAATGTGGTCGATAAATTCAGTATTTATTTGTGAAAAAAACCGAAATTTAGAGAAAATGTGCAAAAAATTGCATTTTTCTAAATTTGAATGTATCTGCTTACAAAACAGATATTAATACCACACACAATAGTTACTATTTAACATCCCCCACGTGTCTACTTTATGTTTGCATCGTTTTTTGAACGTCCTTTTCCTTTTATTTTTCTATGACATCACAAGGCTTAGAACTTTAGCAACAATTTCTCACATTTTCAAGAAATTTCCAAAACCTATTTTTTCAGGGACCAGTTCAGTTCTGAAGTGGTTTTGAGGGCCTTATATATTAGAAACTCCCCAAAAATCACCCCATTTTAAAAACTTCACCCCTCAAAGTATTCAAAACAGCATTCAGAAAGTTTCTTCACCCTTTAGGCGTTTCACAGGAATTAAGGCAAAGTAGATGTGACATTTACCAATGTAATTTTTTTTGCAGAAATTCATTTGTAATAGAAAAATTTCTGTACCACAGAAGGTTTTACCAGAGAAACACAACTCAATATTTATTGCCCAGATTCTGCAGTATTTAGAAATATCCCACATGTGGCCCTAGTGTGGTAATGGACTGAAGCACCGGCCTCAGAAGCAAAGGAGCGGATTTTGAAGCCTCCTTTTTAATACAATATATTTTAGGCTCCATGTCTGGTTTGAAGAGGTCTTGAGGTGCCAAAACAGGGGAAACCCCAAAAAAGTGACCCCATTTTGGAAACTACACCCCTCAAGGAATTTATCTAGTTGTATAGTGAGCATTTTAACCCCACAGTTTTTTTGCTGAATTTATTGGCGTTAGTCTGTGAAAATGAAAATCTACATTTCTTCTGAAGAAACAGACATTTTTAATTTTTGCACGGAATAAAGGAGAAAAAGCGCCCCAACATTTGTAAAGAAATTTATCCTGATTACGGCAATACCCCATATGTGGTCATAAACTTATGTTTGAACACATTACAGCCCTCAGAAGGGAAGGAGCGCCATTTGGGTTTTGGAGCACAAATTTTGCTATAATGGTTTTCGGTGCCGTGTCGCATTTGCAACGCCCTGGAGGGACCAAAACAGCGGAAAACCCCCCAAAAGTGACCCCATTCAATATCAGAATTCAAGAGAGCAAATGCCTCTTCAGTGGTATATAACTTGCGTGCCATTTTTTTTTTTAACTGATTTTTTGTAACAGTTTTAATAAAAGTAACAAAGAAAAAGTCCACTAATCCATTGATCAATAAATTTATGAACAACCCTAAGGCCCTGTTCACACAGAGTTTCTTGACGAGTTTTTCGGCCCGGAAACCGCTCCGCAAAATTCGTCAAAAACCGCCAGAAAATTTCGCCCATTGATTTCAATGGGAGTTGGACGAGCTTTTTTACTGTGAGCAAAAAAAAACGCATCGCGGTAAAAAGAAGCGACATGACCTATCTTGAGGCGGTTTCCGCCTCCAAATCCCCATTTCAATCAGTCAGAAGGGTAAAAAAAAACAAAACACCTCGACGAGTGTTTTGACGAGTTTTTGGCAAACCACTGTGCAAAAACCGTCTGGAGCAGTTTTTGCAGGAGGAATTTTCCTCCTGCAAAAAAACTCTGAACACAGCCTAACAATGAATCAATGTATTTAGAATTTACAGACGTGTAAAATATATGAAGAGATTTACATAAGTATATGTGTGTATACATATGTATTACATGTACGTATATATCTATATGATGATATAGATATGTAACATCCCTAATTATTAATTTTTAGTATTAACAGATTTCAAATATATGTCTATATATAATATAGATTACGTGTGTGTGTGTGTGTGTGTGTATATAGATATATATATATATACACACACACACACACACACACACACATATTATAAGCCCTAATTTATTATTAATTAACTAATTAATTGTCCTAGTCTGAGTACTATCTACCTGAACTATATCTAGCTGCCTACACTAAACGGTCTATGTGGAGGTGTTTTTGTGTGTTTTTCAGTCATTGTGTCTTTATACGAGACACACAGCAGCTGCTCGGCACAGCTTCTTCTCCCCCACTGTCTCAGAACGATCTGACAGGGAGGGAGGAGAAACCTTGTAACAAACAGCACGAAAGTTTGTTGCTGCAACAAACTTTGCTGTGAACACCATGATAGCTTTATCATGGTGATCACGTCATCGGGACCGACACCAATCCGGTCCTGATGTCTTCTCTCAGCACTTAGGCTGCTAGTAGCAGCGTGTGCTGAGAGATTCAGAGCACAGGGAGAGCGCTGTGCACGCTGTTCTGGCACCACGTAGATTAACGGGTTGCAGAACAAAAGCCCAGCATTGCAGCCCGTTAATCTACGTGGGCTGGTCGTGAAGGGGTTAAAGAGTCTGTCACCACATTATAAGTGCCCTATATCCTACATAAGGAGATCGGCGCTATAACGTAGGTGACAGCAGTGTTTTTTATTTAGAAAAACGATCTATTTTTACCACTTTACGAGCGATTTTTAGCTTTATGCTAATGAGTTCCTTAATGCCCAAGTGGGCGTTATACAGAGGAGTGTATGACGCTGACCAATCAGCGTCATGCACTTCTCTCCATTCATTTACACTGCACTAGCGATATATCTATATCACTATGTGCAGCCACATAAACACACTAACATTACTGCAGTGTCCTGATAATGAATATACATTACCTCCAGCCAGGACGGGATGTGTATTCAGAAACCTGTCACTTCCGTAGCGTCTGAGATTTACAGCAAGACAAGCGTAATCTCGCGAGATTACGATTTAAACTGTCATTTAAAACGAGATTACGCTTGCCTTGCTGGAATCTCACAGAAAAGATTCAGAAGTGTCAGGATTCTGAATACACATGACATCCTGGCTGGTAGTAATGTATATTCACTGTCAGGACACTGCAGCAATGTTATTGTGTGTTTATGTGGCTGCACATAGCGATATAGATATATCGCTAGTGCAGTGTAAATTAATGGATAGAAGTGTATGATGCGGATTGGTCACGGATTGGTTAGCGTCATACACTCTGAACAACGCCCACTTGGTCTAAAGTAAAAACACGCCCACTTGGGCATTAAGAAACGAATTAGCATAAAGCGAATGTAGGAGATAGGGCACTTATAATGTGGTGACAGAGCCTCTTTAAGAGGAGACAAGCTGATGGGTCTATGAAGAAAACACGTCTTGAGAAGCTTGGTTGAGATAGACTACCTGTTATAGGATGGATAATTAATAGGCATCATCCCAAATCCTTGATTCATTCCGTGGCCCATCATATTACCGTTGTTTGGCATATTTCCAGGAAAATTCATTGGTGGACGAAAGAAATTAAAACCTGGCCAACCTAAAAAATAAATAAAAAAATAGATAAGAAAAAAAGATAGTTGAAGACTACATTGTAATTGTATTAATTACGGTGAGCAAATACACCGTCATTTGTATGTACATACCTGGGAAATTCATTGTTGAAGCCCTAGGGACCAAAAAAAGAGAAAATCATTAAAAAAAGGTTGAATCAAAATATCCCCATGCTATATGCCCTATTAGGACAGATGGACAAAATAGAGGGAGGTCCCCCCGCTCAGGACCCCTCTAGATGGCGGACGCAGGCCATCCATGTATTAGTTTTGATCACTGTGTGATGATCAGTGGGGATCCACTCCCAGGGAACCCCACCGATTATTGGTACGAATGGGGCCGAGCTGCAGTAGCTGGTATAGCCGCACGTACGAACGTGCCACTATGCCTGCATAAGCACTGAAGGGGCTGCAAATCGCCGAGTTCAGTTGAGGAAGTGGCATTACCATGATCTGTATTCTATACACCAGTAGTTTCCAACCTCTAGCTCTCCTGCTCTTGTGAAGTTACAACTCCCAGCATCCCAGGAGTTGTACTTCCACTACAACTGAATAGGCAGAGGTTGGGGACTACTGATATACACAGTATCCACTTCGCACGGCCTATGCAAAACTAAAACAGTTTGTCTATTTGACAGCCAGGCACACGACATGCTCGGCTGCAGGCTTTAAAAGGGTTATCCGGGGACCAAGGATCGCTTTGCATTCATATTTTTATGTAAAAAGTAGTAACTTACTAATATACTTTAATTAAAAATTCGGTACTAAATGGTGCAGTTCAAACCCAGTGAACTGTTCCCAGAAGTCCTGCTGCTTTTCTAATATTGAGGACGTGCCGACACGGTCCCACATGGCTGAGGGCTTGCTTCCTGCGCTGCTCTCATCAAATGGCATGACCGCAAGGGGCTGTGACACTGCCTATTGCTGGGGTCCCCAAGCAGAGCATCAGCTAGCGATTTGCTCGGGACTCCAGGACCGCTCTCGACATTTGGTCAGCGACTTCAGGGGTTTCCTATAGCTGGAGTTTCCCGAGCAAAGCACCAGCTGATGCTCTGCTCAGAGACTCCAGTACTGCTGCCGACGTCCGTTTTGAAATTTTTGGTCCCCGGACGACTCCTTTAAAGGAGTTGTTTTCTGAAAATGACCCCTGTACATGTTTCTATGGACCCCCCTCTTTAAGCCGGACAGTGACTCCCGCTCGAGCGGTCCATGTATTATATGGATAACCATTTATCTGGACGTCCGACATGTAGTACACTTCCATGGTAGCGGCTGCTCTGCTTATAGAGGTGGGGAGGGGGTTTCGAGTGAGGACCAACCTCTAGGACATCCACATGCCCTAATAGGTCTGTCGTAGTTAGACAGGGGTTTAAGGGGTTAATAAGCAAAGGCATTTCATTAAGCAGACAGTCATTTTTTCATTTAAATCAGTTCAAGTTTATTGACAAGTACAGCAATACATAACCCATCATGCATCGCTGGATCAATATTACATTCAACAATTCCAACAGATCATACAGTATATTCCTGACCGTGTAATCAAACCCAATCACCCCTCCCTCAACCCCTGCAGTCCCCTTCCAGTATCCCACCCATATTTTTGGATGGTCCCCATAAAGCCATACGATATCACTGTATAGATATAGGACCATATTAATGTGTCTTTCCCCTCTTCCTGCCATTCCGTCTGAACGTATACCCTTTGGCCGTCTTTCCCATATAAGAAATATTCCCTGTTCAAGCAGCTACTTCATAGAGGGGGCAAACTCATAAACGGACTTGTCCCCGAAACCACCTTATGTATCCTTCGTCCCCTATATTTGTGCCCATATTCTGCACAATTCCGACGACACTAATCCCAAGCAGTCCAACCATCTTCCCCATTGCTTTTGAAATCACACACAGCACAAGGACCCATTGATTTCAATGAGGCCGTTCACACATGCGTGAGTTTTCACGCACCTACGCGCCCATTGAAGTCAATGGGTGTGTGAATCTATTTTTTTTTAAAAAGTGCTTTGAGAGTGCGTGAATGCATGACACTCGGAAAGCATACTGATGCATAACGCAACACACAGACCAGATTCACTCGTGTCAGTCTGATACGCTCGTGTGAATGTAGCCTTAAGGGTCAATTGTAAAATGACAGTTACTATACACTGCACAAGTTCACCTCTACTTTAGGCGTTTCACAGGAATTGAAGCAAAGGGTTAAAACACTTTCTGAATGCTGTTTTGAATACTTTGAGGGGTGCTGTTTTCAAAATGGGGTGTTTTATGGGGGTTTCTAATATATATTGTCCTCAAAACCACTTCAGAACTGAACTCGTCCCTGAAAATATAGCCGTTTGAAATTCTAGAAAAATAAAAGGACGTTCAAAAAACTAAGCAAAGTGGACAAACTATTTTGTGTGGTATTACAAGCAGATACATTTAAAATTAGAAAAATGATTTCTTCAAATTCTCTCTAAATTTTGGTGTTTTTCACAAATAAACAATGAATTTATCGACAAAATTTTTCCACTAACACGAAGTACAATATGTCACGAGAAAACAATCCCTGAATCGCTTGGATAGATAAAAGCATTCCAAAGTTATTACCACATAAAGGGACACGTCAGATTTGAAAACATGGGGCTGGTCGTGAATGCCAAAATGAGCTTGGTCCTGAAGGGGTTAGACGTTAAACTCTGATACTACCGGCATAGGGGACCCCTCTCCAGTGATAGCAATATTAACCGGGTCGATAGGCATGATAGCCAATTTATTCCAGTTTATAGACAAGCCGGAAAAAACCAAACCTTGTAATCGTTTCCAGGACTAATGGAAGAATATTTTCAGTATTCGTCATAAATAACAATTTCTCTTCCACCATACCATATTTCAGAGCTTTTTATGAGCCCGTGTTGTCGTACTGAACCTCTAGTTCCACTGCCAGTGCAAACAATAATGGTGACTGTGGACAGCCCTGACGCATTCCCATAGCCCGCAGACAACACCCCATTCGCGCATACTCTAGCCATTGGGGCGTATAGCAGCCAAATCCACTTCAGTTAGGGCTGAATCCCAGCTTACCCATGACATTCCATAGTTGCACCCATTCTATACAATTGAATGCCTTTGCGGCGTCAATACCCCCCCCCCCCCCACACGATCTTCCGGCACCACCTGTAGGTTAAGGAACAGCCTTCTAAGATTTATAGCTGTCGACTTTGATGGCATGAAACCCGATTGGTCGTCACATACCACCTTATTCAGTCTTTGTGCGAATACCTTTGCTAGGATTTTAATATCGGATGTCAGCAGCAATACCGGTCTGTAAGATTCAGGTAATTGGATATCTTTCCCTTCCTTAGGTAAGACCGCTATCGTCGCCTCACATAGAGAATCAGGTTGTCTCTCTTTCAAAACTGTCAAATAGGGTATCTAGGAATTTCAGTGCGATTTCGTCCCTATACTCCTTATATATTTCCCCTGGCAGACCATCCGGACCTGGAGCCTTTTCATTAGCCAAACCTCCTATCGCCTTCACCATTTCCCCCAAGAGCTTTCTTTCCCCTGGACCCAGGATGGGAAGTCGAATACCTCCCAGATACTCCTAATTTCTGCATGGTATATTGCACTCTTGAGGTATATAGGTCAGTATAAAACTTCTCAAACACTTGCATAATTTGCCCCGTGTCGGTCCCTAGCCGCCACGCTTAAACCATGAATAAATTAGTTACCTTTTTCTGCCTGTGCCATTCTGGCTAGCAACCGTCGAGTAGTCGCCCTTTCCTCATAATACTGTGTCTTAAGAAACATTCTCTTGTTATCAGCTCTCTCCAGTTGATTATTTCTCAATAGAAACTGGGTAGAGGCCCCGAAACGAAGTGAATCTGCCGAGCCCTCCTCCACGTCTTCCTTCAGTCTCTGCCACCCTCTCCATCAAATTATCCCCCAACCGTCTAGACTGTTTTGATAGCCTTACTATTTTGGATGAACACCCCCTGTAACCAGGCATTCATTGAATCCCATTTGACCCCCAGTAGCACTGTGACTGCGTTAAACCAAAAATACTCCAATATCTGGTCTTGTATCTCCTTGCCATCCATCAGTTTTAACCAGAACGCATTTAGCCTCCAGTTCACCAAACTTCTGTTGGGCCGCTCTCCCACTGCCAGCAACAAGGACTGATCTGACAATGCTCACAGGGGACTGATCTGACAATGCTCACAGGGGACTGATCTGACAATGCTCACAGGGGACTGATCTGACAATGCTCTCTGCAGATATTCTACCTGTGCAATATAATATACCGCTGTAGGGGAACATAAGATCTGATCTATCCGGGAGAGTGACTAGTACGTGGATGAGGCACATGAGTACTGGCATGTGCCCGGGTGTTTATCGCTCCAAATGTCTCGCAATTTCCTCTCCATAACGAGCCTCCCAAATGCTATCGTTCTCTCCCTCTGTTCCCTCTCCCCGTTATGAAATTTATCGAGCCCCCCATGCATCACTGCTTTAAAGTCTCCCATCAGAATTAAGAGTACATAAGCTTTTTAAGTGCAACACTAGAATAAGGCGGTGTACAATACAAATCAAAACAGATTCCCAATGTTAGAGGGTGCAATGCACACCCACATATCGGCCCTCTTCATCAGTAAAGGTGGAATGGCAAATAAAAGGAAGATTCCTTTGTATCAGCAGGCTCACCCCCTGGAATAAGTCATGTGGTAGGAGTGAAACCCGTGACCTATCCATACTATGCAATAACGACATCGAGTCCATGGTCAGATGTGTCTTTTGTAGCACTATTATCAGGGCGTTTTGTGGTTTGATATATTCAAAGATTGCCTGAAGTTTCATAGATTCTCTCAATCCCCTGATGTTCCAGGATATACAGCTAACCGACCCCATCATACATTAATAGAAACAGGTTTCTTCCACGGATTCCAACCAATCTTTCAGAGATACTGGACCCCCACCCAATAAACCTCCCCTTCTAGAAGGGTCGGGTGACATATAGTGTCTCCCCTAGCCAATGCAGGCATAACTTGGTGTTCAAATAATGCGTGCCACGTGGTCATGTTGCGTTCTTACCACTCCCTTCTGGTTGTTACTCCCACTTATGCAGATGTGTTAACCAATCCCAATGAACCAGCACATGAAACTTTCAAACTATTCCACATTAATTAACCCTCTTTAACAATACTGGCTTTTGAAAAAAACTTGGTAAGGGATACCATCCTACTGAACTCTGTCCTGGGTGGACTCCCACCCACGGAGACAACATATCAAATCACACAATACTAACGTCTCAGTGTGTCGGCACCCCCACCGGGTTCCATCTCCGAGCAGTCTCTCACTCTCCCTCTGCTCCAGCAGGTCGTCTCAATCGACTTTCATTGCAGTCCAGCCATCTCGTAGCCTCCTTAGGCGTCTCAAAGGAGGAAGTATTCCCAAGAGCAACTACTCATAGTTTAGCCGGATACATCATAGAGTACTGAACACTCATGTCTCTGAGGCGTTTTTTAATATCCCAGTATTGCGATAGTTTCTTCTGCACTCCCGCAGAGAAATCCGGGAAAAAGGAAATCTTAACGCCATTAATGGATATCTCTTGCCATTCCCTCGCTTTCCATAGTATCCGGTCTCGATCGTTATAATGTAGGAGCTTTATTAGTACCGGCTTTGGTGGTCACCCCGGAGGTCCCGGTCTGGTAGGCACCCTGTGTGCTCTTTCGACTGCAAATAGAGGGGTCAATTCCTCCCGACCAAACTGCTCCAGCAGCTATTTTTCAAAGAAATTACCAGAGTTATTGCCCTATACTTTTTCCAGCACTCCCACCAAACTGATATTTCTGCATGGCAGGTTCTCCATGTCGTCCGCCTTTGCCTGCAGAGCCACCACAGCTTGTGAGTCCGCCTGTACATCAGGTCGTATAGTCGGAATAGCGTCTTCAACCTCAGACACTCTCTCCTCAATTGCCGTAGTGCATTTCACAACCTTCTGCAAATCAATCCTCAATAGCAAAATATCCTCCTTCAGGCCGCCCCCCTGGCCTGTCAGTAAGGAGAGAACCGAGGAGTTCTGTTTCACTGCCACCAGTATCTCGGTGAGTCAAGGCTCTGGCACTCTGCCGCTCCTGTGGTGCGGTCCCCCACTGCTATTAGGCATTGCCCGCTCCTCCAACAGTACGAAGTAGCGTGAGCAATACGACAGGCTGTCCGCCTTTCCTCCTCCGGCCATAGATTTCTTGCCCGCTGCTGAGCTTCCCGGCCGTGGCGTTCGAGCAAATCTCTCCAGCCTGTCTGCTACATCGGAGTGCACCCTTCTGCTCCGGCATTCTCGCTCACCGGCGCCATCTTGGATTCTGGGCCCCAGACTTGCCGGCGGTATGTTTTTATTTTTTAGAGCGGGTTATCTCTGCGAGACTGACCGATCCAGTCTCCTCCAGCTTTACAGTGACTTTGGCAGGGTGTATTGCCCAGGTAGGCAAGGGATAAGTAGTGTCTTCAAGATGAGCACAGCAGGAGCTCCAGCCGCACGTCTGCCTGCATTTGTTACTAGGCAACGCCCCCAGACGCGGTCATTTTAATAACATACGCAATGACAATCGGTAACGTTAATCCTTGAACGTTTCATGCAGGCAGTGAGCTCTACAGCACCTTAAGCCTAAGGTCTAGTTCACATCACGTTTATTCCCTCCGTCTGAATTCTATGTCGGGACTACTGACGGCAGGCATGAATGTATTCCACTGTACAGGCATATAATGGAACACATCGCCCGAACCACCGGACAGAGAGCTACCTGAGGTCATTGTGACAGGGATAAAGCCACCGTGCGATAACAGCAGTCTCTGCTGCGTCGGTCAGCTCCAGCGATAACTGTCCACATATAGACAGTTACATCACTGGAGCTTCCCGACATATACAAGTCCGACGGAGGCTAATGGAGCCCTATGGACATGTTTAGGGTGTACGTTGGAAGCTTTCCTGACGTGCACGCTAAACGGGCCAAAAAGCAATGTGAACTAGGCCGAATAGTAAGGTCCTATTTAGCGGTGACCGCATGTGGCTGAAAGCCCACTCACCTATGGTGCCCAATAGTCGCACTTTTGCTGCTGATGGTACCCGGCAAAATCATGTGGCCTTCGCTATTTAGGACCCTTTGCTAAGGGAGAGGACATGTGTCCGAAAACTACAGCCATAAGCGATGGGCATGGATTACAGCTGGTTAGGTAATGGCCGCACAGCATGTAAGCAGTTAGCTAGAGGGGCCTGCCCTCTCCAACAGCCAATTAGCTCCCCCGTGATGCAATCACAGGGTGACGATGCTTGTCATGGCAGCGCAGCGACCTAATGAAGGCCCCCCAGGTCTGCTTTCACTCTGCCTCTGGCTGGGTTTAACAGAAGCCTGTAAAAATGACAATACACTGCATTACATTAGTATTGCAGTGTATTGTACCAGTGATCTGACAATCGCTGGTTCAAATCCCCTTGCATAGGGGGACTAATAAAAAGTGTAAGAGGTTTTCCCATCTTGAACAATTATGGCATATCCACAGGATATCATACATTTACTTCACTATAAGGGTATGTTCACATGGCCTATTTTCGGGCTGTAAATGCCCGAAAAATCGGAAGGAGAACGCCTCCAAAGTTCTGCCCATTGATTTCAATGGGAAAAACGGCGTTCTGTTCCGAAGGGCCGTTTTTTTATGCGCCCGTTTTGAAAAACGGCCACATAAAAAAAACGGCCTCGAAAAAGAAGTGCATGTCGCGTCTTGGGATGTCTTTGGAGCCGTTTTTCCATAGACTGTATAGAAAACAGCTCCAAAAACGGCCATAAAAAACGCTGCGAAAAACTATGCGAGAATCGCGAGTGGCTTAAAATACGTATTTTCAGACGTTTTTGGTTAAGCGTGTGAAAACTTGAGTGCCGATTCTTGCATTGATATTACTAAGGAGTGGAATCCTTCTCGAGCACCACTATCTATCGGAGTGCCATATATTTCTTAGAGATGTCCTGTGGATATGCCAGAATTGTCCAAGATGGGAAAACCCCTTCAAATAAAGTTTTATGTAGTGTACAAAAAAAATAAAAATTTCCCCATTTTTCCTCTAAAGTAATGTAAAAAATAAAACAAGTTGGTACCGCCGTGTCCGTAGAAGTCCAAACTATGACAATATAACATTATTTAACTCGCACGGTGAACACCGTAAAAAAAAAAACACGCCAGTTTCGCTGTTTTGATCACCTTAGCTGTAAACAAAAGGTAATAAAAAAGTGATCAAAAAGTCGTATGTACCATGAAAGATACAGCCTGTCCCGCAGAAAATAAGCCCTCACACCGCTCAATCCACGGAAAAATTTAAAAAGCTATGTTATTTAGAATTTGACGGCACAAAGCCATTTTTATTTAACAATACGTTTTTTTTGTAAAAGTAGTCCAACATTAAAAAAAAAAAATGATGTAGAAACGTGGTAGCGCCGTAATGGTATTGACCAGCAGGATACAGTTAAGTATCGCACGGTGAAGGACATAAAAACGAAACCCAAAAAGAAAACGGAGGAATTACAAATTTTCCCAATTCCATCCCACAAAGAACTTTTTTCAATTTCCCAGTACATTATACGGTAATTGAAATGGTGTCAATAGAAACTACAACTCCTCCCGCGTAAAATAAAAAATAAGCCTTCACACCACTCCACTGATGGAAACACAAAAAAAAAAAGTTATGGCTCTTGGAAGGCGGGGACTGAAAAACGAAGGCTTCGTTCACATCTGCATCCGCCTGAGCTTTCCGTCTGAACGGGACCCTAACTGACAGTTTCCGTTCCCATCACCATTGATTTCAGTGGCGACTGATCTGGTGCCAATGGTCTCCGGTGCCAATGGTTTCCATTCGTCTCCGATGTGCAAGGGTTCTGTCGTTTTGACAGAGTAGCGTAGTCGACTACGGTATGGATTCCGTCAAAACGATGGTGATGGGAACGGAAAGCTATGTTTTCCATTTGTGTCAGTCAGGGTCCCGTTAGGACAGAAAGCGCCAACGGAACGCGCAGATGTGAACGAAGCCTAAAACACAAAAAATGGCTGTGACTGCAAGGGGTCAAACGATATCTCCACAATGTCAGAAACTCACCGTTTTGTTAGAGAATACAATCCTTATACATGTCACTCACACCAGCAATCGGTTTTGCAGATTAAACTGCCATACGTCTGCAAAATGGTGCGGCCATTAAAGAGGCTCTGTCACCAGATTCTCAAACCCCTATCTCCTATTGCATGTGATCGGCGCTGCAATGTAGAGAACAGGAACGTTAGTTTTTGGCCAAGTTATGAGCTATTTTATATATATGCAAATGAGCTTTGAAATGGACAACTGGGCGGTTTTTTTCCGTTATGTCCAACTGGGCGTGTATTGTGTTTTTAACTGGGCGTGTTTACGTGTATGACGCTGACCAATCAGTGACCAGTCAGCATCATACACTCATCTCCATTCATTTACACAGCAGCGATGTGCAGCCACATACACAGAGATTAACGGTACTGCAGTGTCCTGATAATGAATACACATGACCTCCAGCCTGGACGTCATGTGTACTCAGAATCCTGACACTTCTGAATCTTTTCTGTGAGACTCCGGCAAGGGAAGCGAAATCTCGCGAGATTATGGAGGTAAACGAGATTTCGTTTCACTTGCTAGAAATCTCACAGAAAAGATTCAGAAGTGTCAGGATTCTGAATACACATGACGTCCTGGCTGGAGGTCATGTGTATTCATTATCAGGACACTTGTGTATGTGGCTGCACATGGTTCTAGTAAGAACACTGTGCTGCTTGTAAATGAATGGAGATGAGTGTATGATGCTGACTGGTCACTGATTGGTCAGCGTCATACACTCTGTACAACACGCCCAGATAAAAACACAATACACGCCCAGTTGGACATAACGGAAAAAAAACGCCCAGTTGTCCATTTCAAAGCTCATTTGCATAAATATAAAATAGCTCATAACTTAAAAAACATGTTACTGTTATCTACATTGCAGCGCCGATCACATGCAATAGGAGATAGGGATTTGAGAATCTGGTGACAGAGCCTCTTTAACAATGTGTAAACCAAGGCCAATGCTACCGGTGCCCTACTCGTAGGCCTCATGCACATGAACATATTTTTGCGGCCGCAATTCTGTGGGTGAATTGCAGCCCTATTCATTTCAATAGACCCATGCACACGACCGTGGTTTCCACGGTCCGTGCATAGCACAGGAGCCTGGACCGCAAAAAGAACGGACATGTCTTATTACGGCCGTGTTCTGCAGTCCAAGCTCATAAGAAAATAATGCACGCGGCCATGTGCACGGCCAGCGATTTGTGGGCGGCTCGCGGGTGACACTCCGCGGCCGGCCGACCCAAAAGTCATGGCCGTCCACATGGTAACGGTCGCGTGTGTGAGGCCAAGGGAAGGGGCTAGCCATGTGCACAGTCCGCAATCACTGACCATGAACACAAAAGATGTGCATTCATTTCAATCATGCCGGACCTCAAAATGACTTGTCCTGAGTTTGGGCCTGTACGGGCCCATAGATATGAAAGCGTCCGCAATTCATCCACACTTTTGTGGATGAACTGCGGACGCAAAAACACGTTTGTGTGAATTAGGCCTTAGGCCCTGTTCACACGGACCTCATGGCTTCTGTAAAGATTCATGACAGATATGACATGAGGTTTCTACTTTCTCGCTATTATGCCTGCCAGGAGCAAACCTAGCAGAGCGGAGTCAGCTCAATATGAACAGGGGTTAACACCAGAATAGTAGGATCATAATAACAAAGCTGACCCCCCTCCCCCTCTGAGTTTTTGATGATAACATCCATAGCATCGGTACTAATTACATGTGAAACAATGTAATGTAATATTGCATTACATTGTTTTACATGTCCCTCAGCCGTAGTCGCAGCATATTCCTACCAACTTGTCCGCTGTAGAAGCCTGAAGCGCACTGGGATTTGTAGTTCCTCTGTACTCGGGGATGTATATGGTCAGTGTGGATTACACATGTGGCGTTACTACATCACCCGTCCGCCTTCTCACCCCAGAATCCAGCATCAATAACCTCCGCGCTCGTACACACTCCGCTTCCGAATAGGGACACCACGCATGCGTAGAACACCCGATCATGTCGCGTTCTGATTGGACAGTTACGCGAGCAACAAACACTCGAATACTATTGGTTGCCTTCCGGATGTGACGTATACGAGGCTCGTCCTGACATTTTTATTGGGGGAAGTTTCCCTCTTGCACGTGTGGTAGTGCCAATGTGGTGGCCACAAGAGTCAGTCACAGGATTAGTGCACATTATTGTTTGCTTGGCTATGTGAAAGACATAGTAGCTGCTAATACATATCATGCCCACTGCCAAGATGTAAGCCATAAGGGTGCACCATATAGTATTTAATAATACCACCGTATAGTGTATAAGTAATGCCACTGTTATGCACTTTGCTCAAAATATTACTGTCATACTATGCCCAAATAATAACAATATATTCATTATTATTTATTTTTGTGTATTATTTGGGCACTGGAAGGCACTATTATGTAAAGTAACTGCATAATAATGATGGTATTTACACACTATATAGTGTTTATGCACTGGTGGTATTATATATGCACTATATGTCAGCGTTATTTATGCACTATATGGTGGTATTATATATACACTATGTGGTGGTATTTCTGCACTATATGACATTATTTATGCACTATATGACAGAATTATTTATGCACTATATGGTGGTATTATTTCTGAACAATATGGTGGTATTAATGCACTATATGGTGGTTTTATATATGCACTATATGGTGGTATTATCTATACACTATATCATGGTATTTCTGCACTATATGGCAGTATTATTTCTGCACTATATGGCTGTATTATTTACGCACTATATGGTGATATTTCTGCACTATATGGCAGTATTATTTCTGTACTATACAGCTGTATTTTTTACGCACTATATGGTGATATGTATGCACTATATTGCGGTATTATTTCTGAACAATATGGTGGTATTAATGCACTATATGGTGGTTTTATATATGCACTATATGGTGGTATTATCTATACACTATATCATGGTATTTCTGCACTATATGGCAGTATTATTTCTGCACTATATGGCTGTATTATTTCTGCACTATATGGCAGTATTATTTCTGTACTATACAGCTGTATTTTTTACGCACTATATGGTGATATGTATGCACTATATTGCGGTATTATTTCTGAACAATATGGTGGTATTAATGCACTATATGGTGGTTTTATATATGCACTATATGGTGGTATTATCTATACACTATATCATGGTATTTCTGCACTATATGGCAGTATTATTTCTGCACTATATGGCTGTATTATTTCTGCACTATATGGCAGTATTATTTCTGCACTATATGGCAGTATTATTTACGCACTATATGGTGATATGTATGCACCATATGGCAGTATTATTTCTGCACTATATGGCTATATTATTTACGCACTATATAGTGATATTTATGCACTATATGGCAGTATTATTTCTGTACTATACAGCAGTATTATTTTCGCACTATATGGTGATATGTATGCACTATATGGTGGTATTATTTATGCACTATTATTTGAGCACGGTACAGTGATATTATTTGAGCGCTGTGTGGCACTATTATTTGAGCACGGTACAGTGATATTATTTGAGCGCTGTGTGGCACTATTATTTCAGGACTGTTGTGTGTTTATAATATGAGCATTATATGGTGGTATCACTTTAGAAGGCATGTCACAGTTATTTGGTCATTTTATGATCAAATAACTTGGGCAGTGCTATTGTATGTCACTTGAGATTGTACATTGGATAGACCAGTTATCCACCAATTATACAACCATAATAGTCAGAGATGAGGGTGTGAAGGATGGTTTATTTGCTTATATTCTCTGTATGAAATTACATTGTGAATTATCAAGCAGGATGCCGAATTACTAAGATATGTATTATGTGAAAGTGATTCTAATAATGTTTAAATAATTTAATTTCGTGCAGCAGCCATCTTGTCTGGAGTTCCCATCTTGGTTCTTTTGTAGTGAATAAGAAAGTCATTCTTCCTTTAACACAAGTCTATTAATGTTGATTTCGTATGGTTTTTAGTTATCTTTGACCCTGGTTCCCATACGAAGCTTGCAGAGAAGCCACAGGGAGTGAGATGGGAGGGTGGCAAATATGCATGTGGGAGTGCCTCCCCCTTCTTACAGGAACATTCTTGCCAAGAGAGATAAGGCCACCTGCAAACCTAATGTGTGAAGAATTATAATGATGTATCTGGAATGTATCGTATGTATGTAATTGGCTGAATAACAAATATTGTAACATTGTCTCTGATTGGTTAACCTCAAGCCTACACCCCTTCTGTATGATAGTATTGTAATTGAGTTTGTAAATAAACCCACAGAGGAGTATTTTGAGCATATCAGCAGCGTCTGTGTGTTATTTCTCCTCTCTACCGATATATATCGGTATGAAATATCCTAATTAAGATGCTGGATAAAGTGCCTGGCGTGAGTGTCTGTTGGAACACTCGTCTAAATTTCAGTCTAATATATTTTGAGCCATTGACTTTCACGACAAGGGAATAGTTTAAAATGCGACAAATTTGACAATGAGCTATTATGGAACCGTATTTTCCACATATAAGTCAATGGGGGCAGAGATGCTGGAATATGGATCTGTATTTGTTTCCCTATTGTCCATTGCGGCACATAGGACTCCATAATAGAAAAATCACCCATCAACGAAATGCCAAGACGGATATTTTTCCAAAGATTGGCTCATCTCTTATAGCAATAATTAGCTCGTTTGGTCCAAAAACCTTCACAACACAGGCTGATCATCCAAAGATGCACTGCTAGAAATAAGTGATACAATTTTATTTAATTTATATTTTTAATGAGAACAAAGAATTGTTTATATTCCGGTCATAAATCATAACATTAGTAATACTCTAATAAATATAAACCGAAAGTAATAAGGCCAAGTCTACATTTGCACCACTACTGTGCCATTCCCTTCATTGGGGAGTCCTTCAGATGCCATCATGAATAGTTGTCTAATGCCTGTTCAGGCCGTAGCATAGAAATAGACCAATAAGCTGGAAAAACAACATAGAGTGACACGTCAAACAGTATGTTTGCACAGTGGATGTATATCTCTGGTGCAGAGGGAAATATGTTCACCTTCTGGAGTTGTGTTTAACAGAACAACAAAATCGCATGTAAATTTATATGCCTCAGGGGTGCCTCAGACAAACGGCAGAATCCAAAGGATCAGATGCGGCTACTCAGTTGATTTATGGAAAGGCAGTGGAGATCAAGCGCAACCCACGCAGGATCGCGCGATCGTAGTAACAATTGCTCGTCCCCATACACTAGTGATCATAGCTCCTTGTGAACGGACCAAATGAGAGCCGATCAACGGGCTGTCTCGTTGATCGGCACTCGTTTTGTACGCCCAAAATTGGCCGGTGTAAAAGGACTCTAAGGGCCCTTTTACACTGGCCAATACAAGCAAACGAGCGTTCATATGAATGCTAGTTCCCAAACATTGCCCTGTGTAAACAGGGCAATGATCAGTCGTTGAAAGAGCAAACCGTCTTTCAATGGCTGATCATATAGTTTATGTAAGAAATATTATCGGCAGCACATCTCCCTCTCTTTACAGAGGGAGACGTGCTGCTGAGATGATGGAAATATATGGGGACGAACGATCGTAGTAACGATCGCTCATCCGCATACATTACTGATCATAGCTCCTAGTGAATGGAGCAGACGAGCGCTGATCAACGAGCTGCCTTGTTAATCGTGGCTTGTTTTCAAAGGACATATCGGACCATGTAAGAGGATTTTTAAGTTTCAAAGTTTATAAATCGTTCCAAGGTGTAAACCTCTTTATCAGAAAACAGAGATGTATACAACAGAAACTCGGAGTGTGGGATCAAATAAATACAAAAAAATTACAAAAGACAATAGTGGGGGACGATGACATTTATGATGAATACAATTTGTATAGCATGTAGATTACACTAAAAGACAATAAAAGTTGATGTTAAGGTTATAACGTACCTTAAAACATTGTGTATAGTGCAAACATAACAAACAGAAAATATACTATAATCTGGCAGAAATAGAATACATTTTTTTTTATCAGTCTATAAAAGATAAAAAACATAAGATGGATAAATAAGTAAATTATGACATGAATCAGCGGATGCGGTGAGTATAAGGATATCTTTAATCAAACACTTTGGGGGGAATTTATCAACCTTTCAACGCCAGTTTTCTGTCACAGAAAAGTCACAAAAAGGCCCCAAAATCGCAATTGGTGTTGAAAATTATGACTTTTGGGCCTTTTACGTCACTGTACTTTTTTAAGAGGGTGTTGCTTACAAAAGAGGGCAGGGCCACATCGGCCCGACACATTTATTATAAGTTATTCTAGAAAACTGGTTTAAATTATAGCCAAAATCTAGTCTTCTAGTGACCCTGTGTGTCTACTGTTGTATAAAGGCCCTTTTACAGGGGCCAATGATTGGGTGACCGAGCGTTTATCCGAACATTCATAGCTGATCATTGCCCAGTGTAAACAGAGCAAAGATCAGTAGATAAACGAGCAAACGCTCATTCATCGGCTGATCGCATCTTTAATGCGGCCAGAAAAATGGTCGCTAGTCGATGCAAATGTATGTGGACGCACGATCGTTCGTCCACATACATTACGACCATTGCTCCTAGTAAATGGATGTGACAAGTGCTGATTAATGTGCTGTATCATTGATCGGTGCATAATAAAGCGGCCTGGAATCGAACAATGTCAAAGGAACTTTAAAGAGGCTCTGTCACCAGATTTTGAAACCCCTATCTGCTATTGCAGCAGATCGGCGCTGCAATGTAGATTACAGTAACGTTTTTATTTTTAAAAAACGAGCATTTTTGGCCAAGTTATGACCATTTTTGTAGTTATGCAAATGAGGCTTGCAAAAGTCCAAGTGGGTGTGTATTATGTGCGTACATCGGGGCGTTTTTAATACTTTTACTAGCTGGGCGTTCTGATGAGAAGTATCATCCACTTCTCTTCAGAACGCCCAGCTTCTGCCTGATCACTGCTGTGACGTCACAAACAGGTCCTGCATCGTGTCGGACACATCGGCACCAGAGGCTTCAGTTGATTCTGCAGCAGCATCGGCGTTAGCAGGTAAGTCGATGTAGCTACTTACCTGCAAACGCTGATGCTGCTGCAGAATCAACTGTAGCCTCTGGTGCCGATGTGTCCTCGCTCGTCTGACACAATGCAGGACCTGTGAGTGACGTCACAGCGTGATCAGGCAGAAGCTGGGCGTTCTGAAGAGAAGTGGATGATACTTCTCATCAGAACGCCCAGCTAGTAAAAGTATTAAAAACGCCCGATGTACGCACATAATACACGCCCACTTGGACTTTTACTTTTAAACACACCCACTTGGACTTTTGCAAGCCTCATTTGCATAACTACAAAAATGGTAATAACTTGGCCAAAAATGCTCGTTTTTTAAAAATAAAAACGTTACTGTAATCTACATTGCAGCGCCTATCTGCTGCAATAGCAGATAGGGGTTGCAAAATCTGGTGACAGAGCCTCTTTAAGTCTCTGTTTCCTGATGAAGAGGTTTACACCTTGAAAAGCGTTATAAGCTTTGAGACTAATAAAGTACTGTATATTACTAGGATATACCCTAACATTATGATTGGTGGGGTTTCTGACCTCTGGGATCCCTGCTGAAGAATAAAGGGACCGAGATCCCTTTGGCTTATAATTTGCACAGTGACTCTTCTTTTAACATTGAACTGTCCCTAGATTAATAAATGAACCATAGGAAAAGTATAAACTAGTTGAAATCTGGTGAGATGAGTATCTGCATATCTGTAAGAGTCTTCTGTGAAGAGCGGCCTAATCTTCACTGCTTAAGTCCAGTTGTGAATTCTATGAAATAGAGAGGAAGGTTTAGAGGAATTATGATCAAAGTACATTGATTGTATTATAATATTCTATATTTCTTTAGAGCAAAGTTCCACAACCTGTGGCTCTTCAGCTCCCAACCTGTGGCTCTCCCCCAGTTCTCTGCCCCCTTTCTCTTAGCGGTAAATCACAGCATGATCACAAGCAGCTGAACTACATCTAGGCGATCAACTTCCTCAGTGGTAGTCATCACCTTGTACTCTAAAAAAGATTCTGATTTAAAGGGGTTTTCAAGTTTGGACAACTTCTTTACAGATAACAGATTTCTTCACAATGAAGGCTTCACCTCAAATAAAGCATTACATGGTGTGGATTAAAATCAATAGCACGAGCGAGATCTTTACATCGGTTGTCGCTCTGGTTAATAGAGGGGGTCCCAAGCGGTGGACTTTATTATATACATATAATAGGACCAAAAAACCCTTTAATGACAAACATTTATTAAATAAGGACTGAGAGACACATTTTCATAGCCATGATCGCCTACTTTCTATTTCTATTCATGTCTGATGGCCATTGGAAATCTATTCTTTGATGCATTTTTATATAATTTATTACAATACATATCAAGCCCCAAACACCACACAATTACAGTGAAGTTTAAAGATCATGCCCATAAAATCCTTCTTATCCAAGATGTCTAATCCTACAATTAGTCCCAAAATAGCCTTAGGACAGCTCTGGCTTTGAGTAATTCAACAAAACCATTGAGTCAACATGGGGAAACCACTCATCTCCACTTCCTCCCCTCCCCTGGTTGAAATTGTTGGACATTTTTGTCACGGACTAGACTTTTTTGTTTTCACGCTAGTGTAAGTGGAGAAGGTAGTTAGTGCAATTTGTGGCAAATCTAAAAGGTGCATGCCGCTTAATAAATTTGGCACATTTTAACCTGTCAATCTGATAAATAATCAAAATGTACATAATAAATTTGCCTTTAAAAGTTATTCCCATCCCACAAAGTAATGACGTCACTAGGATATGCCATCACATTGCGATTGGCGTGGGTCCGACTGGCAGGACCCCTACCGATTCTGAGAATGAAGGGGCCACATCAGTGAATTAGCGCTGCATCCACTTTTAAGTTTTGCCTTAACAGTGGCACTCCCGGCCACCCGGCTGTAAAGGGGACTCCAGCTGGCTCAATTCACTTGAATGCAAGCGCCGCTATGCAGAGAAAAACAGTCAATCTCAGAATCATTGTGGGTGCGTTAGTCAGACACCCACCGATCCAACAGTGATAGCATATTCTAGCGATATGCTATCACATTGTGTGATGGGAATACTCCTTCAAACTACACCTCCTTGGAGACCATTCCCACTTTTCCTGTCACTTTTCATTTGACGAGTGGCGGGAAAAGTGACAAGGTTTACCACAAATTTGTTGCACATATAAAAAACTGGCGTAAAATGCTTAGTAAATGTGGGCACATGTCTTTTTTCAATTCACTAAGTATGTAATGGGTCGTTCTACATCAATTACATTACTTTTGACTTTACTTTGCTCCAAATATTTAAGTAAAATACAAATTTTCCATCTGTTGCACATTACGGACATGTCCTTACTACAAAAAGCTACTCTGTAGATATCTATATCATGTTTGTAATGTCATTACTTACAGAACCATTCTTGGTGTTCATCCTTTCTCTCACTTCATAGGGCAGGGTGTCAAAGATCTCCCTCTCAACCAACAGCTGATTCCTTTTTAAGTAGTTGCACTTTTCGAGCTCTGTGGGTAGTTTTTCCAGTTGATTCTCCACCAGATCCAGGTAGTTTAATTGGGTTAACCCTCCAATATGTGATGAAATGATAGAAATGTTGTTATGAGAAAGCATCAGAGTCTGAAGCTTTGTGCAGGAGAAAAGTTGATCAGGGAGGAAGGTCAACTTGTTATAAGATATCGAGAGGTACTTCAGGTCAACAAGTTTCCCAATCTCTGCAGGAAGAAAGTGGATCTCATTATACGACACATCCAAACAGGACAACTTGGTCAGCTTGAAGACTGCAGAAGAGATGGATGTCAGTTGATTATTATTTATATACAGCTTCTCAAGACTAGATACTCTAGCAATGTGAAGGGGAACAGAGGAGATGTTATTATTGGAAAGATACAACGAGACTAGATTCTTCAGTTGCTGTAGGCTGGCTAGTTCCCCCATGAAAGTCAGGTTGTTATTGCTGAAGTCTACCTCCCGGAGCTTGACTAGACTGAATATAGAACTGGGTATGTGATCCAACTGGCAATGGTTGAGTCTCAGCTCTCTAAGATTTAGAAACTTTTTCAAGATGTAGACAGAAGACAGTTTAATATCATAATTATGAATTGTAAGACTTTCAAGAGTTTGAGCCAAACGTATTATAGTTGAAGGGATGGAAGATGTGTGCAGTTTGAGGAAAAGAAACTTGAGCTTTGTAAGTTCCTTAAAGGACTGTAAGGCAATAATGGCCTTATCATCCAACTGAAAGTGAAAATTGATGTGTAGCTCCCGAATAGATGATAGGTTGTACATCCAAGACGGAATCTCATCTGGATTTCTGAAATTCACTCTCAAGATGTGTAGGTTCTTCTTCAAAAATTCTAGTGCTGGTGTTTCTACCTTTATATTACAGTTAGTGATCCAGAGTTCCTTCAGCAACCTCAGGTTGGATACATCACCTATTAAAGTCGTACTTTTTATCTTTTCAAGTTTTAGGACCTCAACTTCTGCTATCTGGTAGAGCTGTTCTGGGATCCCGGGGAGTATTGGTAACCGAAGCTCAGTCTTGCCGTCTGAGTTGATACTTAACCGCTGCCTAAGTTTCTCTTGGGTCCAGTAGTTGTTCATGTTAAGTTGATTCAGCTTGGTTTCACTGACATCTGATAGGAAGACTGCAAACTTCCATGCGTAAAGCTTATCGTATTGATCGATCAAATGAAGAAGAAAAGCAAAGTCATTCATTACATCAGGGATGTCATCTATTCTTGACTCTTTCCGGATAATTTCAAAGGAATATTCTTGTAACTGGAAACAGAAGATCCAGTATACAGTATAGATACATATAAAGGTGTAGATGAAAAGTACTAAGAGATAGATAATGGACAACATGGTAAACATTCTCCACAGCACATAAATACAGTAGAAATCTGTGTACCCCGTAATGTTTTGTGGCTCCACACAATGGAATTCATATTTCATATATGGTGTATGATAAGTTATAAATGAGAAAAAAACTGTTGCTTGCAGCAGTCTGAAAATTGCTTGCATCTTGTAAGTATGATAAAGTAGGCTTTTCTGCTCTGTGTGAAGATGGAAATTTCTAACCCTTTCAAAAAGAGCCTTTGCCTCTTCTCCTTCTTTCTTTTCAAGAATTGTCACAGGGGTTATTTTGCCTGTTACAGCTTTAATGAACTTCTTGGACCTTCTAGATGTTATGTGTGGTCTCCCAAGTTCTTCCAAATGGAAACGAACTTGTTTTCGTACTGGCTTTGGTTGGTCTTCAGCTTGTTCTGTAATTACGGGTTGTCCTATGGTTCCAAGCCTAGGAGAAGATGGACTAATGGGTCTAGGAGCTTCTTCCTTAGTTTCTAATGGAGCCACATGAATCTTTGTCTCTTCATGCACTGTCCGTGAAAGTGCTTTGATGGTCCAAGGAGAACCTAGACACATTCCAAGAACAGTGATAAATTGTTCAATCTTTGAACGTGTCCCAGGAAATTTAAACCAAAAATTGCTGGTAATTAAAAAAAAAATTGAGTTAACCAAGATAAGATATGGAAAGAACCGTGAATAATCTGGGACCACATGCCTATAGCACCATTGGTTGATCATGAAATAGTATTGTAAATCTAGTTTGGTCTTGTGCCCTGATGTGAAAAAGTAACTCTGAACTCCATGGATTGAGGTAAGATTAATAACTGTTTCTGCTAGAGGACTAGGCGGCGTAGGAACACAGAGCATTTTCTCACTAGAGGCCTGTTGATATAAAAAAAAAAAACAAAAAAAAAACATAACAAGATAGCTAGATAGATCTCTTCTAAAATGGAAAAAAAGGAGCCAAACATGAGACAGATCTGAACAGGATCCACAACCTCGTATAACATGCCATACATCTACGTAGTATACAACTGCATCTAACTATTTATCAAAAAGAATATGGTTGATGTCCTCTCTTATTATCCATTCAAACTTCTACAGTACTACATTTACACAACAGCAAATTTGGGGAGAATTCCAAACACTGGTTTGAAAAAGGGCAACTACAGGGTGGGCCATTTATATGGATACACCTAAATAAAATTGGAATGGTTGGTGATATTAACTTCCTGTTTGTGGCACATTAGTATATGGGAGGGGGGAAACTTTTCAAGCTGGGTGTTGATCATGGCGGCCATTTTGAAGTCGGCCATTTTGCATCCAACTTTAGTTTTTTCAATGGGAAGAGGGTCATGTGACACATCAAACTTATCGAGAATTTCACAAGAAAAACAATGGTGTGCTTGGTTTTAACGTTACTTTATTCTTTCATGAGTTATTTACAAGCTTCTCTTTGTTTACAGCCATTGACATGTCGCAGAGGTTAACACATGAGAAGCGGATAGAAATTGTGTTGATGTCTGGTGAACGCAGTACCCGGGTCATTGCAGCAGATTTCAATGCAAGACACCCTATGAGACCACCCATCTCCCATGCTACAGTTTGCAAACTGCTTGCCAAGTTTCGTGAAACTGGTTCAGTGTTTGATTTGCCCAAATGTGGACGTATGAAAACTGTCACTAAACAAAGAAACATCAGTGGCTGTCCTAGCTTCATTCAGCAAGAGCCCACAGTGTAGCACTCGCCGCATGTCACTGGAGAGTGGCATCAGTCGAACATCCCTTCGGCGGATATTAGCTACTCACAAATGGCACCCTTACAAACTCCAGCTGCTGCAGCATCTCAATGAGGATGACCCAGATCGGCGCACTGAATTTGCAGAATGGGCAAAACAAAAATTGGAACAGGACCCTCAGTTTACACAGAACAGCAACTGAAACTATGGATACTGGAAGCCTGTGCTCGCATTTCTTCTGCGGTGTTGCTATCAGTGTGTGAAGAGTGGGAGAAGAGGGTTGCATTGACAATCCAACACAATGGGCAGCACTTTGAACACATTTTATAAGTGGTCAGAAACTTGTAAATAACTCATGAAAGAATAAATGAACGTTAAAACCAAGCACACCATTGTTTTTCTTGTGAAATTCTCGATAAGTTTGATGTGTCACATGACCCTCTTCCCATTGAAAAAACTAAAGTTGGATACAAAATGGCCGACTTCAAAATGGCCGCCATGGTCAACACCCAGCTTGAAAAGTTTCCCCCCTCCCATATACTAATGTGCCACAAACAGGAAGTTAATATCACCAACCATTCCCATTTTATTTAGGTGTATCCATATAAATGGCCCACCCTGTAGATTAGTGCCCAGTTGCATGGATGTTCATCTGACTTTCTAAATGCAACCCGGGCTAATAATTACATATATGATCAGCTATTAAGTGCATTTGATCATAACTGGGGTCAGTAGCGGGCAAATATGGGTAGATAACAGGGTCCAGAGGGATCTGGGTGCTGATAGTAATCTGAGTAAACTTGCTCTCAACTTGTCAAGTAAAGGGGGAAGCAGAAAGGGGGCCCATTGTGACTCAAATACGTCTTTAGTCACTCCTGTATTTGATGATCAATAGCTCTTGTTACGTTCAAAAATCTTGTTTTGATAATGTAATCCTGCACTTCTTTCAATTAGAAGAGAAGGATCGAACAGTCTGTGTACCAATAGTTTCAATGAACTGGAAAAAAATTCACTCCTTATTAAAGGCGCTCCTGCGCTGGTTAGAACGGACAGCTGTATCCGCAAACGAGGAACTGAACATTCCTCGTTTACGGATACAGCTGTCAGTTCTAATCGGCGCAGAAGCGCCTTCAGTAAGGAGTGAATTATTTTCCGGTTCATTGAAATTGTTACCTTCATCGTACTACGCTGATTTTCACCAGCTACCAGTGCCCATTCCGAAGGCCAGCACACTGCCCACCGAATGAGTCTACATAGTCCACACATCTAGTTTGTGTTGTGCTGACTACTATGCACAACCTAAGAAGGTGAGTGCATATAAAACCTTTATGTTCATTTACATGCTCACTGTCTGTCCGTGTACTGACGTTATTACCCTAGGAAGCGCCTTGTCTCTTTTTTTCAAATTTTTTATTCTGCGTACCAACAGTGACAGTGTGCCAACAGAACTGTCTGAAGAAACTATGGGGGAATCATCACCCTTTCTATACCCGCTTTCTGGCATAGAAATGTCAAAAAAAGGGCCCAAAAGTTTCGGCCTTTTACACCACCCTCGCCACTTTTGCGATAATGGGACGTGGCTTCACTAAAGGGGGCGGATTCAGAGAGGCTGGACAAATGTATTATAATTTAAGTAAGAAAACTTGCGTAAATTATAGTGGAAAGCTATGCCAGCTCCTAGCTTCTGTAGATTTCACTCTGTGGGATGTAGCAAGGTAGAGGACTGTGCCAGGCCCCGTACCTCGTTTCTCCCGATAGGACTACCTTTCTCCAACCCCCTACAGACAAATAAATAAAAAAAAATATATATAAGTGCTCCCCTCACCACTCCCCTTCTCCCCTCAGCATGCGGCAGCTCATACAAGGTCCTGATGCCGGCTAGCATCAGACGTTTTATGTGATGCAGCACTGATGACGTTGAGTGTTGCTTCTCTTTAAAGGACCTGATGCTGTTCGGTGTCAGGACTTTTTATGAGCTGCCGTATGCTGACGGAGCCTGAGGGGAGAAGAAGAGCAGTGAAGTGAGTATGCTTATTTTTTTATGTACAATGGGGTGGAGGTTGAGATGGATAGAACATGGCCCTAGCGGGAAGATTCAACAGATTTATTAAGAGGCATGCGTCTTTTAATAAATCGGTTGCACCTTACTCTAACCGAGCAGATAGCTAGGAATTGCGTAGGAAAGCCATTCTAAGTAAATCTGCCCCTTTACTTTGCCTTCTTATTTTTTCTTGTCCTGCCTATTTAGGGTCGTCTTTATTGACATTACTCTATTGGCATGGATTCACCATTGTCCATCTACCATTTTCTCTCATGGTTAAGTACAATAAAAGTTATCCCATCCCTTGTTCTGGGACTAACAAGGCCACAATTTTCAAATTAGGAGCAAACCACCCGTTCAATTAGCGTAGCGTAGGTTGGCATATTTCTATGATCGGAACCTAGTCAGGAGCCCAGTCCTTGCAATTTGACCTAGGAGTGCAGGCGTTGTGATATTTTTGGGGGTTGAGTAACCTTATCTCTCATGGTATTTATTTTAATATATTATATGTTTGGGGTTCGGCCTAATTACTCATATCTTTTAGAATTATTAGTAAAGGGAGCAATTCCATTAATAAGAATATATAAAGTGAGGTTCCTTATCAATAACAAGCAACAACATAACTAGTTGAGCAGGGGGGATCGGGGGGAGAGGACTTCAAGAGAAACAAGGATTGGGTGTTGCAAACCTAGTTTTAGCATCAAGTAATGGTGGGATGGGGAAAAAAGACATTTATTGAGGAACATATACTCAATATAACAGGTAGAATATAGTCAATTGACACTAATTATGCCCTTGAGTATTTGGCTCTGGTCACCGTAATGGGGCCTCGATCACATCTTCTCTTTAGCACTGGAAGATGGAGACAAATGGATGCCTGTGAGGTGTAGTTTATGTTTGACTTCTGTGCTCACCTGCAAAGTGGAGGAGAACACAGACACCACAAGCATTGCGAGATTGAAGTAATCAGAAATGACGTCCCACCATGGTTTTAAGATCCGCAGAGAAGGGTTCTGTGCAGTGAAATGCTTGAGTTCAGCTATAAGAATCATGTTCTATGAAGTAATAGTCTGAAAAGAAATGTGGCAAGATGGAAATTCTCAATTGTAATTGAATCAACTTCAAAGCTAAACAAAGAGGTGGCCTTAATTATTTTACTACAGATTTTTTTTAGGGGGGGTATCGGGTTGTTTGAATGGGGACAAGCTGCTAAACCAGACACGGCCCATGGACGTGTGGCGCTTTATGTACAAGAAAGCCGCCATTTTTCTATTTTTATACAATTGCAGCCACCCATAAACTCTGAGGGTAGAGCTCACAAAAAACAAGCTAGAGGCCTTATGTCCCACTACCCTACAAGCCATCCTCAATTACTTTTTAAAGGAGATTGTGTAGTAAGCAAAGGAATAACCGATATGGGGCCCCATAGCTAAATTTGTAATGAAAACACCAACCCCTATTCTCCTGTTTTTTAATGACAGTAAGACAATGGTGGACATATATTTAGACTGGCTTGTCAAAAGCCAGTCTTAAAGGGTAAGTAAACTTTCAGAAAACTTCTGACATGTCATAGTGACATGTCAGAAGTTTTGATCGGTGGGGGTCTGAGCACTGAGACCCCCACTGATCGCTATAACGAAGTGGCAGAAGCACTCAGGTGAGCGCTTGGTTTGTGATCGGCTTTTCTCTGAAAGCCAAACAGTTGGTGTACAGGCTCAATAGAAAGTCTATGAGGCTGTACACCAACTGCTCACCTTTCCGAGAAAAGCAGATCAGAAACAAAGCGGCTGAGCGGTCACCGAGTGCTTCTGCTGCTTCGTTTTAGCAATTCTCAGACCCCCACCTACCCCCACCGATCAAAACTTCTGACATGTCACTATGACATATCAGAAGTTTTCTGAAAGTTTAGTTACCCTTTAAACTAATTTACTTTGGTGGAAAATGTGTCAAATAAATGAAGTCAGGGCCGGACTGGCCATCTGGCAGTTCTGGCAAATGCCAAATGGGCCGGTGAAGAGTGTGCCGCCTGCTGGCCGCCCAATCATTCAATCAGTGTCAGTGGCCTGCTGCCTCTCTGAGAGGGTGGCGACGCCACTGAAACCAGCTGGCGCCACCCCCATCTGCACTAATTGTACCTGCGTCTATATGGCCGGGCAGTTCCATGCCCAACCTTTCAGTGCCTTATAATGACACTGATTGGCAGGGCGGAATGACTTGCCACACCAAACAGCGTCTTTCGACGATGCTAGCGGCGTGACGTCATCGCCCCGCTTCCATTGCTGAAAGGTGCTGATTGACGGGGCAAGTCATTCTGCCCTGCCAATCAGCGCCGTCGTTCAGCCCCAGCAGACCTGCTCAGAAGAGAGCTGGCCTGCATTGACACAGGACGTTGTGGGAACGGGATCAAGGTGAATACGTAAAGTTTTTTTTTTTTCCACCTAAACGTGTGAGTGGCATTATCTACAGGAGGGAACTATATGTGGGGCAAAATCTACAGGGGAGGCTATATGTGGGGTACAGTCTACAGGGGAGGCCATATGTGGGCACAAATTACAGGGGAGGCTATATGTTGGGCACTATCTACAAGGGAGGCTATATGTGGGACACTACTACAGGGGGGCTATATGTGGGGCACAATCTACAGGGGAGGCTATATGTGGGACACTATCTACAGGGGCGCTATATGTGGGGCACAATCTACAGGTGAGGCTATATGTGGGTCACAATCTACAGGTGAGGCTATATGTGGGTCACAATCTACAGGGGGGGCTATATGTAGGATATATGAGCTTGGTTCTGGTACTGTATATATTACTGAGCTTGGTTCTATTGCTGTATATATGTACTGAGCTTGGTTCTGATGCTGTATATATGTACTGAGCTTGGTTCTGATGCTGGATATATGTACTGAGCTTGGTTCTGGAGCTGTATATGTGTACTGAGCTTGGTCTGGTGTTGTATATATGTACTGAGCTTGGTTCTGGTGCTGTATATACATACTGAGCTTGGTTCTGATGCTGTATATATGTACTGAGCTTGGTTCTGGAGCTGTATATATGTAATGAGCTTGGGTCTGGTGACATATATATGTATTGAGCTTTGTTCTGGTGCTGTATATATGTACTGTGCTTGGTTCTGGAGCTGTAATTATATAGGATATATTTATAATAACAAAATTGCAGGGCAGATGGAATTGTTTTCAATTCATTGTATATCTAATGGGAACCTGTCAGGTAGTTTAACCCCTTGAACCGCCACCATGCAGTAATATATTTTGTTGTTTTCAGATGCCGAAAATTCGAAATAACCAACTTTTAAACCGGCACACACTATATGCTAATTACTCATTAAAGGGTCATTGGGCAGTGCCGCTATCCTAAGGAGTCACATAGTCCTGCCTCCAAACCCACCTTTCCTTGCTTGATTGACATCCCTCTAGCTGTCATACATCTACTACTAGTCTCCTCCAACTTTCTCAGGTGCGCCATTGCCATGCGCATGCCAGTACAAGGCAACGGTGCATCTGCAAGAGTTGGAGGAGGCTGCTAGTGATGTAGAACAGCCAAGTGGATGTCAATCAAAATCTGGGGGGTGCCATTTAAATTTCCACCTCAGGCAGCAGAAAAGATAGAGTTGGCCCTGCGGACAGTGGTGATTGCAAGCACCATCGTTATAATAACTGCTTCATCCTGGTGTTTAAAACCACATCTTTCAGAGATTTATTGCTGTGTACTCTACAATGATGGGAAGGAGCACTGCAGAAATGAAGTATATTGCTTTTTGGCCGAGCCACAGCTAATCAGCTCTAGACTTGTTTTCTGCACTGATGCCTCGCTCATTAGCGCACATCTCTGTGAGTGGTGAGTGGTATGTGTGGTATAGGTCTAGTGTGTAAGTGTTATGTGAGGTATGTGTTTAGCATTTGTGTAGTGCGTGCGGTATGTATCTAGTGTGTGGTACGTGTCTAGTGTGTGAGTGGTATATGTCTAGTATGTGAGTGCTGTGTGCAGCATCTGTGCTAGGCGTGAGTAGTGCGTGTTCAACATGTGTCCTAGGTGTGAGTGGGGATGTGTTCTAGGTGTAAGTGGTGTGCATGCGCATGTGTCCTTAGGTGTGCGTGCGCATGTGTCCTAGGTGTGAGTGTTGTGTGCGTGCGCATGTGTCTTAGGTGTGAGTGGTGTGCGTGCGCATGTGTCCTATGTGTAAGTGGTGTGCGTGTGCATGTGTCCTAGATGTGAGTGTTGTGCGTTCGCATGTGTCCTAGGTGTGAGTGGCACGAATGCAGCATGTGTCCAGCATGTGAGTGTGTGTGTATATGGCTGAATATAAAATTGAAATCATACTATTTAGTTACAGAATGGTGATATTTTAGCATTGCACAATGGTATAATTTTCATTCTTTATACGTCAGTATTAGGCCATGATCACGCAGTCAGGATTTGTTTAGGACTAAGTCCCTGATTCGACACCTAAATCCCTTTCAAATCCACTAACATTCTGCATCCATTACAAGTGACTAGGCTATTTTATACCCCATTCACATGCAGCGGAAATAAGTCTGCTTGAATTTTTTTCAGCTCCGCAAAAAAAAAAAAATCCTCTAGAATAATGAGCATGTTCATTATTCTCGTGGAAAAGCAATGGATTCATTGGTGTTGGAGCTATCAGGAACTGTTCTTCTTTTCATTTACACCTGTTTTAATAAATCTCCCCATGTCTTGTATAGCTGAAAGGTGGTCCCATGTACTCCAGCCCAACACTGGCGGCTGCGGATGGCCTGCGGTGGGCCTGTGTGCTTAAAAATGCCAGAGCAGATTTGAAGTTCCAGTCCGGCCCTGGATGAAGTGGTGTATGCCTTAATATATTTGGCAAATCTTTAGGTGTCCATGCAACAGAAATGCAAATTTAAGCCTGATATGAGCAGGTGTAGATTTGTGGCATAACTGATTACAGTTTCTGGCATAAATTACAATAAATCTTTCAATCCAGTGAAGGCCCCGCTCTGTTCAGCTAAACCCTGTCCCCTTTTTTTGCCACTTTACGAAAGTGGCGAGAAAGGTGAAAAGACGAATAAATTTTAGCGCAATTTGTGACTTTTTTTATGTCAGAAAACTGGCATAAACCTTTTGATATATTCTCGTGAACCTTTACCAGTGTAAGCAGATCCCTCAGCTGCAGGGACCTAGAACGGCTACTTTACCTGTTTCTCTATGCAAGGGAAAGGAGGAGTAGTTGCCCATAGCAACCAATCAGGTTTCAGCTCTTATTTTCCAAAGGTGCCTTGGAAAATGAAAGCAGTGATCTGATTGGTTGCTATGGACAACTCCTTCTCTTTTACCTTCCACTCACTATGATAAATTTCCCCCATTAATATTGACCTTCTTAGCTATTGTGCATATTTGTGCCATTTTCTTAAAGTCCAGGGCACACTTGTCACATACAGACATACTTGCCAAAGTTTGGGAAGTCATATCAGAGAGATACCGAGAAGCGATGTATTAAAAAAACTAATACATTTAACATATGCCCCCTTTATTTATAACGGGCACACCCCCTAAGTAATTTAAATCATGAGAAGTGCATCTGTTTATTACACCCCAAAATGAATGAAGACCCCGTAAATA
The DNA here is from genome assembly GCF_050947455.1 of Rhinoderma darwinii. Taxonomy (NCBI): domain Eukaryota; kingdom Metazoa; phylum Chordata; class Amphibia; order Anura; family Rhinodermatidae; genus Rhinoderma; species Rhinoderma darwinii. The sequence goes on along the minus strand of NC_134689.1, from coordinate 376,238,982 downwards.
CAGACTCCAGAATCAAGAGCAGACCCCCTAAACTTATATAGACCCCAGATTTTGAAGATACTCAACTCATCTTTTTGCAACTTGCAGTCCTCTTCACTCCCTGTACCAGTGGCGCAACTCTAGGGGTCGCAGCGGTCGCAACTGCGACTTGGCCCCGAAGCCAGGGGGCCCGCGGCCCCCCACACCACATCAATGAAAAGTTACTATAGTAACTGGGGCCTATAAGAATAGAAAGAAGAACCTCCAGCTCACCTTTGTTGCATATATGATATTGGATAATCATGCACGGATCCTCGTGTCGGCACACGTTGAGTAGACAAAACTAGGAAGAGCAGGGTTGGATCCAGCACGGAAAATACGATAAAATGGAAACGGCTTGTGCCTCACGTGCCCACCGCACTTTATGTGCAGCCAAATAATCTCATAGTTCTAGGACTGGTTATGCAATACCACTGAATAACGCATGGAATAACGCATCCAAATGTTGTGTGAATTAGTGTCAAAAGGAAAAAAATCTTTTTAGTGTTGAATACTACTTGCAAGTAAAAGCCAACTTGAAAAATTATACCTTGCAATAATTATACGAATACAGTGGCTGAAACTTTTTCCTGTTTTCTATGTTTTCTATGTTTTTATTGCACTCACATGAGAACCTTTGACACTGAAAAATATCTTTTGCCTCACTAGTCTGAGAAGCACAATTCATGATACATTGAAAATTAGGATTAATTTTTCATCATGACCAGTAATCCACAAGCATCCAGGGCACAGATGGCAGCCAAAGTGTTTGGTAACCACGAAAGTATAACTACACACAACCAAGATATAGAAAATTTATTCCACGACATGGAAAAATGTATGACCCAACAAGCCAAAATATGGTGGGATCTGACCACTCTTAAAACATACATAGAAATAGACATGATTCCAAGAGGTCTCAGAATTAAAAAATTACCCACATTTAATTACTCAGACACCTTCAATAAGGATTGGGACCAGACGCTCACAGAATGTTCCATCAAATTGATGAAACTCATAACTAAAGAAGAAGAAGTCAAACTAACAGAACTAGAGGTCACAATAACTGAAATAAGAACTAAAATAGATGACCTTCCCAGCTCACCTGAACTTGCATTTCTAGATACCAGAACCTCAACCTATATAGACAAACTTGATCGGTCTTTAGCAGAATCCAAGAAAAGTAAATTCCTAAGAGATACAAGAGACTATAAGAACAACCAAGTGTACAATTGGAATAGAAGGGATCCAAACCGAACAAGACCTAAACCTATCTTAAAAAATCAAAGTCACCAACGGCAAAATAGATACAGAGTCACATCGAACAGAGTGAGTTTTAGTTCCACCGAGCCGGAATCAACAGAGGGATTCTCTGAAGATGAAAATTATGGAACTCGTCCAAAGTACCAACAGAGATCTGATGCCAACCAGTACACGTTATCAAAAAACGAGGAAGGAGGGGCGGCAGGAAACATAGGAAGGCTGGAACAAAACCAGAGCCGTCACCTCCGATCACGGAAATATCAACTATAAATTCGAACGTGGTCAATTTATCATCGACTGTACTTACGCCGGCACAAAATGAAGTTCTATCATTGGGTTTAAACTTTGCACCAACCAACAACTTTGACATCTTCCATACGATCCTTGATATCAATAAATTCATAAGAAATCTTACTGTCAAACGTCACTTTCTTATGTCTGACTCTCAAGCCACAAACACCAAGACATTGCCAGACTTTATTTCCAGTAATTACAGAGTTTCACAAGAGAACCCCACCTCCACATCGCCTTCTTCAACCACTGAACAAATCAATTTGAGTCCAAACAAAGACCCCACAGCGACTCTCACCCACATTCCAATGGAAATCACAGATCCATTCACATCATTGCAAAGCAATAAAGACCAATCTACATTGGCTCTTTCCTTTCAGGAACTACAAACCATCTCGTGTTTGGACAGTCTTCGGATAGACAACATCAACCAGGAGAATAATACCATTAACCAACTATCCAACTTCTCTACAACGAACATCCATTATTATCCTACCAAATCAAGGACTGACTCTATGGACATTTTTCAAACTCTACTAGAAAAAGAACTACAAGCACTATCCAACAAAACCAAACAGATTGTGTATAAATCTAATTTGTCCAAAAGACTCAAAAATGCAGTAAAATCTCTTGAAAATAATAAAGAAATTATAATCAAAATGGCCGATAAAGGGGGAGGAGTAGCTGTCATGGACAAGTCCGATTACAAAACATCTATATTAAATCTTCTATCAGATGACCAAACATATAGAAGGCTGGAAAACAATCCCACGGAGACCATCCAAAAGAAAATGAAACAGCTTCTTAATGAAGGTCTTAACAATGGACATATCAGCCAGAAACAACTAAAATATATCTACATCGAACAGCCAATTACACCAATAATCCACGCTCTACCTAAAATTCACAAACAAACAAAACCCCCGCCTATGCGCCCAATTGTTTCGGGCATTGGTTCCATTCTGGAAAGACTATCTGAATGGTTGGATACACTATTACAGCCATTAGCCCAGCAAACCCCAGCATTTTTGAGAGATACACGAGATGTTTTGTGTTCCTTTCAACATAAAGTATGGAAAGATGAATACTCATGGCTTACATGTGACGTAATATCGTTATATACCTCGATTCCTCATCAAACGGCACACATTGCTCTAGAGTATCATCTAGCCACCCACAGTACATATACGAGAAATTTTCAAATGTACATCCTTGAAGTATTAACTTTTCTTATGACTCATAACTATTTTCTATTCAATGGCATATTCTACCTACAACTCAAGGGGGTTTCTATGGGAGCCAAATTCTCCCCCTCAATAGCCAACTTAGTTATGGCCTGGTGGGAGGAACATACTATTTTTTCAACCAATAACCCATTTGGACATCATATTGAATGGTACAAAAGATATATTGACGATCTGCTGTTTATTTGGAAAGGAGATGTTCAAGTAATTCCCAAATTTTTGAAATATATAAATGACAACTCTCACAACCTCAGATTCACCTACAGTCACAACAAATCTGATATTGTCTTCCTAGACCTAGAATTAAAAGGCTCAGAAGGAGACATAATTGAATCAAATACTCATCGAAAACCCACGTCTGCAAATACCATCTTACACGCAGAGAGTAATCACGCGAAAAAAACCATCATGAACATTCCAATAGGAGAAATGTATCGGGCAAGGAGAAATTGTAGTTCCAATAAACAATTTAACATCGAACAGAAATAAATATGCTCTAGGTTGCAGAAACGAGGCTACCCCAATTGGTCTCTCAATAGGGCCACCAACATCACAGCCAAACTAGCAAGAAACAATCTCCTCAACGAATTCAATAATAATAAGAAGAAAAGCAAAAAACCTGATCACCAGGTACCCACCCTGATACTACAACAAAGTAACCAATTTCCTGAAATCAAAAGTATAATACACAAATACCTACCAGTTCTATTCGAAGACGACAGTCTACGCTCCATTCTTAAAGAAGGAGTAAGAATTGTGGCTCGAAAGGCTCCATCACTTGGTAGCTCACTATCTCCCTCAATATTTTTACCCAATGACACCAAATCAACGTGGTTAGAAAGCAAAGGCTTCTTCAAATGTGGGCAACACCCATGCAAAACCTGTGCTTATACTTATCCCAGCAAAAACTTTTCCAATGCAGATAACACACTTACATTTGCTGTACAAAATTACATTAATTGCAACTCAAATGCAGTCATCTACATTATTGAGTGCACAGAATGCAAACTAAAATATGTAGGCTGCACCAGCAGAAAATTTAAAACCAGAATACTTGAACACTTAAGTTATATCCGTAATTCAAATATCGTTAATGTGTCCAATGCAGCCAAACACTTTATATACCAACATAACAGAACAACCAATTTCTTCAAATGTCATGCTATTGAAAAAGTTCACTTACCAAAAACAGGAGGGGACCTACAATACAAAATCTACCAACGTGAGGCCCACTGGATCTTCAAACTGAACACACGTTTTCCCAATGGCCTCAATATAAGACACGATCTAAATCTCCATTACTAAAAGGCCTGTTACAGTCCTGTGTCTAAATCTGTATTAACCATGGCAGGATTTACATCACTTAGATTGTATATCCATCTACATGGATTTCAAATCATTATAACATCCTAGGTTCATATAATAGGGCCATAATATGGATACATGCCTTGCCTCCAAAAAAGAATAAAATATATATATTCCTTGTGGGATTTTAATAACTTACTGGCGCTAACAAAATAATCCTATTCAACCATTATTTGTAATTTGACAATCTCCATAGAGCATATACATAATTGTAGGTAATTTTCTTCTCTGCCAAGGTCCACATTGTTTTAACTATGTGGCGCGTATGTTATATGCTTATTACACGTCACATGTTTTTAAGTCACTTGTTAATATACCAAAAAGTTTCACATAATTTTTGTCACTCAATTTTTTCGTTTTCCGTTTAACTTTCACACACATGTTTCGCTTTTACTTTATCATCCGATTATCCATACTCATAGCTGACTGTTCTAATCAAGCATTTATATATACATAAGTCTCCATTTAATCCTGATAATTCCATTAACTAACACGCTTGATCAATTTATTATTCTGCCATTAAGTTTCTCTTTAAATACACAAGTACAACAGTCAAGAGGATGTCTCTTAAAATAAGCAGATAGCCCGTAATTTGCATCTATATAATCACATCAACAATTAAGGTTTAATCCTAACACAGTATATAGTATGTAAATAATTTGTATACATATATACTCTTATATTTTATACTTACGATCGGACTACAAAGTTCCTCTTGACTCTTTATCGCTAGGGATCCTACTTCCGGTGGTGCGGTCCAGCGTTACCATACCCTGTGGAACGCAAGCATAACTACAATTGACCCTCCGAACCGGATATCTTTCAAGATGACAGCTCTAGTAAACACGATCACGATTGTTACGTATAGAACTAGTTCTGAATGAATATACTACCTATAAATATTTGATCTTCCTGTCTTAAATCCGAACTTTCCCTTTTACATCCTACCGTTAATGTATCCATATCTGGTAATGAAGTCAACTTACCGACATTGCCACGGATTAAACACATGGGAACGTAATTAGGGCTAATGACAGACATATGTAGACGGAAGTATATATGGCAGCCTTTCACTTTAGTCAGTCAGCTTCAGCCATGATTAAGGACGCTCGCAGCGTCTGAAACGCGTAGGCTTTCCATCAATACTACAACTTTCCTTACACTATCAGGATGTCACGCAGTGTACCCAAGTCCTGATTTTAACCAGCCAATTTACTGGCCCATTAAACTTGGAAAATCCTTTCCATTTTATCGTATTTTCCGTGCTGGATCCAACCCTGCTCTTCCTAGTTTTAACTGGGGCCTATGTAATAAACTATACGGGCCCCTGTTACAATAGTAACTGACAGTACTTACCCCCCTCTTTCCGGAGGACAGCGGAGGTTCTGACGTCACAGCGCTGTGCGCAGCGCATGATGTCACGACGCTATGCGCTGCGCACACAACATCCCGACCCTGGATGGAGTCAGGACCTCCACTGCGGCCGAAGAGTTGGGTATGTTTAATATTACTGTCTGCTGGAGGTGATGGGTCGGGGTCCGACTCCCGGGACCCCCGCCAATCAGCTGTTTTGAAGGGGATGCAGAGCTTGTACGAGCGCTACTTCCTCTTCATTCCGGTCACTTTGTCACACTGTGAATCGCCGACACAGACGTGTCAGTGATTCACAGTGTGAGCAATAAGGGAAATTAAGGGGAAGCAGTGCTTGTACGAGTGCTGCACCCCCTTGAAAACAGGTGATTGGCGGGGGTCCCAGGAGTTGGGCGTCTTTTACTTTTTGAACAATCAGCGTCATACACTTCTCTCCTTTCATGTAGTCACACACAGCGAGATCTGTTGCTGTCACTTACTCACACATTAACGTTACTGAAATGTCTTGGGAGTGAATAGACATCGCTTCCAGCCAGTCACTGTGCTGTCATTTACAGCGTGATCCCGCAAGATCAGGCTTGCTGTCATTAAGTCCCACACAAATGTTACCGAAGTGTCGGGATTGTGTATAGACATCGCGTCCTGGCTAGAAGCGATGTCTATTCACTCTCAAGACACTTCAGTAACGTTAATGTGTGAGTGACTGCACATCATGATCTCGCAAGATCATTATGTGCTGAGTAAATGAATGGAGAGAAGTGTATGACGCTGATTGGTCACTGATTGGTCAGCGTCATACACTTCGCTTCACAACGCCCACTTGGTCAAAAAGTAAAAACACTCCCAGTTGTCTATTAAGAAAGTCATTAGCATAAATCTCAAATAGGTCATAACTCCGTCAAAATTGATTGTTTTTCAAAATAAAAACCACTGTTATCTACATTACAGCACCGATCACATTATGTAGGAGATAGAGAATTTATAATGTGGTGACAGAGCCTCATTAAGGACACAGCCTGTTTTGGCCTTAAAGAAACTCTGTCACCAGATTATAAGTGCCCTATCACCTACATAATGTGATCGGCGCTGTAATATAGATAACAACAGTGGTTTTTATTTTGAAAAACAATCATTTTTGAGCAAGTTATGAGCAATTTTGGATTTATGCTAATTAGTTTCTTAATAGACAACTGGGCGTGTTTTTACTTTTTACCAACTGGGCATTGTAAAGAGAGAGGAGTGTATGACGCTGACCAATCAGTGACCAATCAGTGACATACACTTCTCATTGTTGAACAATGAGAAGTGTATGACGCTGATTGGTCAGCGTCATACACTCCTCTGTGCAACGCCCAGTTGTTAAAAATTAAAAACACGCCCAGTTGTCTATTAAGAAACTAATTTGCATAAATCTAAAATTGCTCATAATTTATAATCTGGTGACAGAGACTCTTTAAGGACACAGACAATTTTTAAAAATCTTACATGTGTCACTTTATGTGGTAATAACTCTGGAATGCTTTTATGTATCCAAGCGATTCTGAGATTGTTATCTCGTGACACAGTTTACTTTATGTTAGTGGTAAAATTTGGTCGATATATTCAGTGTTTATTTGTGAAAAACCCCAAAATTCATGCGAAAATTAGGGTGTGGCTAAATATTTTCAGATCCTTATAATATCAGACCCCAGACCAGACACGTATATTATTATCAGACTGCAGATTAGAACCCCTCTATATAAACAGACCCCCAGACTAAACCCCTAAATTAATTTCAGGCCCTCACAAATATATTCAGACATCATATATCAACATCAGACCCCTTATATTGATATTAGTCCCCATACCCTAACATAACCCCTTAAAGAGGCTCTGTCACCAGATTATAAGTGCCCTATCTCCTACATAATGTGATTGGCGCTGTAATTTAGATCACAGAAGTGGTTTTTATTTAGAAAAACGATCAATTTTGACGGAGTTATGACCTATTTGAGATTTATGCTAATGACTTTCTTAATAGACAACTGGGCGTGTGTCACGGACACTGGGTTTGTGGACCCACTAGGCAGCTCCGCCGTAGCGGGGAGGCAGCTGACCAGGTCACAGTCTATGTGAAAGTAAGATAGCAGACAGTAATGCTTAGGTACCTGAAATAGTCCGGACGGTGACTGTGGCTTCAGCACAGATGGAGGCAGGTGCGGAAAGTGGCGCCAGACGTGGCGGGCAGTATCCGATGAGCAGATAGCACTTGAACGTGGCAGATGGCACTTGACGTGGCAGATGGCACTTGACGTGGCAGATGACACTTGACGTGGCAGATGGCACTTGACGTGGCAGATGGCACTTGAACACGGGTAGGCACAGGAACAATGCGGAATACAGGAACGGTAACAGGGCACGGGTAACAGCTGGAACGGGAGACACTAAGGGACCATTTGCGAGACAGACAGGGAAAGACTAACAACGCTCAGGCAAGGATCAGAAGGGCTGGGGAATTCTTATAGGGCAGGGAATCATGTGGGTTAATGATCATTGTTTTCATGTGCGAGCGCTGGCCCTTTAAGAGCGGGCGCGAGCGTGCGCGCGCACCCTACGGGACCCGGCCGGACGGAGCGGAAGTGAGCGCTGGCATCCCCTAGGAGGGAGACGGAGGCCAGCGCTCACAGATCCATTGCTGCGGGTGTCGGGAGGTGAGTGAACCCGACGGCCCGCGGCCATGGGCGCTACAGTATCCCCCCTCTTACACCCCCTCTTCTTGGGACCAGAGTGAGAGAGGAACTTTTTAATAAGAGCAGGAGCACTGAGGTTCTCTTCTGGCTCCCAGGTCCTCTCCTCAGGACCAAACCCTCTCCAGTCCACCAGATAGAAAGTCCTTCCTCCTACCCTCTTGCGGTCCAGGATCTCCTTTACCTCGAATACATCAGAAGGACCGCTGGAAGCAACTGAGGAACTAGAGGTCTTGCTGTAGCGGTTCAGGACCACTGGTTTCAGGAGGGACACATGGAAGGAGTTAGGGATTCTGAGGGTAGGGGGCAGCCGCAGCTTATAGGAAACAGGATTAATTTGTTGCAGGATCTCGAAGGGACCAAGGAACCTGGGAGCAAACTTGTATGAAGGCACCCTCAAGCGAATGTTTCGAGAGGACAGCCAGACTTTAGTCCCAGGAAGATACTGAGGCGGCTCTCTTCTTTTGGTATCGGCCTTACGCTTCATGCGATCTACCGCCTGCAAAATAGAGGACCGGGTCTGTTGCCAGATTTGCAGGAAGTCCCCATATGCAGAGTCAGCAGCGGGTACCTGATATGAAGTCGACACTGGAAGAGGAACTCTGGGATGTTGACTGTACACGATGTGAAACGGAGTGGAGGTGGTGGACTCACTTGTGTGGTTATTATATGAAAACTCCGCCCATGGTAGAAGCTGTACCCAGTTATCGTGCTGTGAAGAGATGAAGTGGCGGAAGTAATTTTCCATGATCTGGTTGATCCTCTCAACTTGCCCATTGGACTGGGGGTGATAGGCAGAGGAAAAGTCCAAACTCACATCCAGGAGTTTACAGAGGGCTCTCCAGAACTTGGAGGTAAACTGAACCCCCCGGTCGGACACAATGTGAAGAGGCAAGCCATGCAAGCGGAAGATGTGCTGAATGAAGAAGCTTGCCAGTCGAGGAGCAGAGGGTAGGCCGGTTAGCGGGATAAAATGTGCCATCTTAGAGAACCGGTCCACCACCACCCAGATGGTGTTGCATCCTGCTGAGAGAGGAAGGTCCGTGACGAAGTCCATAGCGATGTGCTGCCAGGGGGCACTGGGTACAGGCAGGGGTTGAAGCAGGCCGGCAGGCTTGCTGTGAGCCACCTTGTTAGAGGCACACACCGTGCAAGCAGAGACGAAGTCCAGAACATCTTTAGGTAGCGTGGGCCACCAGAAGTGACGAGCGACCAGGTCTTGGGTTTTACGGACACCAGCGTGCCCAGACAGTTTAGAACTGTGTCCCCAGCGGAGAATTCTTTTTCTGTCAGCCAACCGAACAAAAGTTCTCCCTGGAGGGATATTTCTAAGCTGCAGAGGATTGGCGGTGACAACGCAGGATGGGTCTATGATCGTCTGAAGGGACTCCACCGTGTCTTCCGTTTAGAATGATCTGGACAGGGCATCGGCCCTCACGTTCTTGTCCGCGGGACGGTAGTGGAGCAGAAATTGGAAACGAGTGAAGAACAGTGACCACCTGGCTTGACGAGGATTCAGTCTTTGAGCGGACTGAAGGTAAGTTAGATTCTTGTGGTCGGTGAAGATCAGGATGGGGTCAGCAGCGCCCTCCAGAAGATGTCTCCACTCCTCCAGGGCCAATTTGATAGCCAGTAGCTCCCAATCTCCAATGGAATAATTGCGCTCAGCAGAGGAAAACAGTCTTGAGTAGTAGCCACACACTACTGCCTTTCCTTTGGAGCTCCTCTGGAACAGAAGTGCGCCTGCACCAACAGAGGAAGCGTCCACTTCCAGTGAGAACTGCCGAGACATTTCAGGGTGATGGAGGATCGAAGCTGAAGTGAAGGCTTTCTTGAGGCTAATGAATGCGGACTCTGCCTCCGGAGTCCACACCTTGGCGTTCACACCCTTCTTGGTAAGGGTAGAGATGGGGGCCGTCAGAGAAGAAAAGTTCGGAATAAACTGCTGGTAGAAATTGGCGAAACCCAAGAACCGCTGTATGGCCCTTAGGCCTTGAGGACGTGGCCATTCCAGGACAGACTTTAACTTCTCAGGGTCCATCTTAAAGGAACAGTGTCATCACAAATTATTTTTTTATATGTTAAAGATGTTAGTGCTTTATTAAAAACGTTTATATTCATTTGTGTGTTTGTGTTTTACTTTTTCTTATTTTTACACTTTTTCTTCCCTATGGGGGCTGCCATTTTTTGTTCCATTTCTGTGTGTGTCGATTAACGACACACACAGACATGGAATACGGCAGCCACAGTCCCATAGGGACTGTGAACGGCTCCCGTCCCATTGACTTCAGTGTACGGCGTCTGTGTGGGAACTGCGCATGCGCCGCTCCCACACAGTCCAATTCGAAATTGGCGCCGTCCGGCGCCATTTTCCTGTGGACCGGAAGTCGCGGCCGGACAGTAATATTACTACTTCCGGTCGCGGCTTCCGGATTTGTGCACTTGGACCAGCGGCAGCAAACGGAGCGGACGGGCCGGAGGGAGCCGCGGCGGCAGGAGCAGGTAAGAGATTTCAATGTATGTTCGTGTTTGTGTGTGTTTACTACTGTATGTAAACCTACTACACTGTGTGTTAGCTCAAAAAATGGCGACACACAGTGTAGGAGGTTACACCGTTCAAACCCCTCGTTTATCCCGGCACTAGCCAGGATAAAGGAGGGGGGGATGCTGAGAGCTCACTAGAGCGAGGGCTTTTAACCCAATGTTGCAATGCTGCAATTTTGGGAATAGCTCCATCTAGTGACCAAAAATGGGTAGTATTATAAATTAGAATTAATTTATAATATTTCCTGACTCGTGAAAAATATAAAAAAAATTTGAACAATGTTTAATCACCCACACACTAAATGTTTAATTTTTTTCAAAAAAACATGTTTTTCTGGCAACACATTCCCTTTAAGGCCTTGATCCGAGATGACATAGCCCAGGAAGGGCAGAGACCTCTTTTCAAATGTGCATTTCTCTAACTTGGCATACAAGCGATTCTCTCTTAGTCGCAGAAGAACTTGACGAACGTGCCTCCGATGGATCATCAGATCTGGGGAGAAGATTATAATATCATCGAGATAAACTACAACACACGTATAGAGGAGATCTCGGAAGATGTAATTAACGAACTCCTGAAATACTGCGGGAGCGTTACACAGTCCGAAGGGCATCACTCGGTATTCGTAGTGCCCATCGCGGGTGTTAAATGCCGTCTTCCATTCGTCACCCCGGCGAATCCGGATTAGATTATAGGCCCCCCGCAGATCTAGCTTGGAAAAAATTTTGGCTCCTCGTATGCGATCAAACAGCTCGGAAATGAGTGGCAACGGGTATTTGTTCTTGACCGTGATCTGATTGAGACCACGGTAGTCAATGCAGGGTCGGAGAGATCCATCTTTCTTTTTAACGAAGAAGAATCCTGCCCCGGCCGGGGAGGAAGATTTTCGAATAAAACCCCTCTCCAAGTTCTCCTTGATATAGGCTGACATTGATAACGTCTCTGGCAAGGAGAGAGGATATACTCGTCCACGGGGAAGAGAAGCATTGGGAACCAGTTCAATGGGACAGTCATAACTCCGATGTGGAGGCAACGTCCCAGCCTCTCGTTTGCAGAAGACATCCGCAAAACTGGCATACTGAAAAGGTAGATCGGAGAGTGACTGAGGCAGAGGGGGCACAACAGGACGGACTTGTGACAGGCAATGGCATCTGGAACCCCATTGAAGAACTTCTCCAGAACTCCAGTCGAGTGTTGGGGCGTGTAGACGGAGCCATGGCAGACCCAGCAGGATAGGATTGATGGCCTTGGGTAGTACCAGGAAGGAGATCTGTTCTGAGTGAAGAGCTCCGACGCGTAATGTCACCGGCTCAGTGATGAGCATGATTGGATCAGGCAGCGGTAGACCATTCACAGAGGCAACTGCCAGGGGTCTCTCCAGACGGACTGTGGGTAGTTGAAACCGATCCACTAGGTCTTGGTGGATAAAATTAGCAGCCGCTCCAGAGTCAAGATAGGCGGAGGAAGGATGTGATGCCTGTCCGGTGACGATGGCCACAGGTATCGATAATTTGGAAGAGGTTTTAACGTTTGGAGACGTTCCACCTAGAGTTGCCTCTCCAACCAACCCTAGGTACTGGAGTTTCCCCGGTTTCTGTGGGCATTGACGCACAAAATGACCCTTGAGGCCGCAATACATGCAAAGTCCAGAGGAGCGTCTGCGCTGCTTCTCCTGTTCAGATAACCGGACTCTGTCTACCTGCATGGGTTCCTCAGGTAGCGCACTAGGAGTGGACAATTGTGGTCTCTGGGCAGGGAGTGCTGGTCTGTGGGCCTGGCTCTCCTGATGAACCTCTTGAGAGCGCTCCCGGATTCTCATATCAACCCGGGTGGCTAACAGGATGAGGGCATCCAAGGTAGAAGGAAGGTCGCAGGCTGCCAGTTCGTCCTTGATGTGAGAGGACAGTCCCTGCCAGAAGGTCGCCACCAGTGCCTCATTGTTCCATGCCAGCTCGGCTGCTAGGGTACGGAAGGAGATCGCATACTCCCCTACTGTGGAGCCTTCTTGCTTGAGGGTTAACAGAGTGACTGCGGCAGAGGATGTTCGACCCGGCTCCTCGAACACGGCACGAAAGGACTGCAGGAACAAGGCTAGATCCGCGGATACAGGTCCTTGTTGCTCCAAGATTGGGTTTGCCCATGCGAGGGCCTTGCCAGCGAGGAGGGAGATGATGAACACTACTTTAGCCTCCTCGGAGGGGAAGAGATGAGGCCGTAGCCTAAAATGCACCGTGCATTGATTGAGAAATCCTCTGCATGCTCTGGGGTCACCGTCATAGCGAGGAGGAAGAGGCAGAGGAACTGAGGATCCGGAACAAACAGGGAGAGCAACAGGCAGTGGCACGGCAACAGCTTCTGGAGGAAGAACCGGGGGTGGAACAGCGGGTAGATCCAGGCGGACCAGAATAGAATTCACCGCCTCAAGGAGTTGATCCTGACGAGTGCGTAGGTCATGCATCTCTGTCTGAATCTTCTGTACTGGGGTCTTGGGCTGGCCAGCGGGTTCCATGGCCTGAGCTTACTGTCATGGACACTGGGTTTGTGGACCCACTAGGCCGCTCCGCCGTAGCGGGGAGGCAGCTGACCAGGTCACAGTCTATGTGAAAGTAAGATAGCAGACAGTAATGCTTAGGTACCTGAAATAGTCCGGACGGTGACTGTGGCTTCAGCACGGATGGAGGCAGGTGCGGAAAGTGGCGCCAGACGTGGCGGGCAGTATCCGATGAGCAGATAGCACTTGAACGTGGCAGATGGCACTTGACGTGGCAGATGGCACTTGACGTGGCAGATGACACTTGACGTGGCAGATGGCACTTGACGTGGCAGATGGCACTTGAACACGGGTAGGCACAGGAACAATGCGGAATACAGGAACGGTAACAGGGCACGGATAACAGCTGGAACGGGAGACACTAAGGGACCATTTGCGAGACAGACAGGGAAAGACTAACAACGCTCAGGCAAGGATCAGAAGGGCTGGGGCATTCTTATAGGGCAGGGAATCACGTGGGTTAATGATCATTGTTTTCATGTGCGCGCGCTGGCCCTTTAAGAGCGGGCGCGAGCGTGCGCGCGCAACCTACGGGACCCGGCCGGACGGAGCGGAAGTGAGCGCTGGCATCTCCTAGGAGGGAGACGGAGGCCAGCGCTCACAGATCCATGGCTGCGGGCGTCGGGAGGTGAGTGAACCCGACGGCCCGCGGCCATGGGCGCTACAGCGTGTTTTTACGTTTTGACCAATCAGCGTCATACACTTCTCTCCTTTCATGTAGTCACACACAGAGTGATCTCGCGAGATCTGTTGCTGTCACTTACTCACACATTAACGTTACTGAAATGTCTTGAGAGTGAATAGACATCGCTTCCAGCCAGGACGCGATGTCTATTCACAATCCCGACACTTCGGTAACGTTTGTGTGGGACTTACAGCACAGCACATCGAGATCACGCTGTGCTGTCAAAAAGTAAAAACATGCCCAGTTGTCTATTAAGAAAGTCATTAGCATAAATCTCAAATATGTCATAACTCCGTCAAAATTGATAGTTTTTCTAAATAAAACCACTGTTGTTATCTACATTACAGCACCGATCACATTATGTAGGAGATAGAGCATTTATAATGTGGTGACAGAGCCTTTTTAAGGACACAGCCTGTCTTGGCCTTAAAGAAACTCTGTCACCAGATTATAATTGCCCTATCTCCTACATAATGTGATCGGCGCTGTAAGACGCGGTGATACCACATATGTGTACATTTTTAATGTTTTCCATTTTTTCCTACAATAAAAGACTTATCCTGGGAAAAAAGGCTGTGAAATGTTTATTTTGTATACTTTTTTTTACAACATTTTTATTAACTTGTTTTAAGTTTTTTTTTGTCCCACTAGGGAACAGGCATGAAGCCCTGATCGCTATACTAATACACTGCAGTACCTACATAGTGCAGTGTATTAGAGCTGTCAGCTATTCACTGACAGCAATCCTATTAGGCTTCGCCTCCCGGCTGGGCCTAATAGGCTTCCGTACTAGAAAGTCATTGTTTGCCTCTAGCAACCATAGGGTCATCTAAGGGGTTAATCGGCCGGATCGGAGCCTGGCTCCGGTCCGGGGCGTTAGAGCAGGATGTCAGCTGTGACAAACAGCTGACACCCGCGGCAACCATCATGGTTGCAGACAGGCTTGAAGCCACTTAGATGCAGCGATCGCTTTGATCGCTGCATCTAAGGAGTTAATCGGGTGTCAGACAGCCGATACCCGGCAGTGATGGCGCTGGCTCAGCTTCTGAGCCAGCACCATCACATACACATTCTCATGGAGCTGTGAATGGTCAGTCTGCTGTGACTGACCAATCACAGCAATCGTCGGCCGGGGACCGTTGTGATTGGTCCCCTGCCGTCTTACTGTGCCGATGAACTGTCATAAACAGTTGACGGCACAGTTCTGTCACCCTGTCCTTTGACAGGGTGACAGTTTTTAGCCAGGACGTACCGGTACGTCCCGGTGCCTTAAAGCACTACAATACAGGACGTACCGGTGCGTCCTGGTACGGTAAGGGGTTAATTCAGACATCCGATGAGTCCAAAAAAATATTCAGACCCCAGACCAGACTATACTTACAACCTCGCTCCTGGCTTTTGCTCAGGTCCATCCAGACCAGCATCAGAACCTAGCGCAGCGGTGGCTGGAGCTGAACAAGAGCAGGGAATGAGGTAAATCCTGGGAAAACTGGAAGATTTGACATGTCCGTCCTTAACAGGTATGATGTGTGATGACAGATGTAGTTTCACTAAACTCCATTTTTCTGCAAGCTTTACTAACAGTGTGTTAAAAACATAACTTTTATTGATACTATTAAGCATAAGGAAAATGCTGATTATGGAGAGTCTATTGAGTCCCAAAATAGAATAGCCACACGCAACCTGCATCTATGCCGACTGGCACGGCTCCTATGACCGAGATTGCCAGAGTAACGATATCTTAAACCGATGTCAAACATTGCGTTAGTGGAGCCCCTAATGAGTCGCAGCATGACTCAGTGATGAAACGCGTAGGGCTATATTACGACTGGCAGATAGTCAATACACAAGCTAGATAGAAATGTCTTCTGCCCTTCATTAGACTCTCCTGTATCAGCATTTTCCTTCTTTTCTATCTATATAAAGACGAAAAGATGGAATTACAGCGATGGACAAATCCTAAGTCAGTCCGACTAATATCTGTTCAATATTTTATTATTTTTGTTGGAGACATTATTAGCTCATTTATGCTTAACAGTATCAATAAAAGTTATGTTTTAATTAAATCCCCATTCACTTCAAGGCTGAGTTCACACGGGACGGATACGCTGCGTAAAATCACGCAGCATATCCGCCCTGTTCGCCGCAGGGAATTCCGGGCAAAAAAACGCACCTGACTCCTAAGTAAGTGTAGTTTGTTTTTTCAGTTGCATTTTTTGCGGCGGAATCGCTGCGAACCTGCTGCAATAAATGCAACAACTGCTATTTGATGCGGGTTTTACGTCCCCATTAAATTCAATGGGGGAAAACACACAGAAAATATGCAGCAATTACGCAAATATAATTTACATGCTGCGGAATAAAACTCTGCGCCGCAGGTCCATTTCTGAGCGTTTTTTCCGCAGGTCCATTTCGGAGCGTTTTTTCCGCTTGGCATTGACGCATCATGTGGATCAGATTTGTTCAATCTCCTCCACTTTTCTGCTACTGTATTCTGCTATACGCAATTCCGGACGGAAAAAACGCAGCAATTCCGCTACGTGTGGACAAGCCCTAAATGTTAAGGTGTCCTGCTTAGAGTGGCCATCAGGCCAGTAAACCTCCGGCTCAGCTGGTATTTACGCTTGGAGGCCAGTGGCGGTAAACATATTTTACAAGCAATAGCAAGTGCCGGTAATTATAAATAATAAGACAAGGTGTGCACAGGCAGATTATTTTCTATGTGGATTGGATACTACTCCTTTGCCTGGCCCACACAGGTGTAGGAACATCAGCATCAACAGGACTAGGTCAAGTGTGAGATTGGGGCCGGCAGGAGATCGCAGCAGGTACGGCCGCAGAGAGCCAGAGACACTCACAATCAACCGCCGGACGTGCGCAAATTACCTGCCTATGCAACCCAAGTGTCAAGAGCGGAGGAAGGAGGAGGAGGATAGGGACAGAGTTACAATGATCCATTGCCTGTGTGAGGCCCCCAGACCCAAATGGCAAATCCCTGTGTGAAGTCAAACCCCAAAACCACACCCACTTTTTACTCCTGTTACGGTGTATTCACATGTGTGCCTTTTTTTTCCATTTTTGTTGCAACATCAGCAAAAAGGCTTTACAATCTAAATACACCCTAAATCTGGCTGATATTTTTGCGTGGAAAAGGTGGCAACCCTAGTCATGTTTGGCAGCCAGGGAAATGGGTCGCAATTTCAAAGAATAGATTCTTCCGGGAGATAAAATCTACATGCTAAAATGATGATGTGTTGCCATGGCTAGTGAAAATAACATTATATAATGGAGAAATGAATACAACCCATGTTGGGTAGGCTGAGGTTGTAGAGCAAAGCAATGTGAGCCACATATAGTATTGATAGAGTCAAATCTAATTATAACAGATGGCAACAGGAACATTTTTTTGTGGTATTTCATTCATCATCATTATTTAATCTTTCTAACATTATAAAATTGGAATATCTCAACTCAAGCAGCGCTACTTTAAATGTACCGTGCGAGTTTAAAGCTTATGCAACTATTGGATCGATTCCACTATGGAAATTTGCCTACCGAAATTTTTCATTCCTGTAGTCCAAAGGCAGCACAGAGAGGGTTAAGTTTCCATTAATCCCATTGAACAGAAGATTGAGAGTTAATCAGAATCTTAAATTGACAGCCTGACTCCCTATAAAGCTCCCCACAGCACACAAAACAGTTGTTTTTTTTATACAGCAATAGAAATGTATGGGGGGGGGGGGGGGATATAGCGGTGCTGCCTTTGGACTACAGAAAAGAAAAATCTCGGTAAGAAAATTTTCCTTTTCTTGGTGGTCTTTCAGGCAGCACAGAAAGGGAGGGTATTGGACACGCAGCTTTTAGTACTTTTTTTTTGCCAAGGTCTGAGCCTACTAAAGCACTTATGTCTAGATGATTAAGCCTGATGAAGGTATCTGGACTTCAAGTACACAGCCGCCTTGCAGATCTGATCTAGAGAGATATGTGCAAACTCTTCCCATGACGTAGATAAGGACCTGGTAAAATGAGTATTTATTTGGACTGGACTGTCCAGACCTTGAAGTTAAAGAGGCTCTGTCACCACATTATAAGTGCCCTATATTGTACATATGATCGGCACTGTAATGTAGATTACAGCAGTGTTTTTTATTTAGAAAAACGATCATTTTTGACGGAGTTATGACCTATATTAGCTTTATGCTAATGAGTTTCTCAATGGACAACTGGGCATGTTTTACTATATGGCCAAGTGGGCGTTGTGGAGTGAAGTGTATGACGCTGACCAATCAGTGACCAATCAGCGTCATACACTTCTCTCCATTCATTTATACAGCACATAGCGATATAGCTATATCGCTATGTGCGGCCACATAAACACACTGTAACATTACTGCAGTGTCATGACAGTGAATATGCATTACCTCCAGCCAGGACGTGATGTCTATTCAGAATCCTGGCACTTCTCTGTACTTTTCTGTGATTTACAGCATAGCAGGCGTAGTTTCGCGAGATTACTCTGTAAACTGTCATTTACAGTGAGATGTCGCTGTCCTGTGCTGTCTTCTCACACAGACGCTACAGAAGTGGTCAGGATTCTGAATACACATCACGTCCTGGCTGGAGGTAATGTATATTCATTATCAGGACACTGCAGTAACGTTATAGTGTGTTTATGTGGCTGCACATAGCGATATAGCTATATCACTAGTGCTTTGTAAATGAATGGAGAGAAGTGTATGACACTGATTGGTCAGCGTCATACACTCCTCTGTACAACGCCCACCTGGCCATATAGTAAAATACGCCCAGTTGTTCTTTAAGAAACTCATTAGCATAAAGCTAATATAGGTCATAACTCCGTAAAAAATGATCGTTTTTCTAAATAAAAAACACTGCTGTAATCTACATTACAGCGTCGATCACATCATGTACAATATAGGCCACTTATAATGTGGTGACAGAGCCTCTTTAAGAACACTTCGAAATTGCATTGCGTATCCACCTTGATAGAGTAGCCTTACTACCTTTGTTACGGCCCTGAAACTGAAGAAACTACGCTTCTGATAATCTGAAGGATAGGACTGCTCTCTGGACATCTAAGGCATAAAGTTTCTGCAGATTTTCGTCCGGAGGATTTGCACAAAGAACAGGAAACATTATTTCTTAACAGCAAGGTTAGAGGATACCTTAGGCAGGAATCCGGGCATGGTTCTAAGGGCCAAGAAGTCATTGAGGTTACATAGATAAGGAGGTTTGCAAGAGGAGGCTCGTATCTCACTCACATGCCTAGCTGGGCTGTGGCTACAAGAAACAATGTTTTCCAAGATAGCAATTGTATTGAAATGTCATGAACTGGTTCAAAAGGAGACGATGACAAGCTGTGAAGGACCACTGGCAAATCCCAAGATGGAGCTGGACGCTGAATCTGATTTTCTTCACTCCTTTGAAGAATCTTCGAATAACTAAATTATTAGAATATAGACCTCCTAGGGAAGAATTTATGGCTGTGAATTGTATATTCAGAGTGTTGAATTTTAAACCCTTTTGAAGACCCTCTTGAAGAAACTGAAGGAGAGCTGGAGATTAAGAAGGAATCAGAGCTTTCTGAGACACCCATACTGAGTAAATGCCCCATTCTCTATTATAGACTCAGTTGGGATTAGGTTTACGGGCAGATGACAAGGTTTTTATTACATCTTCCGAAAACCCTGCTTCTCTCAGGGACCCACTTTCAGTTTAGAAGAAGTCAGAGGTAATCTGGATGGATCTGGATGCAATATCCCGTTGTGGATCAGTAGTTTCCAATACTCTCCCTTGTGAAGTGTGAGAAATTGGGGAAACCATATTCTCCTGGGCCAAAACGGTAACACTGCTATTACTGTTGTTTGTTCTCTCTTGAATCTCTGCAAGACTCTCTGGATTAGAGGCAGAGGGGGAAGACATAGAGAAATTTGTAAGACCAATTAAAGGACAGAGTGTATAGCTTGTATGGTACATCCACACTGTTGAGGGAGCAAAAGGTAGGAAGTTGTGCATTCTCCCTTGTCACCATCAGGTGCATTTCTGGCATGCCCATCCTGGAAGTGATCTGTTGGAACATCCTCCTGTGGTGGCTCCATTCTGCTGAGACATATGCACTGCCGACATCTTTAACACTATCCTCTCAACCCAGTTCATCATGAGGGTACACTCTTTGGACAGAGACAGACTCCTTGTGCCCCGCTGCTTGTTCACATAGTAGGCTAAGTTGTCCGACTGGATGAGGATGCTGTTGCAGAAGATGTTGGAAGTGAA
Source organism: Rhinoderma darwinii (assembly GCF_050947455.1). Lineage (NCBI taxonomy): Eukaryota > Metazoa > Chordata > Amphibia > Anura > Rhinodermatidae > Rhinoderma > Rhinoderma darwinii. The sequence goes on along the minus strand of NC_134689.1, from coordinate 376,218,629 downwards.
TCAAGGCTAGACACACTGCCCTCAATTCCTTGAGATTTGCTGGCATAGCGACTTTCTTTGGGCTCCATTTTTCCTGTATCCACCAATCCTCTACATGGGCACCACCCTAGTCCCAATTTGAAGCATCCAATGTGACTATTAGGGGAACTTGATGAAGAAGAGACATGCCCTTGAATTGCATCTTCGTCCACCAATGGAGATCTATCCTGGTTTCTGGAGATATGGAAATCATCCTGTCTAACGAGCTGGGCTTTTGTCACCAAAATTTAGTTTTTTTTATTGTCAAACCTCTTTTTTGTTTTTAGGTGATCTCCTGAATTTGGAGCGGAAAGGACGAAAGGCTTGACGTCTGGCTGCTCTGGGAAAATTTTCAGTTTTTCTTGTCAAATTGGGGTCCGAACATACTTTCCGAATGGAAGGGTAAGAAGCAGAAATTAGACTTCGATGATATATCTCCATTTTTCGGTGCAATTTTTAAATTTTGCTGCGTAAATCGCAGCGTTTTTCATGCTGCGGATTTTGCTGCGTATTTCTGTAGAACTACAGGGATAAATTTACAAGCGGAATCGCGAGATATATTGACATGCTTCGGTTTCGAAAATACACCCCGCGGGTCAATTTATGTCCCGAAAAATACTGCAGCGTGGACATGAGATTACCTGTAATAAGCTGCGGTTTTGCCGCACGCAAATACACGCGGCAAAGCCGCACGAAATACGCATCCTGTGATGCATTAATGGCTGCCAGATTTTTAATATTTCATCCCCGTCTTTGATCTGTTTTTTCTCAGTGAACCACCAGTAGTTTTATTTAGTACTGGATGTTCAGGGAGACATTTGCCCTCAGACCGGGAAAAATAATAAAGAGCTTCTTTGTCCGGCCCGTCCTCAGTGGAACTTCCAGAGTGGATTTCACAGATCTGATGAGTTTACTTATTCTATCTTTGTGGAACAGGTAACAATGCTCGGCATCATCAGACCACACTTCTCCTTCAGATAACACCTGTTTTGTTTGGGGTGTGGCAGGAGATAAACTAGTGTCAGATGCTTCCTTTGTTCTCCTGTGTTTGGCTTTGTGAGCTGCAGAGACCTTGTTAAAGGCCAGAGACAATTGGGATCTAAACCAAAGACAAAAACTGAGTAGTTTCTGTATTAGTGGATAAATCCTCCTGTGAAGCAAAGTAAAGGCCCTTTTACACCAGCCGACAATCGGCCGGTTCTGCGAATGCCGATCAACGAGACATCGTTGATCAGCGCTCGCTTGCTCCTGTCACACGGAGCTATGGATGGGGACGAGCGGTCGTTACTCCGATCGCTCGTCCCCATACATTATCATCATGTCGGAAGCGCATCTCTCTGTTTACACAGGGACATGTGCTGCCGACAACGATAATATTTAACTTTTTTAAAATGCTAAAACGATACGATCAGAAGGTGATTGAGCGTTTGCTCGTTCATCTGCTGATCGCTGCCCTTTTTACACAGGGCAGTTATTGGTAACGAGCGTTATACGAATACTCGTCTCTACGATAATCGGCCAGTGTAAAACCCACTTTAGTCTCACACAAACCATTATCACAGTCTTCAGGAAGAGGCTGGGAGCATTTGGAGCACATTCTGTGCCTGAACTTTCTGGCTCTTTTTCCTCCTGAAACATCTGCAGGATAAGAAACACACAATAGTGTCTGACAACTTTCAAAGTTATAGGCCACAGTAATAAAGCACTTACAGTGCTATACAATAAGTTCTGCAGCCCCGGCTCAGCGCTACTAATGCTGGCGCCATAATAGCTTTAATAAAAAGGTCAATCCTCTCCTGAGATCACATGATTGTACATGCACATGATGTCAGATGCAACGCTGTCAGAATCACCTGACGTATGACGCACACAACAGCAGGCCTCACCAATGCGGGAGGCTCAACAATCAACTAAGCCTCCAATGATATAGGAGCGCACATGAGGAGGAACCAATGTGGAGCAAAAATGCAGCACGCACTAGAGAGCGCCAAACTTAAAGTTTAGCTAAACATTTGACAAATTCTGACATGTCATAGTGACATGTCAGAAATTTGGATTGGTGGGAGCCCGAGCACTGAGACCCCCACCAATCGCTAGAATGAAGCAGCTGAAGTGCTCGTGTGAGTGCTCAGCCGCTTCTTGTCTGTTCAGCTTTTTCCGGAAAGCCGATGTATCAAAGTACGGGCTCATAGACTTTCTATTTAGTCCGTACACAGATACATTTATTTCCGGAAACAGCCGAACAGACACAAAGCGGTTGAGCGCTCACACGAACACTTCAGCTGCTTCGATCTAGCAATTGGTGGGGGTCTCAGTGCTCGGACTCCCACCAATCCAAACTTCTGACATGTCACTATGACATGTCAGAAGTTTGTCAAACGTTTAGCTATACTTTAAGCCAAAAAGTAAAGCAGTGATAGGTATCACATAGATATATAAATGGTATGCATACCTGGCATCTTGGTAAGCCTACACTACCTCCTCCAGACTCCATTATGAACAGGAGGGAAAGCATGTATACCACAAAGCAGTGACACAAAGTGTTCGCTTAGAACCAGCTGGAAAATCATCATCAGCGTTCCTTATGGCAGGATCACTCCAGACCAGGGGCTACAGGGAGTCAAATAATCCTGTTTTCTTCTGTATCTTCTATTCTTCTATCCAACAGAAGAAAAAAACGTCTGATTTGTGTGCAGTGGGGAGCTTTATAGGAAGTCAGACTGTCAATTTAAGGCTGTGTTCATATCACTGTCTGTGTTCCGTTGAGGGGTTCCGTCTGAGGTTTCCGTCGCGATAACTACTCAGCAGAAAGCAAACGGAAACCTCAGCTTCCGTTTCCCTCACCATTGAACTCAATGGTGATGGAAACCTAGCTAATGGTTTCCATCTGTCACCGTTGTGACAGATTTCCGTCATTTTGATGGAATCAATAGCGCAGTTGACTGCGCTATTGGTTCCATCAAGAACAACGGAACCCTGTCACAACGGTGACAGATGGAAACCATTAGCTAGATTTCCATCACCATTGATATCTATGGTGAGGGAAACGTAAGCTTAGGTTTCGGTTTGCCTTTCCGTTGAGGGGCTAACCCGACGGAAACCTCAACGGAACCCCTCAACGGAAGGGCAACAGTGATGTGAACAGGCACCACGATGCTAGTTAACTCTCAATCTTTTGTCCAATGGGATTAATGGAAACTTAACCCTTTCTGTGCTGCCTGAAGGATGACCAGGAAAGCAGCACTTCAAACAGATAGAGCATAGGGTGTTATGTGAACTTGACCATAATCCAAACTGTCCCGTTAGATACACCAAAACGAAATGATCGCAGCACATGTATTTATATCAATTGTGAATAAGTGGCAATATCCCTAGTGGAGCCCACTGCAACGAAGGCAGAGGTCCCTGACTTAAGCACCCAGGGTACACCAGTGGACATAGGGCTAAACCTAAAATCCCACATGAAATGCCCACTGGTCAGCTGCGATGTACCCCACTGGAGATTTGGCACTTATAACCATCCAAGGTATGTTAAGCTTTAGGTCAGGGCCACTGTTCAAAAAACGGCCGTCACACGGCTGCAGTAGGAACAATAGACCCCAAATGGGGCTTTTCACACGACCGATTTTTTGACGGCCCGGGAAACCCGGCCGTCAAAAAATGGGACATGCCCTATTTTCAGCGGTTCTCCCGGCCGCCCGGCTCCCATAGAAGTCTATGAGGCTGGGTAATACATGACTATCACTGGAATGTGTCCCGAGTGACCGCCGTGTCTTCCATCGCTCGCGCTCTCTCCTTCTCCTCCTCACAGTGCGAAGTGCATGTGAGGAGGTGGAGGAGGGTATTTTTCTGCTCCCTGTAGGAGCGGAATCCCCAATCCCCGGCCACAGCTTCGGCAACGCTGTGGCCGGGGATTGGGGATTCTGCTTCAGAAGTCACTGACTACACTGTCCATATATGGAACAGTGACATCAGGCACTTCTGAAGCGGAATCCCCGACCCTGTGGCCGGTGTTCCCTACAGGGGGCTGTGTGGCATTACCTACATGGGGCTGTGTGGCACTACCTACAGGGGGCTGTGTGGCACTACTTACAGTGGGGCTGTGTGGCACTACCTACAAGGGGGTCTGTGTGGCACTACCTACAAGGGGGGCTGTGTGGCATTACCTACAGGGGGCTGTGGCAGTATCTACTACACAGGGCAGTGTGTGGCGTTATCTATAAAGGGCAGTGTGTGGAATTATCTACAGAGGGTAGTGTGCGGCATTATCTACAGAGGGCAGTGTGTGGCAGTAAATTTACAAATTAAATTCATCTGATTTTAAAACGGACAGGGAAAAAAACGGATGCAAAACGGGTCAAAATCGGCCATTAAAACGGAAACACGGCCCGGAACGGAATTGGAACGGATGCAAAACGGCCGGGAAAAAACGGTCCAAAACGGCAGTTATTATTGGCCGACACTCGGACCCTGTCATGTAAATAGAGCCTACCTCCTCACACTACTACACCCAATTTGTAAAAGTAGCTGACTTATCAACAACTGTTATCACAGTTCTCAGCCTACCCTGTCTGAGAACAATTTATGACTGCCACACATGGCCAGGCAGATAAAAGAATCCCCTAACATGTCCCGTGGACACCCAGAGAAATTAGAGGATTCTTCTCATCAATCCCTAGACCAAGAAACAATCCACATGGGTTTGTAGATGAGCTGCACAACATCACGGTCAGTTACAATCTCACTTAAAGGCACCTGTTGCAGATAATAAAAGCAACAGCTGGTCAAATAGACACAGCTGCCATATGCACCAGGCTCATTATACCGCAGAACCCCCCAGAGTCTGAAAATTCCACTCAAAGGAATTTTAATATGTCACCCTGATCAAGACTAAGTGTGGAGAAATTTTCCCTTCACAATACGTAAGGCCGCATGCACACGACCGTAATTTTGATCCACAATTACTTATCCGTTATTGCGGATCAAAATATGGATCCATTCATTTCTACGGCACACGGACACCTTCCCGTATATTTATGGTCCGGTCCGGTCTGAGAGCAGGGGGCAATGCCTTTGTCCACTTGATCATCCATGAAATGCTGTATCACACGGTAAAGTGTCTGGTGGACACTGTAGCAACTCGCATTGTTCTCAAGAGAGAAGGAGCCCCCGATTTAGAAACTAATGGATTAAAGGACGAGTGTCACGAAAAAAAAAATTTTGATATCAATTTGCATTTAGTGTTTTATTATAAAATCTTTTATTTATGTGTGTGTTTGTGTTTTACTTTTTTATATTTTTTAACTTTTTCTTCTCTATGGGGGAAGCCATTTTTTTTGCCATCTCTGTATTTGTCGATTAACGACACATACAGTGATGGAATACGGCACACACATGCCCATAGTGAATGCGAACGGGAGCCATTCCATCTACTATAGCGTACGCGGTCTGTGTGGGAGCGGCGCATGCGCCGCTCCCACACAGACCAAAAGTCAGGTCTTCGCTAGAGCGAAATCCGGCGCCATGTTCATGTCGACCGGAAGCCGCGGCCAGACTGTGAGATGACGACTTCCGGTCGCGGCTACCGGACTTGTGTTCTGAAGCAAGCACGAGGAGCGGAGGGAGCAGACCAGAGCGGACGGACCAGAGGGAGCGGCGGCGGCAGGAGCAGGTAAGTTAGGTGTGTATGTACGTGTTTTAGTGTGTGATTACTACTGTATGTAAACCTACTACACTGTGTGTTAGCTCAAAAAATGGCGACACACAGTGTAGGAGGTTTGACCGTTCAATCCCCTCCTTTCTCCTGGCACTAGCCAGGATAAAGGAGGGGGGATTCTGTGAGCTCACTAGAGCGAGTGTGTTTACACCAAATTTGCAGCATAAAGCAATGTGGTTGCTTTACCACATGCAATGCTGCAATTTTGGGAATTGCTCCATCTAGTGACCAGCACTGGGAAGTGTTATAAATTAGAATCTAATTTATAATATTTCCTGACGCGTGAAAAAATGAAAAAAATTTGGACAGTGTTTAAGCATTCATACACTAACTGTTTAACTAAAAAAAAATAAAAAAAATTCTAGCAACACATTCCCTTTAATAGATGCTGGACGACTAGGGGGTAAACTAATTTCATTGGAAGAAACTTAAAGACCCCTGTACATATAGGTCCAGGTATTAATTACCTTTCTTTTGTGCACAGTGACTCTATTCCCTGATACTTGCCGGAAAGAGATGCACTGATGAAACGGAAAGCAAACTTTCATTACACAGTGGATGAACCTATTGTGACATGTCAGTTGGATTGGAGTCTTCTGGTAAAGGATATCCCTCCTGAGCTGGAAAATGTCTCCAGGAATTCTGGCTTATAAAAGATTGACTAGTGGGCCTAATAAAACAAGTAGTCCCAATGGTCATCAAGCTCAGACCTGGAATTAAACTGCGTAGGGTTCCCCAATCTCTCTTGTCTGGAACAAGCTAATGGTGTAAGAGACCAGATAAAATATTCTGTATATCAGGAAATACTGGTTAACCGGTTCCCGACCGCTGGCTGTGTATTTACGGCCAGCGGTCAGAGTCCTTAATATCCATGCCATAGACTATTTACAACGCAGGTTTTGGCTTGCTGCCCGAGGGATCGGGCAGCTGAATGTCGGGTCTCCGGCAGTCAGTGACTGCCGGGGACCCTGAGGAGTAAAAGCAGCTTCTTTCGTTGCTTCTATATTCTCTTATCGCTTCTACACAGAGCTCAATGAGCGCTGTGTATATGAATAGAGGCAGCGCCGCTGTCTCCATTGGTCCCGGTGATCATGTGACTGGTCACATGATCACCGGGATGCCGTTAGTGGCAGGCTGCTGCTGGGTCTTACTAGACCCAGCACAGCCTTATTAGTGACAATAGTCACTATAAGAGGGCTGATTTCCCCTGTAACTGGGGCTGCTGTGCAGTGTCCAGTTACAGTGGAAAAACATGGCCCCACAAATCCTACCCTGTTGACAGCACTACACCCCCCCTCACTGTAGTTAGCTCCATTGGGGCTCACTCTAGGAGTGGAATCCCCAGCCAGAGCATTGACATATTTGGACAGTGACTTCAGGGGCTCCTCCAGCAGAGGACTCCCCGGCCTTAGCGTTTTGGCTGGGGAACCCGGTACAGGAGGATCCCCTGATGTCACTGTCCATACATGGACAGTGACTTCAGGGGCTCCTCCAGCAGAGGAATCCCGGGCCCGAGTGTCGGCAAAGCTCTTCCCGGGGAACCCGGTCCAGGAGGATCCCCTGACGTCACTCTCCACTGTCTATCTACAAAGGGGTGTGTGTGGCACTATCTGCAAACGGTGTGTGGCACTATCTACATGTGGGTGTGTGTGGCACTATCTACAGAGGGCATTGTGGCACTATCTACATTGGGCATTGTGGCACGATCTACAGTGGGCATTGGGGCACTATCTACAGTGGGCACTGTGGCAGTATCTAAAAAGGGTCTGCCCAATCTTGACATTCTTATGTCTGCCAAACGCTGCCATCTAAGCAGCCAAACTGCATTTAGTGACACTTAGGCTGAGTTCACACGAGCGGATACGCTGCGTAAAAGCATGCAATGTATCCGCCCTGTCCGCCACATGGAATATCGGGCGAAAAACCGAACCAAACTGTGGTGCAGTTAGTCGCCCGGAATGTCCACTGCGAAAAACTGCAGCACTTAGCTGGTCTGCTAGCAGGCCGGCCTCCTGGAGACAACTGCAGCGGCGGTCACATGGGATGAATCGTCATCCCAGGAGGCCAGACTCGAGGAAGAAACACAGACTCCTAGGTAAGTATAATAAATATTTTTTGTTTTCTGAGATGCGTTTGAGATGCAAACTTGTCACAAAAAACGCAACAAGCGCTATTTGTTGCAGGTTTTATCTCCCATTGACTTCAATGGGGAAACCCTGCAACAAATAAGCAGCATTTACGCAAATACAAATGACATCGAATAAAACTCTGAACTGCAGGTCAACTTCTGACTGTTTTTTTCCTGCTCAGTATTTACGCGGCTTGTCTCATCCACTTTGCTACTACTGTATTTGCTGCGAACGAATTTGGTTGCGGAAAATCCCTTAACCCCTTCCCGACATTTGACATATCCATACGCCAAAGTCGGGTAGGGGAAGTATGGAACGTGATCACTGAGTGAACCCGCTCCATATGATGCCGATGTCGGCTGTATGTTACAGCCGACACTTCAGAGTAGCGAGCCGGATGGTGATCGCGGGGTGGTGATGGTTGCTATGGCTGCCTGGGGGCCTAATGAAGGCCCCCAGGACCGCCATCTTTGTGCTGCTATTAAGCGGTGCCTCCGGCAGGGCTTAATAGAAGCCTGTCAGAATCACGATATACTGCAATACATTAGTATTGCAGTATATAGTGCAAGCGATCTAATGATCGCTGGTTGAAGTCCCCTAGGGAAACGAATAAAAAAAAGTAATAATTTGTAAAAGAAAGTGTTTTTTTAATGTAAAAAAAATTCAAATATTAAAAGTTAAAAAAAAAGCCTTTTCCCATTTTCCCCCTAGAGCATAGTAAAAAAATAAATAAACGTAATTGGTATCGCCGCATCCGTAAAAGTCTGAACTATATCAATATATCATTATTTAACCCGCACAGTGAACGCCGTAAAAAACAACTAAGTTGTAAACGCCAGAATCTCTATTTTTTGGTCACCCCATCTCCCACAAAAAATGAAATAAAACGTGATCAAAATGTCGCATGTACCCCAAAATGGTATAAATTAAAACGACAGCTTATCCCGCAAAAAAATAAGCCCTGATACCACTTAATCGACGGAAAAATAAAAAAGTTATGGCTCTCAGGATTTGGCGACACAAAATAAATTTAATTTTTTACACATAGGTTTTTACTTGTAAAAGTAGTAAAATATAGGAAAAATGATATATATTTTGTATCGCCGTAATTATATTGACCCACAGAATAAAGTTAACATGTTGTTTTAATTGCACAGTGAATTACGTAAAAACGAAGCGCAAAAAACAATGGAGGAATCGCTTTTTTTTTCATTTTCTGCCGCACAAATAATTTTTTTGCCCATTTCCCAGTACATTACATGGCACAATACATGGTGCTACGAGAAACTACATCTCGTCCCGCAAAAATCAAGCCCTCATAGGACTATATCGACGGAAAAATAAAAAAGTTATGGCTTTTGGAAGGTGGGGAGGAAAAAACAAAAATGACAATCTGAAAAATGGCTTAGGCGGGAAGGGGTTAAAGAGGCTCTGTCACCAGATTATAAGTGACCTATCTCCTACATAAGCTGATCGGCGCTGTAATGTAGATAACAGCAGTGGTTTTTATTTTGAAAAACAATCATTTTTGAGCAATTTTAGATATATGCTAATTCGTTTCTTAATAGACAACTGGGCGTGTTTTTACTTTTTACCAACTGCGCGTTCTATAGAGAAGTGTATGACGCTGACCAATCAGCGTCATACACTTCTCTTCATTCATGTTTAGCTGTACTCACAGCATAGCGTGATCTCACGAGTACATGCTGTGCTGTCACATACTCCCACAGTAACTTTACCAAAGTGTCTTGAGAGTGAATACACATCGCCTCCAGCCAGGATGCGATGTCTATTCACACTCCCGACACTTCGGTAAAGTTTCTGTGGGACTTACTCACAGCACAGCGTGATTTTGCGAGATCACGCTGTGCTGTCATTCACAACGTGAGCCTCTTTAAACTGGAAAACTGGATTGTTAAAATAAGCACGTGGAGTACTCTCACAAATTTTCGGTAAGTTTAAACCTAGCACTCTTCTTAAAGTAATGTAGTATTGTTATTATAGTAATTGTAGCGTCCACGGCCGTGGACCGTCGCTATTACTCACACCCGACGGCCGCAGCCATGGATCTGCTCCGTTCTGCTGTGATCCGCACATCAAAATAATTATCAATTAACCCATGATCACCCTGGACTATAAAAGGGCTCTGCCCTTTCACTCATTGCCTGTGCGTTGTGTTTACCCGTGTTAGTCTTGCAAATGGTCCCTTAGTGTTATCCTGTTCCCAGAGTTCCCGTACCTGTATCCCATGCTACCGTTGCTCCTGTGCCCTAGAAAGTTGGAGTCGTGTTGTGCCATTGGTCACGCCTGCTGTGTTACACCACACATGGTGTCTGCTGCCAAGGTCCCAACTGAGGCTAGCCATTACTATTGTCTGAACTGCTACAGGTACCCTTGTGCTTGGACTATATAGACATTGACTTGGTACACTGTTTGGCCAGCTGCGATCTCGCTACGGCGGTACAGCCCAGTGGGTCCACATACCCACAGATCGTGACAGTACGCTCAGGCCATGGACCCCGCTGGTAAACCCAAGACCGTGAGACATCACAAGGCATGCAGGCGGATATGCTAGTCTGCCAATTACGACAGGACCAACTTCTCCAAGCGGTGAACGCCATTACACATCGGCTGGATGCACAAGTTGCAGTCATCTCAGCATCTGTTCCTGTTGCTCCGGCTGTTCCTCCTGCTACACCTTCTGTCAGTACCAGTGCTGACTCCCGATTCTCGCTGCTACTACCTCCTCGCTACGACGGAGACACGATGACCTGCAGGGGATTTCTGAACCAGTGGCAGATCCACTTCGGTCTACATGCCAGAGCATTTCCTACTGATGGTGCAAGGATCGCATTTATAGTCTCACTCCTTACTGGCAAGGCCCTAGCATGGGCAAGTCTTATCTGGGAAAGTCAGGGTCCAGTGAACCGTGACTTCCAGTGTTTCCTACAGACTTTTCACACTGTATTTGAGGTACCTGGACGAGTCTCCTCCGCAGCTGCATCTCTTCTGACCCTTCGCCAGGGGGACACCTCCGTTGGCGATTACGCCATTCAGTTCCGCACCCTGGCAGCAGAGCTGTCCTGGAACAACGAGGCCTTGGTGGCTACATTCTGGCAGTGACTTGTCTCCTAAACTTAAAGACGAGCTTGCCGCTTGTGATCTGCCACCTACCCTGGATGACCTCATACTTCTAGCCATCCGGATTGACATGAGGATCCGGGAGCGATCCCAATAGCTTCGTCGGGAGAGAAGATTCCCTAAGGTGGATCCCATCTTCCAGCAATCCCTGTTGCCCTCACCAGTTGTCCCACCAGAGTAGCCTATACAGGTGCACCGGCTCAAACTGTCTGCCCAGGAGAAACACCGCAGATGCACTTCAGGACTTTGTCTGTATTGCAGCCTCGGAGGGGCCATGTTGTGTGTTTGTGCAATCAGAAACAAAAGAAACTCCAATGCCTAGGATTGGTTGGAGAGACAACCATAGGTGGAACGGCGCTAGATAGAAAGTTCTCCTCAAAACTGTCTATTCCCGTGACCATAGTGTCCGTTGAAAAGACGCACTGGGTCTCTGCATATCTGGACTCAGGGTCCGCAGCAAACTTCATCCAAAAAGACCTAGTGGATCTACTCCAGTTGCCCACAGTCCCTCTGGAGATGTCTTTGGCTGTTGCCTCGGTGAATGGACAGCCTCTGCCCGACCAGATCGTATCTGAAACCAAGCCGCTGAAGCTCCAAGTTGGAGCCCTCCATTCGAAACTAATTTCGTTTCTTGTTTTGCCTAAAGCAGTCAATCCTGTCCTACTGGGCCTGCTTGGGTCCGACTACATGCACCAGTCCTGGACTGGAATTCCGGAGAAGTTCTCCAATGGGGCTCCAAATCTCGCAGCCGCTGTCCGTTACAGATCCATCCTGTTCAGCCTCCTCTGCCTCAGTCATTGGTAGGATAACTCCTTCATTTCTCTCAGTTTGCGGATGTCTTCAGCAAGACGGAGGCTGAGACGCTTCCTCCACACCGGGCTTACGACTGCCCCATTGAACTGGATCCAAAAGCGTCCCCTCCCCGTGGTCGTGTATATACTCTCTCCTTGCCAGAGACTCAGTCTATGTCGTCCTATATCAAGGAGAATCTGGAGAGGGGTACAAAAATCCTTCTCCCCGGCCAGGGCTGGGTTCTTCTTTGTAAAGAAAAAAGACCGATCTCTTCGGCCTTGCCTTGACTACTGTGGTCTCATTCAAGTCACGGTCAAGAACAAATATTCGTTGCCACTAATTTGTGAACTATTTGACAAAATACGCAAGATCTTCTCTAAACTAGACTTGCGTGGGGCTTACAATTTGATCCGAATCTGTCAAGGTGATGAGTAGAAGACAGTGTTTAACACTCGGGACGGGCACTACGAATACCTGGTGATGCCCCTCGGTGTAGCGTCCATGGCCGCGGGCCGTCTAGTTCACTCACCTCCCGACGCCCGCAGCCATGGATCTGTGAGCGCTGGTCCCCGTCTCCCTCCTAGGAGACGCCAGCGCTCACTTCCGCTCCGTCCGGCTGTGTCCCGTAGGGTGCGCGCGCACGCTCGCACCCGGCCTTAAAGGGCCAGCGCGCGCAATAGGAAATCGTCATCATCATCAACTGCCACGATTTCCTGGTCTATAAGAAGGCCCCTGGCCTTCTAATCCTTGCCTGAGCGTTGTTAGTTTTCCCAGTCTTTCTTGCAAATGGTCCCTTAGTGTTTCCCGTTCCTGTTGTTACCCCTGCCTTGTTCCCTGTTCCTATTTCCCGTGCTTTGCCTTAGTATCAAGTCGTGCCACGTCCTGTGTAATCTGCCACGTCCAGAGGAATCTGCCACGTCCTGTGTCATCTGCCACGTCCAGAGGAATCTGCCCTGTCCTGTGTCATCTGCCACGTCCGGAGGAATCCGCCACGTCTGGCGCAACTTGCGGCTCCTGTGTCATCCGCCACATTTGGCGCCATCTGCTGCACCCATCTCATCTGTGCCAGAGCTGTGGCCACCGTCTGGACTGTTCAGGTACCCTTGTGTGGGACATTATATTTCTGGCGTTTCCTGTGGTTTGGCCAGCTGCCCTCCCGCTACGGCGGTACGGACTAGTGGGTCCACTAACCCTCTTCGTGACACTCGGTCTGTGTAACGCTCCCGCGGTCTTCCAGGAATTTGTCAATGATATCTTCCGAGAACTTCTCTATGTCTGTGTTGTGGTCTATCTCAATGATATTCTGATTTTCTCATCGCAATTGCGGTCCGCAAAAACGGAGGTTTTTTGCTGTCGTGTGCATGGGGCCTCAGACATTAGTTAGCTCCACATCTTGTACTCAACATCCTTTTGTGTTTTAAGAAAATGTTGTTTATGCTTGCAAAAGAGACCTTCTAGTAAACCAGAAAGACAAAATCACTCCACCCAGCTGTGTCTTGCCCACCCTGTCCTGCCACAAGGCGATATGGATAAGGACTGACACTTCGGATAAGTTCACATCTGTGTCTGAGCCTCTGTGGCAAATTCAATCAAATTTGGCGGAGAAAATGCAGACGACGGACACCTCGTCGGAAACCCAACGGATCCCATTGTAAGTCAATGGGATATTTCGGGTGCCGCTGTTGTCCCGTCGCTTGACAAATCCGGTACTGCGTTGTGGCTATTGTCCCGGGAGCAGTTTTCTATACTGATGACTTATCCATAGTCCGACACCTGGACCTCACACCGAACAGCTGCCCCAGGGCACAGGAGTTAAACAGTGTTCAGTGCTGGAAGCAGGAGGCTTCGTACACTGTATAGCGCCTGTGCTGCAGCTCTGCTCCTATTCACTTGAATAACTGATAGGCTGTAAGCCAGGATAGTGCACTACACGTACGTGTTTGACTGGCACCCTATAGAAGACTTGAACTATATTTAGACGTGTGGGTGGGGTGCAGTTATATCCAAAAAACGCTTTCGAAAAAACGCATACGGTATTACTGCAACCACGTTGAGAATTGCACCAAATCGCCGTAAAATTCGTTTTTTGTAGTGCGTTTTTTTGGATGCGATTTGAAGGATAGGTGGGTGAGTGGCTGTTCATCAGTATTTTGTACTACTGCCTCCTCCCCATAAACTGTGGCATTGCAAATTGTGAAAGAAATTAACTAATTCCACCATTTTGTCTTGTATTCTATACTTCCATTTTCACTTCAATATAGGAATGATACTTAGGGTATGTTCACACGATGAGAGGCATTTACGTGTGAAAAGACAGACTGTTAACAGCTGCCTCGTTTCACACGTAAATGCTCCTCCTCGCATTTTGCGAGCCGTCTGAGACGCTCGTAAATCTTGAGCTGTGCTTCATTGAGTTCAATGAAGAACAGCTCAAATTACGTGGCAAAGAAGTGTCCTGCACTTCTTTGCCGAGGCAGTCCATTTACGCGTCGTCGTTTGACAGCTGTCAAACGACGACGCGTAAATTACAGGTCGTCTGCACAGTACGTCGGCAAACCCATTCAAATGAATGGGCAGATGTTTGCCGACGTATTGCAGCCCTATTTTCAGACGTAAAACGAGGCATAATACGCCAGCCTTAGAGAGAAAGTATAGTGTTTTTGCTGTGTGAGAGAGAAATCTTTGCAGGATAACAAAACAATTAACTCAGCAAGAAAAAAGACTGTACTCGGGAAAACTGATGACTCGAGACCCCACCCTCTACAGTGCCCTCCTATACAGGAGAGAAGATAAGGACTTAATATTCAATTCATTCTATCAATACCCATACCAATCCAGGCCAAAAACCTATATAATGATCTACGTATATCAATACAATACCTATAAACATATATGTAGATACTACCATGTAAATACTGGAATAACCTAATAGCACACCATTTGTACCATACAAAAGATTTTTTATTATTATTCTCCAGAATAAAAAACACAATGGCCATCAAGACATAAAATTACAAACAAATTAAAATAACATGGTGGTGGTTGGGGGACCACAATACACGGAAAAGCATATCACAATCTACATTGATCAAAAAACACAGAATATTACTAGTAATAACTATACATATTACATCAAGGACATGAAATACACACCCAGTAAATTACTGTCTATCAGTGCCGTCCTAGAGATGAAAAGAAATGACATCAAAGATAATACCAGGAATCAATACCGACCACTGTGCTGCATAATGTGCCACTAATGAAACATGACCACCACCACCACAGAGCCTTCTAGATAATGAATTTATAGGAAAATATTGCAATTCTAAGAAAAATTGTGAATGTAATGTTATTTTGTATTGTGCAAACTCATGAGAAAATATTATAGCTGATGTAGTAAAAGCCCAGTCTAAGGCCTCATGCACACGACCGTAAAAACACCCGTAATTACGACCCGCAATAACGGGCTTATATACTTCTGTTAGCCACGGGTACCTTCCCGTTTTCTCACGGGAAGGTGCCCGTGCCGTTAAAAAAATAGAACATGTTCTATTTTTCTATTTTACGGGCCGTGCTGCTATACTTTATAATGGCAGCATGGCTCGCAAAAGCGGCCGGCTGCCCGTGGCCGCCCGTGCCCGGCCGTGCTCGTAATTACGAGTCGTAATTACGAGCACGGTCGTGTGCATGAGGCCTAAGGGGGAGTTCACACAGAGTTTTTTTATGAGTTTTTTGACGCAGAAACCACGTCAAAATGAGGCCGAAAATGGCTCCCATTGATTTCAATGGGAGGCGGAGGCGTTTTTGTCCCACGAGTGGAAAAAAACGTCTGGCAGGAAAAAGAAGGGACTTGCCCTATCTTCGGGCATTTACGCCTCTGACCTCCCATTGACATTGCGGGCACGGCCGGACGCCGACGGCCTCGGAGAGCTGTCCTCACTTCTATGGCACGGACACCTATCCGTAGCGATACGGAAAGGTGTCCGCCGCCAATACAACCGAATGGGTCCATAATTGCGGACCGTATTACAGTCCGCAATTAGGGAGAATTTTTAGGCTCATGTGCATGGGGCCTAAAAGCTGTATATAAACTCACTAATAATGTATAGAAATGGCAGTCTGTCATTGTCACGATCTGTGGGTATGTGGACCCACTGGGCCGCACCGCCGTAGCCGGGTAGCACCTGGCCAAACAACATAGTACCAAGTCAATATAAAGTCCAAGCACAGGGGTACCTGTAATAGTCCAGACAGTAGCAGCGGTTTAGGCACAGATGGGACCTTGGTGGCAGGTGATGCAAAACGTGGCAGATGACCAACTGGGCGTGTTTCTACTTTTTACCAACTGGGCGTTGTACAGAGGAGTGTATGACGCTGACCAATCAGTGGCCAATCAGTGACCAATCAGCGTCATACACTTCTCATTGTTCCAGCCCAGCTTTTTTCACTGCACAATCACACTAACAATGGGCTGGAACAATGAGAAGTGTATGACGGTGATTGGTCACTGATTGGCCACTGATTGGTCAGCGTCATACACTCCTCTGTACAACGCCTATTTGGTAAAAAGCAAAAACACGCCCAGTTGGGCATTAAGAAACTAATTACCATAAATCTAAAATTGCTCATAACGTGCTCAAAAATGATTGTTTTTCAAAATAAAAACCACTGCTGTTATCTACATTACAGCGGCGATCGGATTACGTAGGAGATAGGGCGCTTATAATCTGGTGACAGAGCCTCTTTAAAGAGGCTCTGTCACCAGATTTTCAAACTCCTATCTCCTATTGCAGCAGATCGGCGCTGCAATGTAGATAACAGTAATGTTTGTTTTTTTCAAAAACGAGCATTTTTGGCCAAGTTATGACCATTTTTATATTTATGCAAATGAGCCTTTCTTAAGTACAACTGGGCGTGTTTAAAGTTATGTCCAACTGGGCGTGTATTGTGTTCGTTACATCTGGGCGTTTTTACTTGTTTTACTAGCTGGGCGTTGTAAATAGAAGTGTATGATGCTGACGAATCAGCATCATCCACTTCTCTTCGTTACCACCCAGCTTCTGGCAGTTCAGACACACAGCATGTCCTCGCTCATCCGACGCGATGAAGTTCCTGTGGGAGGAAGTGAGTGACGTCACAGCGTGATCTCTCGAGAACACGCTGTGTGTCTGTGCACTGCCAGAAGATGGGTCGTAACGAAGAGAAGTGGATGATGCTGATTCGTCAGCATCATACACTTCCATTCACATCGCCCAGCTAGTAAAACAAGTAAAAACGCCCAGATGTTACACACAATAAACGCCCACTTGGACATAACTTTAAACACGCCCAGTTGTACTTAAGAAAGGCTCATTTGCATAAATATAAAAATGGTCATAACTTGGCCAAAAATGCTCGTTTTTGAAAAAAAAACACGTTACTGTTATCTACATTGCAGCGCCGATCTGCTGCAATAGGAGATAGGGGTTGCAAAATCTGGTGACAGAGCCTCTTTAAGTGTAGCGTTTTAGGACCACAGGCTTTAGGAGGGACACATGAAAGGAGTTGGGGATTTTGAGGGTGGGAGGTGGCCGAAGCTTATAGGAGACTGGGTTAATTTGCTGCAGGATCTGAAAAGGTCGGCGGAACCTGGGGTCAAATTTGTATGAAGAGGGATATTCCTAGAGGACAGTCAGACTTTGATACCCGGAAGATACTGAGGCGGTTCTCTTTTTCTTGTATCCGCCTTTCGCTTCATGCGATCGACTGCCAGCAGAATAGAGGACCGGATCTGTTGCCATATTTGCAGAAAGTCCCCAAATGCAGAGTCAGCTGCGTGTACCTGAGATGTAGCCGAAACTGTGTAAGGAAATACTCAGGCATGTAGACTGAAGTGGATCTGGCACTGGTTCAAAAATCCCCTGCAGGTCCACGCGTCTACATCGTAGCGAGGAGGTAGTGGCAGAGAGAATCGGGAGTCGGCACTGGTACTGACAGGAGGTGTAGCAAGAGGAACAGCCGGAGCAACAGGTGCTGTGGCGACTGCAGCTTGCGCATCCAGCCGATGTGCCATGGAATTCACCGCCAGGAGGAGTTGGTCCTGCCATGACCGAAGGTCTCGCAGGTCTGCCTGCATGGCTTGTGACGTTGTCATGGTCTTAGGTTGACCAGCTGGGTCCATGGCCTGAGTGTACTGTCACGATCTGTGGGTATGTGGACCCAATGGGCCGCACCGCCGTAGCGGGGTAGCACCTGGCCAAACAGAGTACCAAGTCAAGCACAAGGGTACCTGTAATAGTCCAGACAGTAGCAACGGCTTAGGAACAGATGGGACCTTGGCGGCAGGTGATGCAAAACATGGCAGATGACACCTATGAATATGTTTGGTTTTTGTGCCAGAAAGCTCATATGCCAAGTGGACATTGCCAACACAGTGTGAACTCCGCCTTACTATAATAAAACAGACATTACTATATATTTACATGTCAGCAGCTATTAGATGCCGCACCAGCACAGGATCACTGCAGCCAATCACTGGCCTCAGTAGACAAACATGTCATCGCTGCAGACAGTGACTGGCTGCAGTGATCCTGTGCTGGTGCGGCATCTAATCGCTGCTGACATGTAAACATAGACTTCAGGGTGCCGCAGGGGCATCAATGATGGAGCGGCAGGGGTTTTTAAAAGGCGAGTATTGTCTATTATTTTAAACATGTTTTATGCAGCCAGATTTTTTTTTTTTTACATCTTGACGACCCCTTTATTAATTACCTAATGTACCTGGCACAAGCTATTGGCACCCTATCTTCACTTTGCACCCCTGTACAGGACAGCGCCTCCTTCACAGACTCTCCTACAGCTGAAAATACACAGCTGTGGCCACAACTGACCTCTGAAGTGTGTTCACCTCCACAGAGGCGTCCCAGCAGCTTCTCCTGGTTGCAGAGAGGGATGGAGGAATGCTAAAAACTTTCCCTCCTATTTCACAGACAACAGTCGACTCCAGAGTCCTCCATGCGGTTTAAGTACCAGCAGGAGGCAGCTGTGTGATACTGCCACCTACTGGACACAATAATTATGTTAATTATGTCTCCATTAAGGAGATAACTATTACTGCTTTTTAAATGTATAACTTACCCCTACCTAATAAAACAAAAAAAGTATTGAAAAGCAGCCCTATGTGTCAATAAAAGAACTAAGCAAAATTCTTATTAAAAAAATCTTATTTTGATAGCAAATAAAAAAGCTTATTGTGCGCAAATCGAAAAGATGAAACTGGTCCTTTAGGAGATACATTTAGTTCAATGGGTATAGAAGCTCTTGTCTTAATTAGGATATTGTCTCTTATTTATCAGTTTTAAACAAAATTGCTGTACAATAAACATTAATATCAAAAGTAAGCGGTACCAGTCAGGGTCGGTGTGTGACGTGTGAAGTCATATTGGTTACATCAGTGTTCATTGCTGATCATGTCTTGGAAGTAGCTTATGTCAGTGCTGCTCGGTGGTCAACTTGTCAAGACAAACTCCTGGTTCAGCTCTGGCCTATTAGAGGATAGTGGGGGATCTCCAGAATAGGGGTATTCGGGCAGGAGTGGGATATAGCTAGTTCTCCCCTGCTGGTTTGCAGAACTGGGGAGAAGCGGGATGATGATCCGGTTCCCCCCTAGCTTGAATTCTATTCGCATTCAACAGACGCACATACAATTGAGCAATAGCGCTGTCGGCACCTCCTCTATGATTTAGGTGGCCCAAGGACATCATTGAGACACATTCATCATTCCGCAGCAGCCAGGCAAGGCATGCATTACGGGTATAATAACCAGCGGGTTGTGGACCCACTGTGCTAATCAACCGGTTTGAATTTGGCCGACCTCTAAGGACGTTATCTGAGTAGCCTCCCTGGTATTCACCCTTTAATCTGGACTTTGCTGCGGTGAGACTACAGGTCGCTATCTCCTGAGGTAGTCCCGGTGTGAGTATCAGCTGGCCCAATGGACCAGAAGACAAAGGTGAAGTACACCGATGGGTCAGGCAATAGGGCAGACAGGGTTTGACCGAGGTCAGGGCAAGCTGAGTCCGTGCAGGGACGTAACTGGGCAGGAGGTCAAGATAGGTAGTACCGGTACATGAGAAGGAGACAGGCCGGAATAGACGCTCGGATGAACTGGACACGGTAATGGAACCTTCGCAGGAACAAACTAACGTTGAACCAAAGTTGCTCAGTTCATCAGGTGACCAGTGAGGCGACTTTAAATATATAATGGGCATCTGGGATTGGTTAGGAATGATTTGAGTGCGTCTATAGAACACAGAAGCGGCCACAGCAGGAGAGGTGGAGCATGAGTACGGGGAGCAGAGGCATACTGGCGTCCGCCGGGGTAGGCAGCATGCTGGAGGGCATGGAACGCATACACTATCACAGAGCAGAGTGCCGGTGGCAGGGGTGAGTAACCCGGCGGTGGAGACCCACAGAAGGAGAGGCACTCGTATGTGAAAAAAGCAAGGAGGCCTACAAACCTGACTCAGTTACACCAGTTCTGTCAGGAGGATTGGACCAAAATTGCAGCAACTAATTGTGAGAAGCTTGTGGAAGGCGACCAAAATAGTTGGACACAAGTTAGACAATTTAAAGGCAATACTACTGAATACTAACCACGTGTATGTAAACTTCTGAGCCACAGGGAATGTGATAAAAGAAATAAAGGCTGAAATAAATCATTGTCTCTAGTATTATTCTGACATTTCACATTCTGGAATTCTAGTAATGATGCTAACTGACGTAAGAGGGAATGTGTACTAGGATTAAATGTCAGGAATTGTGAAAAACTCAATTCTAATGAATATGGCGAAGGTGTACGTAAACTTATGACTTCGAGGATATATTACAAAGTTTCTTATTTTCACTTGTACGATTGATCTATGGAAAGTTGTTTTATATAATTGAAGATACAATTTAAATCTGGCCTACATTCCATCCTCTGTCATTATGGTTACATCCAAGGAGTCGAAGTCCCAAATTTAAAGGATCACCCACCTTAATGTAGGCGTCTTATTAGAGTGCAGCAACTCATATCACTCACATACTTATGTAAATGTATTTAGAAGCTGCCAACATTAGATATAATCCGATCAGCCATAACATTAAATCCACCTGCCTAATATCCTCGTGTCACCAAAACAGCTCTGACCCATTGAGGCATGGACTCCACGAGATCTCTGAAGGTGTCCTGTGGTGTCGGACACCAAGACATTAGCAGCAAATCTTAAATTGCAAGTTGGGGCCTCCATGCATCAGGATTGTTTTTCTAGCATCCCACAGATGCTTTTCATCCCACAGATGCTCGATCGGATTACGATTTGGGGAATTTAGAGGCCAAGTCAATACCTTGTACTCTTTACTGTTCCTCACACCATTCCTGAACAATTTTTGCAGTGTGGCAGGTCGCATTATCCTGCTGAAAGAGGCCGCTGCCATTAGGGAATACCTTTGCCATGATTGAGGTGTACTTGGACTGCAGCAGTGTATAGGTAGGTTGTACGTGTCAAAGTAACATCCACATGAATACCACGACCCAAGATTTCCCAGTAGAATACTGCCCAGGGCATCACACTGCCTCCGCCGACTTGTCTTCTTCCTATGGTGCATCTTGGTGCCATCTCTTCGACAAACACACAACCAACTGTCCACATGATGTAAAAGACAACATGATCCATCAGACCAGGCCACCTTCCTCCATTGCTCTATGGTCCAGTTCGGATGCCCTCATGCCGATTGTAGGCGCTTTCAGTTGTAGACAGGGGTCAGCTTGGGCACTCTGAACTCTCTGCAGCTACGCAGCCCCAAACGCAGCAAATTGCAAAGTACTGTGTTTTCTGCCACCAATAATATTTTCACCAATTTGTGGTACAGTGGCTCTTCTGTGGGATCGGACCAGCTGGCTAACCCTCACTCTCCACGTGCATCACTGAGTCTTGGGCACCCCGACCCTGTACCCAGTTCACACGTTATACTTCCTTGAACTACTTTTTGTAGGTACCGACCACTACATACTGGGAACACCACACAAGACCTGCCGTTTTGGAGATGTTATGACCCAGTCGTCACAATTTGGCCATTGTCAAAGTCGCTTAGATCCTTACACTTGCCCATTTTTCGAGTTTTCAACACTTCAAGAGCGGACTAATCACTTGCTGCCTAATATATCCCGCCCCCGACAGGCGTTATTGTAACCCGATAATCAAGGTTATTCACTTCACCTTTCCGTTGTTGTAATGTTACGGCTGATCAGTGTATATGAGATACAGTAGTGAACAAGGAGCCAGGAAGTTTCCTGGTCTTGAAGGACACCACAGTAGGCCTCTCCCCAGCCTGGGAAGGCTGATAACAGAGAAGAATAGATTGCATTTATTTAAAAATGGAGATAGGTTATATTTAAGATTTGAGTCATTTTAGAGGTATCAGATTTGAGATTATATCGGGGTGTTCGCGAAGGAAAGATTTTCTGCTGGCTCTACAACATACTAAACACCCCATATCTCAGCTTCCTGAACCACCAGTCATATATATTTTGTGCAATCAAGTTAATTGTATATTTTTTTTATTGAAGAAGGAATCAGACAATTTTTATGAGACATGCGACACAAAAGGCATCCCTTTTCTATGTACTACTTCTATCTATCATCACGTCTTCGCGCTACTACTTCTATCTATAGATTCTTTAATGTTGGGGTTTGCCATGCTTGTTCCGTATTCTATTCAGGGTTGAGACTGATTCTAGTGGTGTCTTCATTGGTGGAACAAGCTCCTGCCACCTTTGTCTTTTTGTCGACATCAACCTCTTGTGTATTGAAAACCTTTACACTGAATCGTCCGTATCCTCGTGCCCAATGTCTTGGGGATCTTCCTCCTCTCTTTCTTCCTTCTTATAAGATTGCTCAGACACTGAGCCCAAAGAGTCAAAGAGAGTACTGCATGACGGCTGCTCCGAATCCTTGTCTTCTGGAGCTGGACCTGTGCTGCAGCCACTTCTGCCCTCGTGGTCATCTAGGAAAGGGTTTTGGCCCTGGAATATCAATGATCAATTCTGGTGTAATGTAACCCTATTTTAAATTTTCATCGTTATTATTCTACATATAGCCTACTTTTAGGAATAATTTTCAGGGGAGACTTGAGTTGCGGTACACTGTGGGTGCTGTGGAATATTTCTACGTAATCCCTACCACAAAAATACAGGCTATGCCCCAATACAAAACAGGCAAAGTGCTCCCATTAACAATGCAGAGAGCTCTGCGCCTAAAAAAACGATACAGAATAGCGCCCCCTATGTTCATATTATTTTATTTCAACTCCATTGTACAAGATTGGGAAAAGGATCTGCGCTATTCTTATCCATGGATAGTGTCTGCAACTGTATGACTCAGTAACTGTTCACATGTACATGTTCCCCTGCTAAATTCATTAAATAAGTTTGCACTTTTCTATCAGTCCTGGATACTTTATTACAAATTGTTTGCTGTTGGTGAATGGAAAATGTCATTGTTTTCTTTCAAAGAGTGTGAACATGTAATGAATTACAAAGGCTGTTCTACTAGTACTGCACAGGTGTGAACGTCACATGGCCGGAAAGTTTTTTATGCGCTGAAAATAAAGAATGAAGGTTCCTATTCACTAACAGCAAACAGAGATCTTGAAAACAAGATGAATTGACATACAATGGGATTTTTGGGTTTTCTGTAAAGAAAGCCTATCCATTTTATAATGAAACAGTCTGCATCTTTCAAATATATTTAGTTACAATTCCTCACCATTTTAAAGATCGCTGCTTGCTTTCCAAGAGCAAAATCCAGCCTAGACAACCCTCTGTGAGCTAAACACATCAACATTCAGTGAAGAATTGATACAGAAAGTTGCACAACTTCACGTTATATAATGATACATCTTTGGACATATTATTGAGAGAACCAGTAACGTGTGCAATCAGGTCACTACCTTTATGTATTGGTCCAGTTTCTGGTTAATCTGCTTGTTATTCAGGATACTCCTTGCTACAGCCAGCGCTGTCTTCTTGGAGTTTTCCATCATGATCTAAAATGGACGGGAAGACAAGACAGTGACTACTCCGTGAAGTTTGCCAATACCAGTAACGTCCCTCTTTAAAATTCTGTGCATTTTTGTTCCCCAACAACAGTTGCCCAAAGTCACCACTAGGGCTGAGCTCACTTGATATCCAATATATGGCCATGCATACACCACTTCTACTAGTGAAACCTCTTTGAGCTGACGACAAAAATTGCACGGGTCTTTTATAGGGGTTGCTTCTTTCAAAGTAAAAAGTACACAGAATGCAGATTAAAGTGTGTAATACAGTCCGCAAACATGTACAGAACACAAATAAAAAGCCCTCTCATTCCTAGTCCTCAGCATAACTTCCCTCACATTCCTAGTTCTCAGCATGGCCCCCACTCATTCCTAATCCCCAGCACAGCTCCCCTCTAAATCTTGTTCTCCTTGCATGGTTCCCCTCTTGGTCTGCAGCACAGCTCCCCTCTCATTCCTGGACCCAAGCACAACTCCCCTCTAAATCTTGTTCCCCAGCATCGCTCCCCTCAATGTTAGACCCCAGTCAGGCTCCACTCTCCATATCCTCATTAGTAACCTTTACACCCCAGTGGCATCCTACAGGCTCCTCTACTCAGCAATCGCGAGGGCTGTTCGGTGCAGCATGAGCCTGCATCCTCCTATTCTCTGACAGCCTCATTCTACCTACTCCCTCCGGATCCAATGATATGGTGCGATGCTGGCAGCTTCTCTCCCCTGACGTGCCAAGCAAGTCTCATTCTCCTGCTCTCCCCGGTCTGTTTATGCAGCATGCACCCATATCCAGATTATTTCTAGCACGTTGGTCCAATTGTGGTGTTTTCAAAGGGGTTGCCACTAAAAAACTTGCTGTCAAAAGTGGTCTCTGGTCAGATTTGGGGGTGGCCTGCTTATAAAGGGGCAGCTAACAGACTATAGTGGAGAAAATCGGTCACAGAAAAATTTGGTCTGGATGAGGGGGGTCTTCTGGGGAGGTCTCACTATATTAAGTTCAAACACTCCAGTTGCAAACAAGTGCATACAATAAAGCACACAGCCATGGAATCTCTATGGAAAACACTGCTAGTAGTATGGGTCATACTGAAGAGCTCAGTGACTTTAAATGTGGCACTATCATAGGATTGACACATCTTGGACACAAGTGAGTGCGTAAAATGTCTAACCTGCTAGATCTGCCTGATCACCTGTAAGTGCTATTATTATGAATTGAAAGCGTCTAGGAGCAACAACAGTTGAGCCATGAAGCGGTAGACCACGTAGATTAACGGAGCGTGGCTGCAGAGTGCTGTAGAACGTGACATATAAAAATCACCTATCCTCTGTTGTATCACTCACTACAGAGATCCACACTGCCTCTGAAAGTCTACATCAGGAACTTCATGAAATAAGTTTCCGTGGTTGAGCAGCTGCACCCAAGCCTAAGATCACGTGCTCAATGCCAAGCATCGGCTGGACTGGTGTCAAGTACACCGCCACTGGAATCTAAAGCAGTAGAAACGTGTTCTCTGGGGTGATGACCCGCATCTCACTACCTGTTAAGTCTGATGGATGAATCTGAATTTGGCAAATGTCAGGGCAACACTACCTTCTGGAATGCATAGTGGCTGCCGAAATATTTGGTTGGGAAGAGATAATGGTCTGGGGCTGATTTTCAGGGTTCGGCAATTTCCTTTTCTATTATGACTGGGCCCCTGTGCACAAAGCGAGGTCCATAAGGACACAGAGTGATGAGTTTGTTGTTGCTGCCCAAAGCCCTGAACTCAAACCCCCCCCCCCCCCCCCCCACCACCCAACACCTCTGGGAAGAATTGGCCGATTGTGAGCCAGACCTTTTAATCCAACTTCAGTTTCTGACCTCACAAATGCTCTTTTGGTTAAATGGGCAAAAATTCCCACAGACACACTCAAATATCTTGTGGAAAGCATTCCCAGGAGAGCGGAAGCGGTTACTGCAGCAAAAGGGGAGCCGATTCCATATTAATGCCCATGGTTTTGAAATAGGATGTCCAAGAAGTTCATATAGGTGTTAGGGCTTGTCCACACATAATGGATTTGCTGCGGAAAATTTCTACCAAATCAACTAGCCGACAATCCGCACCATTTCATGCCATTTTTACTGTGTTTTTCAAGGGCTGTGTGATGGTGATATTTCTTCTTCCTGTGATGTTATTTCCACCTCCTGTAAGAAATTGTTCAGCAAATTACACAGTACATTGTAGTTTGCTGCGGAATTGTCCTGCCTCATTGATTTCTATGGGGAAAAAAAAGGTAGGAAATCCGTCCATTTTCCACAGTAATAATTGACATGCTGCGGAACAAAAATTACGCACCAAAGGTGAATTTTTTTGACAAAAATTTTCCACAGAGTTTGTTAAATCTCACCCACTTTGCTGCCACTATATTTCCGCCCACAATTCCGGACTGAAAATACGCAAAAATTCAGTTACGTGTGGAGAAGCCCTTCTAGTCAAGTGTTCACAAAGTTTTGACCATATAGTGAATATAGCTCCCATTGAAGCGGCTGTGTGGCTGCTTCTCCCAACAATAAGTAGGCAGGTGGATATCCTATTTGGCTCCTTCCAAAAAAATAAAAAATAAATAAACAAAAACACAACAAAAATAAACTAAAAAAAGAACAAACCCTTCAATCAACTGACAACAAGCAAATACTGTTTTTATTATCTGTTCTCATTGTTTTTCATTTCTTTGCAGGTCGGAAATCATCACTGCTCACAGTACCAAGTATATCCTATACAAACATATAACCCAGTGCTGTACATAAGACTCACCCTGCGGTTCCGGTTGTGTAAGGGGGATTTGACATGTCGCTGCAGGGCACTGAAGTGCATAGGGATCAGTATGTCACATGCAGCACAATGAGCGGCTTCAACTTTCTTCACAAAATGCTCTATGCCCAATCCTGTGAAAAGGAACAAAATCTCTCTCACGGTCACATGCCCCCTCCCCTTTAATGAAGTTATAAAATGGCCAAAATATTAAAGCAACCAGTCATTGGTGATTTGCCTACTCCAGCGGCTTTATTAGTAGCGCTGATGGCAGGCAGAATCACACTATATCATGCTTTGCCCCCATAGCCCTGTAATATGTATAATGAAATACTTCTTCCAACTATATACTTTGCCTTAATGTGTTGCGCTATATCTTCCTCTGGATACAAATCTAGCACACACACACATATATATAAATATATATATAGACAAGCAGAAGTCAATGGGTGTTTGCCCAGTTTTAACCTTGGCATGTGGCTTGGTTAATACCTTGAGTGAGATCCTGACTCCGATATATTTGCTGGATTGTTGTACTAAGGTCTTCAATGAGTCCGCGGCGTTCCTCGGTCTTCTTAGTCTTGTGCAGCACATACTCCTGGAAGAAGAAGCAAAATTATTTTGTCAGAGGAAGGGGCATGGCAAACACAAAGTATTATCTACCCCGTTAATGACGCTACCGATTCTGGCCTTCAGGACGCAGTGATGTTTTTTTCCGTTTTTTTTATCTCTGAATCCTGAAAGCCGTAACTCTTATTTTTTCATCGACGTAGCCATATGAGGACTTGTTTTTTGCCAGACAAGCGGTGTTTTTTAATGGCCCCATTTTGGGGTACATGTAATGTATTGAAAAAATAATATTATTTTTTTGGGGGGGTTAGTGGGGTTGTGGAAAAAACAACATATCAGCCATTGATTTTTGGGTTTTGTTTTTACTGCATTCACAATGTGGTATAAATAACATCTTAACTTTATTCTGCAGGTCAGTAAGATTATGGCAATACCAAATTTATATAATTTTTTTTTAGGTTTTACTACTTTTTGTGCACACAAAAAAAGCTAAAAAAAAAACTTATAAATTATCCAGAATTCCAACGTCCAATCACAACTGATTGGTGCTTTCCATTTTTGGAGTTTTCCATACTTTGAATGTGTTGATGAGATTTAAAGCACAAAAGTATATAAGAAAGCTGCAGAACTTTTCGTTATACAATAATCACATACAACTGACACCCTGCTGCAACAGAAGGGATCAGAAATTGCTCCAATCCTAGCCATTGAACCCCTAATATACCACAGTCAATAGTGACCAGGGCATTTAAGTGGTTAGACAAAGGGAAGGGGCTACATCTGTCACCCGCTCAGGATGCTGATGGGTTGTTATGACAGCCAGGGACCTAACAATGGTCTTAGTGTACCCGTCCAGAGAGAGCTCATGTGGGACTAAAAACATGTAAAATAAATCTAAAAATGCTTTATAATATAAAAAAAATCTAAAGAAAAAAAATATCCATAATTGGTATTGTCTCATCGATGACGACCCTACCGATAAAATGATCATGCTATTTAACTCGCAGTGTGAACGCCATAAAAAAGAAATAGAAATAAATCCCAGAATTGCTGTTTTTGTTGTTTATCCTACCTCCCAAAAAAATGAATAAAAAAAAATCTATCAAAAAGTAAAATCTACCCTAAAATGCTAGTAATGATCCAGATATAAAAACGGCAGAACTCAAGCCTGCAGTTCGCTGAGGAAAATTTTTGTGTACTGCCTTTTAAGGTGAGTGTCAGCTACAGAACACAAATAAAGTTAAAGCCACGGTACGGACAGCTACCCGATTCCATATCCAGTGATAACCAGAAAGTTCCTACATACAGTGTAGCCACATACTGCTCATATACAGTGCCAGCCACATGTGCCCCTCGGAGTGCAGTCACCAAACTCAAGTATATGCACTCTATAAAGAGTCCAGTATATCCACCCATAAAGAGTGCAGGTACATGTGCAGCTATATGCCAACTATATAAATGTCAGTCACATGTGCCCCCGAGTTCAGCTATATGCCAATTTATAGAGTGCAGCCAAAGCTTGCCAAGTCAAGCACTTAGCGGGGGAGGTTAAGTGGGGCCGGAGGTTGCAGAATGGGCAACTGCGGATCACCAGTGGCGTACCACTGATTTTACTAGTGGGATATTTCTGTATTCACAAATGCAACAGAAATATTTAGACACGTGTGAGAAGTCTTTCCACCAATAATCCAACAGTTCTTTGTTTTTGACCCTCCTTGTAATTATGGTACATACTATGTTGTCTGTAGACACTGGATTGTAATGCCGTCTGCCAGCCATCTAATTCAGCGCTCATCCACCACCACTATAGCACTAGCTTGTCAGACTGAACATGGGCACGTATTCAGTTGTTGGACCTTTTGGCCTATAATTACCCGGACAGCGTTACACATCCATGAATAGATTAGATGCATTAAAATTTCTGTTGTATCAGCGTGGCTGCCCGGCATTAGATGTGGTAAGGATATAGTAATCCCATAGTATACCTGCAGGAAGTCAGCCGCCTGTTTGGGAAGCTTCTCCCCCACATAATGGAAATGCTCCTTATGGAACTCGCTCTGCAGGTGACTGCTCATCTCCTCATCGTAAAATGTGCGGAACTTGCACATAGAGCAGACAAACTGGATCCTGCAAAGGGAAACAATGTATTTTATTATTATAGGGCTGCAGTATTTGGCGTGACCAGGGTCAGCGTCAGCACCCGGCAAACAAGTGCCGGGGCCCACTACCCTTTGGTGGGCCCACTCGACCACTGGGTGCTGTCGCTGCCGCCGTCACGGCATCACTGTCCATATATGGACAGTGATGTCTGGACGAGATAAGGAGTCCCAGGCAGAGCGCTAGCAGCATTGCTCCGGAACTCCGTCACTGGGGAAGCCCCTGACATCACTACAAGCGGCCTTGCTCCGGGACTCCGTCTCTGAGGAAGCCCTTGACATGACTGTCCATATATGGACAGTGTTGTCAGGAGCAGAGCATTGTCCCAGGCAGAGCACTAGCAGAACTCTGCCCGGGATTTTGGCTCTGGGGTTGCCCCTGACATCACTAGCCGTATATGACAGTAAAGTCAGGGGCTTCCCCAGAGCTGGAGTACCGGAGCAGAGCCTTAACTAGCGCTCTGCCCGGGACTTCAGCTCTGCTCCGGACATCACTATCCATATATGGACAGTGATGTCAGGAGCAGAGTAGGAGTCTCATGCAGAGTGCTAGTAGTGCTCTGCCCAGGACTATGGCTCTGGGGTTGCCCCTGATAACACTGTCCATATATGACCAGTGACGTCAGGGGTTTCTCCTGAAGCGGAATCCCCAGCCAGGCTGTGTGGTACTACCAAGGAGGGTGGCTGTGTGGCACTACCAGGGAGGAGGGGTCTGTGCGGCACTACCTGGGAGGAGGGGGCTGTGCGGCACTACCTGGGAGGAGGGGGCTGTGCGGCACTACCTGGGAGGAGGGGGCTGGGCGGCACTACCTGGGAGGAGGGGGCTGCGCGGCACTACCTGGGAGGTGGGGGCTGCGCGGCACTACCTGGGAGGTGGGGGCTGTGTGGCACTACCTGGGAGGTGGGGGTTGCGCGGCACTACCTGGGAGGTGGGGGTTGCGCGGCACTACCTGGGAGGTGGGGGTTGTGTGGCACTACCTGGGAGGTGGGGGCTGTGTGGCACTACCTTGGGAGGTGGGGTCTGTGCGCCACTACCTGGGAGGTGGGGGCTGTGCGGCACTACCTGGGAGGTGGGGGCTGTGCGGCACTACCTGGGAGGTGGGGGCTGGGTGGCACTACCTGGGAGGTGGGGGCTGTGTGGTACTACCTGGGGGGCTGTATGGCACTGCAAAGGAGATAGGCTGTGTGGCACTACCTGGGATGGGGCTTTGCGACTGCGAAGTCATGATTGAGGCAACTTGCAGGGTGCAAAGCAACCACAGTGACTTTCATAATCTGCGATACAGGCAGCACGACGGAGCGATTTTTGCCTGCGTGACCTGTGTTGTGGCCAAAGTCGCCGTTTAGCCCTAGCCTTATGATTATTTCTGTCCAATTTAATCTGACCATGTACCTCTCCACCAGCTTGCTTCCCAGCCGCCGGCTCTGGGTCACTTGGTCCATTTTGCTAGACGACTCTGTATGGTCTATGGGAAAAAGAAGTCATATAATATCCCCTGCCAAGATCACTCCCCCCCTCTCCATTACGGAGAGTCAATAACCCTTTATTAGTGCAGACTGCTTGGAGACAAATCTCTGGTGCAACCCCACCACCCAAAACACAGAAATTCAGACCAAACTTACCAAATCCTAGCATTCCCTGTGCTGCTATACATTCATGAGACATCAAAGGATATGTTAAAGAGGCTCTGTCACCAGATTCTCAAATCCCTATCTCCTATTGCATGTGATCGGCGCTGCAATGTAGATAACAGTAAAGTTTGTTTTTGTTTTTTAACTTTCATTTTTGGCCAAGTTATGAGCTATTTTATATATATATATGCAAATGAGCTTTGAAATGGACAACTGGGCGTGTTTTTTTCATTATGTCCAACTGGGCGTGTATTGTGTTTTTAACTGGGTGTGTTTACGTGTATGACGCTGACCAATCAGTGACCAGTCAGCATCATACACTCATCTCCATTGATTTACACAGCAGCGATGTGCAGCCACATACACAGAGATTAACGGTACTGCAGTGTCCTGATAATGAATACACATGAAATCCAGCCTGGACGTCATGTGTATTCAGAATCCTGACACTTCTGAATCTTTTCTTTGAGATTTCTAGCACGGGAAACGAAATCTCGCCAGATTACGGAGGTAAACGAGATTTCGTTTTCCTTGCTACAAATCCCACAGAAAAGATTCAGAAGTGTCCTGATAATGAATACACATGATCATCCAGCCTGGACGTCATGTGTATTCATTATCAGGACACTTGATTAACGTTAATCTCTGTTTATGTGGCTGCACATCGCTGCTGTGTAAATGAATGGAGATGAGTGTATGATGCTGACTGGTCACTGATTGGTCAGCGTCATACACGTAAACACGCCCAGTTAAAAACACAATACACGCACAGTTGGACAGAACGAAAAAAAACCGCCCAGTTGTCCATTTCAAACCTCATTTGCATAAATATAAAATTGCTCATAACTTGGCCAAAAATGAAAGTTTTAAAAAAATAAAAAAAAACACGTTACTGTTATCTACATTGCAGCGCCGATCACATGCAATAGGAGATAGGGATTTCAGAATCTGGTGACAGAGCCTCTTTAATGGATGAGATTGGTTTATATAACCTGGCATCCCATAAATCAGTAATTCTGATAGCCCACACCTGGTTCTGACATAATCTGGAAACTTCTGAGGTTGCCCGTACACGTAGCGTTAGTGCTGCAGCAGTGTCTGCAGGTTGGATTACATGTGTTCATTTCTAAAATCCCGGCAACTGAAAACCGCATTGCACAACCGCAACAATTCGTGGTAAAACTGTTTTGCCATGTGGTTCTCGACCGCACAGCACACCACCGCAGCAGCGGGAGATTGAGCAGGAAGAATCAATGATGAAACAAATCTGATGCCTAGCACAAAAGCGAAGAGCAGATTCAGATATAGATTTGTTGAAAAAGATTTAATAAAGGTTGGAAAATAATGATTTTCTGCTCTTTCTGGGCAAAGGGTCCAGCGGGTGAGTCTACACCGTGATTGACAGCTATCTCTGTATGTATACTCCTAAATGGATGGCTGTCAATCATTGAATGAGACTGCATGCTGTGCTCCATATCAATTCCTCATGGTTTTCACTGTCTCTGCTTGCTGTCATTCAATAGGAATTTTCATGGTTTACTTCTAGTAGATAAAAAACTGTCGTGGTCATGTGCTGGATACACAAGTGAAGCTACAGTTATCATAGATCTGTCTTGTAACAAGCTGGGCGACTGGTCATATGACCAGGACAATTTAATATCCACTGGAAGTAAAGAATGAAGCCTATTAAATGACAGCAAGCAGAGATTTTAAAAACCGTGAGGAATTTATCCAGAAAATTTATATTGGGAAATAACTTTTTATTATACAAAAAAGGGGATTTTTTGAGTACTCACTGCAAAATCCGTTTCTCATTGAGTTCATTGAGGGAAACAGACACCTTGGGTATATGTTGTTGCCACAAGGAGGGTGACAATAAGCACAAAAGAAGGTAACCTACATAGTCTATACTCCTCCTGCGGGCACTGAGCTAAACCAGTATGTAACAAGCAGTAGGAGAAGCAGAGACAAAAATAAAAAGACGTCCTAGAGAAGGTAAGAAATTCAAGACAGGATCCAGAGACAAACGAACCATCAAAAAAAGAAGAAAACTGGAAAGACATTTTTGGGGTGGGAGCGGTTTCCCCTAATGAACGCGACAAGAAAAGGATTTTATGGTGAGTACTCATGTCATTGGGGGACAAAGACACCTTGGGACTCCCAGGGGAGGGAACAACAACAGAGTAAACAAGTGAGGTCGCATAATCCACAGCAGCCTGCAAGATCTTGCAACCAAGGGAAATGTTTGAGGATGTGAATGTGTGCACCCTGTAGAACTTGGGAGAGCAGCAGCCCAATGGCGGAAAGCCCAGAATGCTCCCTCCGCTCTAGTAGAGTATGAATTAACACTAAATGGGGCTCCTTGCCGTTGACACGGTACACCTAATCGATGGGCAACCGGATCCAACGAGTGATGGTAGCCTTGGAGACTGGCAGGCCTTTACACGCACTCTCCGGGACAACAAATAAGAAGTATGAACGATGTAGAGAGAAATTGAGAGACCGGTAGATCCGTAAGGCCTGAACAACATTAAGATTGTGAAGAGGGCATTCCCTCAAGTGTGATGGAGATGGGCAAAAAGAGGCCAAGATAATGTCCTCGTTAAAGAGGAAGGAGGAATCCCTCTTTGGTAGGAAGGAGGGCACCGGACAAATCACCACCTTTTCCTGGTGTGGTGGAGGATCAGGAAAGGAGAATGACATGATAGGGCTGCCAGTTCAGACAACCCTCCAGATGGAGGTAACCGCCACGATTACCTTCCAAGTCAACAGATGGAGAGAGATCTCCCAAACCCAGTTCCAGGCTCCCCTGCAGGAAGGAAAGAACCCTGGACAAGGAAAAACACAATGGATGAAGCCTTTTCACCTCCCACCATTGGAAATAGGACATTCAAGTCCGGTGGTAAATCAGTGGCGAGAACTATTTCCTGGCCTTCATTATGGTTGGAATATTCTGCCCCAAAAAATCGTAAGCCCTTAAAACGGTGGTGTTAAAGATAGGAACTCAAAACTCTGGTAGAAGAGTGGTCCTTAAGAGAGCAGGTTGTCCCGGGATGGCAAGCCCCAGGGGACGCTCACTAGAAGAGACACCACATCAGCGTACCAAATTAGACGGGCCAATAAAAAAAAAACTAGGAGTGTTGGTATTCCCTTTGCCTTGTTCCGCTTGAGAATCCTGTGAATGAGAGGAAGAGTTGGGAAGACATAGAGTAAGCTGAAACGATTTCATGGGGCAACCAGAGCATTCACTGCATAAGCCTCGGTATCCAAAACCTGCGATATGAAGCAAGTAATCTTGTGGTTGAACCTGGATGCTATCAGGTCCACATCTGGAGTAGATACGGTCGAAAATCTCCATATGCAGAGACCATTCCTCAGGATCAAAAAGAATAGCACAGACCCTAGCAGCTGGCAGGGATAAGTTACATACGAAAGCAAATTGGTGTGCATAGGCACTGTTGATCCCAATTTCCCAGCTGCTAATGAGTTATGATTTTAATTAAAACGTAACATTTATTTTGTAATTTAGAAATGAAGCGCAGCAGAGAAGAGAAAGACGTACAACATGAAGGTGAGTAAAAATAGTTCCAAGTTGGTTAGCGTGATTGTAGAGAGCCAATGTGTATTAGGGTCTCATATGAATGGAATGGCAGGCACGACCAGCGGCTGCAGTCTGCTGGAGAGCCTCTTTGCCATACGGATTAAGTGCAATTGCTGGTGCCGACTTGGATTTTAAAAGAGCGCTAGCCCCCCCGACATGTTTCGCTGCTACAGCAGCGTCCTCAGGGGATAAATTCGGGGCTAGTAGCCGCGCGTTCATTTTCCTCTTCCTGTTATAGGAGGGGGAACCACCTACTAGGGTGCGTCATTGCCAGGAGGCAGCCAATAGTGGTTGCTTAGAGGGACGAGCCCTCATTGTATTTGAATGACATGCTGGCTGGCCTATGCGATCGTATAGCTATTCCTCCAAACAGATGTAAGTTAGCGCGCATGTGCTCATTAGTCGGATCAGGTAATAGAGATAAATGTCTCGAAGTATCGCTATCAACATTAGAGGGCGCTTCTGGCGCAGGCGCACTTATGTTGAATCGGGTGATGGAATTTGGAGGTTTAAAGGGACATATGTTCCCTACAGATTACATCAGGAGGTCGGATTATGTGCTGGGACATAGGAACATGGCGTGCTGTCAGCGCATCCATGTTTCATAGAGGTGCCCCATGCAGTGGCATATGGAGAAAGGAAGAAGAAAATGATATAATTATGATGTTGTACTGTAACAAGAGGTGATTGGTGTATATGTTTGAGTAAACTTAACATAAACTCTGCTGAGAGAAGTATATCGATACTTTGTAAATATATACAAGAATTTCCTCAGAAGGAGGGTTGTATCAACTAGTAATAGTATAGTATATGTAGCTTTATTTGATAGGATATTCAATAAAGGCCATTAGTGCCTATGATTATGAATATTGTATAGATTAGAGTTATTAAGTAGATATTCTTTAAATTAGTAACTTATCAAGTCAATGAAGAGAGAGAAGGGGGAGAGAAAAGAGAAAACTACAAAAAGGCAGCGAAAGTAAAGCCCTCATTTAGACCGTTGGGGCTGAGAGAACTCAGTCTGTGTATCCAACGGGCTTCTTCTTGTAGTAGTTTTCTATCCAGGTTACCGGCCCTAGGGCCTAGTTTGACTTGCGTAATTCCCCAAAAGAGGAGAGAATTGGCGTTTCCCTGATGTGTGAATCTGACGTGTCTGGAAAGTGGTGTGTCTTCATGAGTATTGATAATGCTTACATACTTGGAGATCCTTCTTCTAAGTTGTTGAACGGTCTTGCCAATATACAGTTTAGGGCAGGGACAACTAGCGGCATATATGACGCCGCTACTTTGGCAATTAATAAATTGCCTAATAATGTATTGTTTTCCATCCACGGGGTTATCAAAAACCTTTATCTTTGGCATGTATGGACAGAAAGTACATCTGCCACATGGGTACGAACCTATAACGGGTGGTGGAAGCCAAGTACTTCCGAGGAATAGAGGTTGTAGTGTAGTGACTATGCGTCAAGTATTCCCGTAGGTTCTTGCCACGTCGATAGGTGATGCGTGGTCTGTCGGGGATAACTTCAGCTAGATCAGGGTCTGCTTGTAAAATAGGCCAATGTTTCCGTAGTATATTTGATATCAAAGGGGCACAGGTGTCAAAATTGCCGATGCATCTGATGGTAGAAGAGTGTTTATCTTTGTTTATGCCTAGGCGTCTATTTCCATATAGGAGTTCATCTCTCGGGGTGGCCCTTGCTCTAGCATATGCTTTGTGTAGGATTTTTTTGGGGTATCCTCGTACCGAGAATTTTTGAAACAAGGTGTCACATTCTTGTTGAAAGGTTTGTTCGTCAGAGCAGTTTCTCCTGGCTCTGAGGTATTGCCCTATAGGTATACTTTCTCTGCTGCGCTTCATTTCTAAATTACAAAATAAATGTTACGTTTTAATTAAAATCATAACTCATTAGCAGCTGGGAAATTGGGATCAACAGTGCCTATGCACACCAATTTGCTTTCGCATTCCTCAGGATCGACTCGCTCGCGGCTAAGGTAAGCAGCAACCCTAGAGAAACTAAAAAGAGCTGGAAGATGACTCTCTGCCCAATCCATAATCCTGGTTGCTTCTGCCATGGCCACTGCACTGAGGGTCCCTTCCCAGTGGTTGAGGTAGGTCACAGCTCTGGCGTTGTCTGTCTGAACTTGGACAGGGTGACCATTCAGGAAAGCCGTTCAATGTTGCAAAGGACCTCAGCTCCATAACGTTGATGGGAAGGGAGTATTCCTCCCGGAACCACAGACCCTAGACCATAAGGTTCCGGAAAGCCCCCCTCCCTGAGACTCGTGTCAATGCAGAAAACCAGCCAGCGAAGAGAGAGAAAAAGCAGCCTTGGGGAGAAGAGCCACCATTGTAGAGAGCGGCGGACCGCAAGGAAAAGAAGGATCAGCCGATCCAACGAATTTGAATAGAGCAGTTTCACGAGAGAGAATCACCTGTAGGTGTGAGGGGCAGGTGTGAAACTAGGCATGCTTGAACTGAGATCAGAGAGCCCCTCAGAAGAAGTCTGCCTTTCTGCATGAAGTAGAAATACTCTTGCTGAAACGGTTTTAAAAGACATGCCCAAAAAAGAGATAATCTAGGAAGGAGACAGGGAGAACTTGGGGCAGTTGACTATCCAACAAATGCGAGGTAAGGTGTCCAGGTTAATTTGAAGACTGGATTGGTTTTCTGCTCTGGATGTGGCCTTTATTAAGGTGTTGTCTAAATACGGAATGACTGTCAATCCAACAGAATGATTAGAAGATAAACTCAAGCACTCCTTAGATGAATATGCAAAAAAGGTCCTCCGGGAAATAGCGCTGTGTTATTGGGTAGCGTATACAATTTTTCCTATTGACCAGCAGCAATAAATTTTGACAAAGGCCAGATTGTGGCCGAAACTTTACTGTACTCTATACATTGCCTTATCCGAATAAAAAGCTTTTTTGCATATTCATCTAAGGAATGCTTGAGTTTATCTTCTAAATATTGACGGGGTGGGAACACTACCAATAGCACCGAGACAACCTGCAGAGTGCCACAGATTTGATCTTCACTCCAACGGAATGAAGAAGCCATCACCCTGAGGGCACCTTGGTGAATACCCAGGGACCTGATGCCAGGCTGAATGGAAGGACCACAAACTGGAAGTGGGAGGAGAGTACTACAAACCGCATGAAACACTGGTGAGAGGGGCTGATTGGAATATGTAAGTACACACCCTTTATGTCCACTGAGGAGAGAAATTCTCCTTCTTCCATGGAAGTAATCACTGACCTCAGGAAATCCATGCGGACACGGACATGTCATTGAGAGTACTAGGATGAGGGGATCTGATCTGTCCATCTTTAAGTACGACAAAGAGGTTGAAGCAGAAGCTCCGAAATCTTTGATCTAGAGGGACAGGGAGGATTTAACTCTGATGCAGGAGGATCTCCACTGCC
This sequence comes from Rhinoderma darwinii, assembly GCF_050947455.1. NCBI lineage: Eukaryota > Metazoa > Chordata > Amphibia > Anura > Rhinodermatidae > Rhinoderma > Rhinoderma darwinii. The sequence continues at coordinate 376,180,584 of NC_134689.1, read as the reverse complement.
TGAAAAAAGGCAGAAGACTTGGATGGGAGGCAGAGTGGATTGGAAAAAACGATTGGTGGATGGAGAGAAACTCGATGTTGTAGACTACCTTGCGCATACAGGCGTCAGAAATGTGGAAAAACCAGACATCCTGAAAAAGAAGGAGCCTGCCTCCCATCCGAGAACACTTTTTAGGCAAAACTGGTCCTGTCAGCGCCCTGCAAAAACGGCTATGGACGAAGGTCAGTTTGGTTGGACGAAGGTCAGTTGGTTTAGCTCAGTGCATGCAGGAGGGATATAGCCTGCACAGGAGGCACAAACACTCTTTTGTGGTATGTGTCATCCTCCTTGTGGTATATCCAGGGTGTCTATGTCCCACAATGATACAAGCGAGAAATCTTTTCCCACAATACAGCTCAGCTCCTCCTGCTCTATAACATAACACCATGATCAACGCTACAGGTTTCCTTTAAGTTTGTACTGTCTTTTCTGTCCTTATAAGTATTAAATACTTCTCTAAAACCATTTTATAATCTGGAACATTTCAGAATTTGGCATCATTATATTCCAAAATGCCTTTGTTTCCTTATACTCCACTGAACTGGTGGACTGCTTTAGTTTCTAGCTCCTTTTTTACCTGTTTTCTCTTGTTCTTCATCTATGCTGTCTCCATCCTGGAAAAAAAAATTGAAAAAGATCCAAAAATGCCTTGTATGGGCTAAATGAAGCACAGACAGCGAAACAAAGAGGCCTGTAACATTACAGACCCCTCATAGAATGGTTGTATATACGTCTACATCTCACTCAACCAAGGACGGACAGGTGTCACTTCTAGCCCTGGCCAGTGATCTACAGAACTTACAGTCCGTGTGCCCCGTTCTGGTTCCTCAGCATTGCCATCTGGAAGAGAAAACATGGCTTTTGAACCCTATTCCTCTCAGTGCCCCGACCTTCATCTTACATCATGGATATATTACGACAAGGCATACAGAATCCAATTTTTATCTGATAAGATGAAATACATGTTTTTCTGTACATATTTGTCATAAGACTTGTTTGATTGCTCATCAAATACAAACAAATAAATGCCAAGTTTAAAGGGCCATTCTTCTCCATTGAGTGGAATAAACACTGACCGATTTGCACCATGAATGTTGTGACAGCTACAACCAAGGTCACTGTTTTATCCTTTACATTTACCCCACCACCCAACCGACAAACTCGATGATCTCTTCTGTAGAGGTCAGGCAGAGTGCTCAATAAGCACTTCGAATAACCAGAGAAAAAGCTGTGCAACTGTTCAATCACTGCCGCAATATCCTCTATCCCTGCACTCCACTGATCTCTATTATTAGTGCAGGGAGAGAACAGGAAGCTGAACGATCATTGATCAACTTCCTGTTACAGTGGTAATGCTGGAACTTGGAGGGGTAAGTGGACCACTAGACACCAGGTATGAAAAAGTGACCCTTTCACTGCCCTAGATTACCATGGATACAAACATTAACCCTATCTCTGCTCTAGACTACCAGGGATGCCGATGTTACCTCCTTCACTAACCTAGGCCCCCAGGGATAGTAATAACAACTACATTAGGCAACCAGTCAAACAGGCATTAACCTTTTTCATTGTCCTAGACCATCAGGGATACAGGTACAACTATTTATCTAGACTCTGCATTAAAAATGATTTACCTTGCACTGCGTTGATCTCTATGATCAGTGCAGGTAGAGAAAAGGAAGCTCAACTATCAGCTTCCTTTTACAGGGGCAATGCTGGAGCCTGGAGGGCTCAGTAAACCACTTGGACACCAGGTATGAAATAGTGACCCTTCTCTTCCCTAGACCACCAAGCATACATACATTAACCACTTCACTACCCTAGACTACCAGGGATACAAACATTAACTCCATATCTAAACTTGACCATCGGGGATGCTGATATTAACTCCTTCATTAACTTTGACCCCCAAGGATGTAGACATTAATCCCGTCACTAACCTAGACCACCATGAGAATAAGACCCCTGTGTGCCTCTGTATAACATCAGAGTCACATAGTGGTACAACATGGACCTGTAAATAGACCATGTACGTGAGGCGTAAAAGCCCTCAAAGGTTGTGTAGAGAATCCACCTAGGAATAGATGATCTAATGTGTCATTTTCTTATTATTTATTAAGTAACTCAGCTGCGGTATTTCTACATGAATGCAAGAAGTCATCAGAATACATAGAAGTGGAATTGCCTTAGGAGGTGAAACAACAGAAGTTTTCTCATTTTGTCACATTTTGCCAAACTTTTAGGAAATGTGTCACACATATAGGCATAGATTATGTCAAGAAATACTACAATTAACTTTTCTGTATGCCTGGCATAACAACCCATTGCACGAGTCCTGCTGAAAAGTATCTCAAACACACAGACATACATATGCAGAGAATGGAAAAAGTCAGGGTAAGGACAAATCTCAGCAACCGGGACATCTGGGCTCGTAAAAAAAAAAATATATTAATGGTGTTAAACTCACACACTTGATAGATCGTGACACATCCATATATCCAGATTCTTAAAGGGAGCTGCATTGATACATGTGCCCAGCACAATTCTGTATCACCTCCAAAATGCAAGCAAGGCACTACAGGAGAGGACAGTGGTGGTATTGATGTCTTCTATCAAGGGGTTACAAATCACATATGCAATGTCGGATCAGTGGAGGTATAAACGCTGGGAACCACACGGATACCAAATCTATTGTTATGTTTTTAATGGAAATTCAATGTTATTATGGGAAACTGCCTTTAACCCCTTAACAACCAGGCCTATTTTGGGCTTAAAGACCAAGCATTCTTTTTTATTTTTCTCATCTTCACATTCCAAGAAATATAACGTTTTATTTTTCCATCGACATAGCCGTATGAGGGCTTTTTATTTGCGGGACAAGTTGTGTTTTTCAATGGCACCATTTTTTGGGGCATATATCATATTGATTAACTTTCATTAACTTTTTTTGGGGGAGGGTGCTGAAAAAAACCTGCTATTTAATAATACAATTTCCTGCATTGTTTTTCGCGTTTTAAATTTAAGCCGTTAACTGTGCGGCGTAAATAACATGTTACCTTTAGTCTATGGGTCGGTACGATTACGGCGATACCACATATGTTTAGGTTTTTTACGTTTGCACAATAAGAAACCTTTTAAACAAAAGTAATACATTTTTGCATAACCGCATTCAAAGAGCTGTAACTTTATTATTCTTCCGTTGATATCGCCATATGAGGGCTTGTTTTTTGCGGGTCAAGGTGTAGTTTTCATCGTTACTATTTTGGGGTGCATGGGACTTCTTGATTAACTTTTATTATATTTTATTGGTGGGGAAATGGAGAAAAAAAGCAATTTTGACGTTGTCTTTTGCCTTTTTTCTTTTCTGGTGTTCACTATACAGTTAAATTAATGTGTTAACTTTATTCTTCGTGTTGTTACGATCACGGCGATACCATATTTGTGTGCTTTACATTGTTTTTTACACGTATTAAATAAAACCATTTTTTATGGAAAAAAATGGTTTTATTATATTTTTACTGTTTAAAAAATAATTAAAAACAGTTAAATAAAGTTTTTGGAGTCCGACTACTGGACTTCACTATGCGATCTTCTGATTGCAGATATAAGGCTTTGGTATACTTAGTATACGAAAGCATTATTGCCTGTCAGTGTAAAACTGACAGCCAATCTATTAGGCCGTGCCTAATAGGCATGTAGCCAGGGCAGGTCTGGGGGCCTTTGTTAGGCCCCCGGCTGCCATGGCAACCCGTCGGCACCCGGCGATCCCGGGCTGCTGATGGGTGACAGAGGGAGCTCCTTTTCTCGGTCTATTAACCGCGGCATTTAATGGGTTAAACGGCTGAGATTGAAGGTTTCTTCAATCTCAGCCGTTGCAGCGGGAGCCCGGCTGTCTGTCACAGTCAGACTCCCGCGGCGATCGTGCGGGCACAGCTTCTGTGCCCACGCGATCACCATCACGTACATGCACGTGGGAATGCGCGAACAGGCCGAATTTCCCCACGTACATGTATGTGAAAATGCGGGAAGGGTTAAAGGGAATCTGTCATCAAGCTAGACTCCATCATACGAAACAGACCAGCAGATGCGATAGTAATCCATTGTAAAGTGTAATCTATACGTAAATGAATGTGCCTCTCTCATTGGCCAAGAGGCGCCACATGGCCACTGCTCTTTCAGGCACTAAAGTGCAGGGGCCGTAACTACAAGGCGCCAGAGATTCATATTAATTTACATATAGGGTGTGTCCCGATTCCCTTTAAAGGGGTTATCTAGTTTAGAAAAAACATTTTCATATACCCTATTATAGAATTATTAGAGGGGGTCCTCAGCTCAGGATTCTCATCTCTTGACGAGAGTCGAGAGCGATTATAATGTGCATCTCTGTCTCTGGAGGACCTGTCCTGTAATACACAGACAACCCATATAAATATATATTGTCATTGTGTAATGCTTCGTTTCCCCTGTGGTGGCGCTGCAGGGAAACTGAACACTTACTGCCAGGTTTCCACATAGATTACAGCTGATCGCTGGGGGTCTCAGCAGGGATGCACACTGTGATCTGCTTACTGTCAAGAGAACCTTCTAACAAGTAGATATGGTCCAAAGGTGGAGTACCTCTTCAAGAGATATAAGCAGCAGTTGTATTGACTGCAAGTCTTCACTATTGCACAATAATAGTTAAAGGACAAACGGTGATCCCTACTTTGGGGATCTGAGGTTGGGCAGATGTGAATCAATATCCACCATGTTGAACCTTGTATATAATTTCCACATGACCTGTGTCTCTTGTATGAATCTACTGACATCTCACCTCCTTCTGATCCCGTTTCCTGACTCTTGCTATTCTCGGCGAACATCCTCAACTTTTTTTCTGCTGGTAGTTCTCCATCATTTGACATATTTTTCTGGAAAAAAATTCGCAAAATTCCCAAAAGAGAAAAAAAAAGGGAAAGTTAGAGAAATACGCAACTGTATACAATGTCTGTAACACTTTGCTTTCTATCTTGGAGGTCTAGTCATAGGCTGGCCATACGCTTTAGCTTTCGGCCGAAGAATCGTTTAGCCGATAGCTATTTCTTCCGACTCCCCCATACAGAAAGGGAGAAAGCCGCTGCCAGATTTCTTTGGCAGCAGCTTATCTCCAAACAAACAAAAGGATCGGGCATGTTGAAATTCAAAAGCCAGATCCTTCACTCCCCCAACATCTGCTGTCGGATTAGAAACATAAATGGTTGGCAGGTTTCAACGAGATTGGCAATATAGGCAGACATATATCTAATGTCTATGGCCAACTTCAAACTTGCCATGATGGAAATCTGCCAAAGAGATGCATGGCCATACATCTCAAATAAATACACTGTTGGCCGATACCCCTAAAAACATTTCCATCAATGTATAGTAAATCTTCTTTAATCCATCACCAAAAAATCTAGTCTTATAATCCAGCATTTGTTCCCATCACAGAACTGCAATATATTTCAGTTCGGGATTAGGAAACGGCTGATCAAAATGTCAAGAGATTATCTCTCACTTCTCTCTCAGGTTTTAGGCTCCACTCACTCGTTTTCCCCATTCGCTGAAATTTGTATCTGTTTATAAGGAAAAATGGGCAAGGATGGCAGTAGAGCAGAACAGGATGAAATATGGAGACATCAAATCGCTTTTTGCTATGCTGTCTAAGGTAAAATCCTGGATAAAAGTCGGTACTGCAATAAACTTCTCTAACCCCCAATGATCAGCTGTTACGACTGGGGGAAGCCGTCTGGCCAGATATTTCCCCTCCAGCAGATATAATGTGTCCAAGTGTGGGACCCCCTCTATGATATCCATATGCCCTAATAGTACAGCGAACATCTCCATAAGACATTATATGGACCCCAATGGGGACAATTAACATACCTTAGCTCACTTTTTTTGATAATGTGCCATCAATTGCTAGAGGAATTTGATGCAAAAGAGAACTGAGCTCCATAACATTATACAGAGCCGGCAGGAATGCTGAATAACTTTATACAGAACTGGGGGGCGTGCTCCACAACATTATACAGAGCGGGCGAGCGCCACAACATTATACAGAGTGGGCGAGCTCCACAAAATTATACAGAGCGGGCGAGATCCACAACATTAAACAGAGTGGGCAAGCTTCACAAAATGATACAGAGTGGGCGAGCTCCACAACATTATACAGAGTGGGTGAGCTTCACAATATGATACAGAGTGGGCGAGCTCCACAAAATTATACAGAGCGGGCGAGATCCACAACATTATACAGAGCGGGCAAGCTCCACAACATTATAAAGAGCGGGCGAACTCCACAACATTATACAGAGCGGGCGTGCTCCACAACATTATACAGAGTGGGCGAGCTTCACAAAATTATACAGAGTGGGCGAGCGCCACAAAATTATACAGAGCGGGCGAGATCCACAACATTATACAGAGCGGGCAAGCGCGCCCCACAACATTATACAGAGTGGGCGAGCTTCACAACATTATACAGAGTGAGCGAGCTCAACTAGATTATACAGAGCGGGCGAGCTCAACAAAATTATATGGAGTGGCGAGCTCCATAACATTATACAGAGCGGGCGTGCTCCACATTATACAGAGTGGGCGAGCTTCACAACATTATACAGAGCGGGCGAGCTCAACAACATTATACAGAGCGGGTGAGCTCAACAACATTATACAGAGCGGGCGAGCTCAACAACATTATACAGAGCGGGCGAGCTCAACAACATTATACAGAGCCGGCGAGATCCACAACATTATACAGAGCGGGCGAGCTCAACAACATTATACAGAGCGGGCGAGCTCAACAACATTATACAGTGTGCGAGCTCCATAAGATTATACAGAGCAAGCGAGCTCCACAACATTATTCAGAGTGGGCGGGCTCCACAACATTATTCAGAGTGGGCGGGCTCCACAACATTATTCAGAGTGGGCGGGCTCCACAACATTATTCAGAGTGGGCGGGCTCCACAACATTATTCAGAGTGGGCAGGTACTGAAGCAGAAAGGAAGTGTGATGTCATTGCTCTGTAGGCATAGCCAATAGCTGCAGAGCACTATCTGGGGGGATGGGTGGGTTTGACGATCATTGCTGATGCCTCTGCTTATAGCAGAAATAGTTTTTCCTGACGCCCTGGACCATTATAGATGTAAAAATCTAGGAAATTAGCATTTGTTGGCACATTAAAAGAGGTATTCCCAGAATAAACATAGGTGTTTAGTGTCAGATCGCTGGGGGCCCTACCGCTGGGACTCCACCGTTTACTAGAACTGGGGTCTCAGCACCCTGTTTCTCCCCACTGCTTGAGCGCAGTGAGGCAAACTTTGAATGGAGCGGCAGACGAGCATGCACGGTGCTGCTCCGTTCAAAGTCTGTGGAACTGACAGTTTCCGTCAGCCCCAAAGACATTGCATGGAATAGCAGGAAGCAAGCCCATCCACCTCTCCATTCCAGCTCCTCCTCAATACACAGTAGGAACAAAGGGCTGGGGACACATGTTCTAGTGATTGGTGGGGGTCCCAACAGTGGGGCCCCCTGCAATCAGACACTTATCACCTATCCTGCGGATATGTCGATCCTGAGAATCCCCCTAACAAGTAACTAGTATGTTTATTGACTGTACACAAGTCTTAGGTGTCAATGTAACCAACCATTATCACAGGAGACATTAGTCATTCACACATTGGGTTTTCTCACTTTTTCTTTCCAGCTCCTCTTTGATCTCTGCTTGAACCCTCCGCCAAAGTAGGAGTTTCCAGTGAATGCCCTCAGGCCCTGAAAACCGACCATCTCTGGGAAAGCTCCTTGCTTGGTAAGTGAACTGGGATGTCCTGCACCTCTTACTGGTGGAGGGGACCCAAAGAAACCCCTAAAGCTTCCTCTAGGGCCACCCATCCACCCTGGTTGTGCTGCATGAGGTGGGCACTGCTCCCTATGGCCCCCATATCCTCTCTCAGGCTCAGAGTAGCTGTATCTGGTCCGATTTGTTCCATCACAGTAACTGCTAAGGAAAAAAATCAGCAGAAATAATGTTTATAAGTTCTCTTATTGTCTTCTATAAAACTAAGTCCAATTGTAGGATCACTGGATCTGATGATTCAATAAAACGAGAAGCATACCTTAAAAGTACTGTTAAATAGGACCGGTCACCTCTCCTGACGTGTCTGTTTTAGTAAATAACTGTATTTTCCAAGAAACAACAATTCCGGAACATCTTTTCTTATAACTCTACATTGTGCCGTTCCTCTGATATTCCTCCTAGAAATGTATAAATAAATAGGTAACTGGTTGTTACCAGTTGAGGGTGCCTCCCTACACAGACTGACAATGTCCAATCAGTGCTGACAGAGTGAGACGTGTAGGTACCCGCCCCTTAAAAAAGGGTAATGGTAACACCTAGTTGTCAAGTTATTCATACATTTTTAGGAGGAATATCAGAGGAACGGCATATTGGGGAATACAAGTGATTACTAAAAAGAGACCGGAGAGATGACAGATCCTCTTTATAGAGAACCTTTCACCTCCCCATACATGTGCAGCTGGGTGCAGCATGTAATGCGGGGGGCTGAACAAACCCTGGGGCACTTTACATTTGTTTTCTACCTCTCTCCGTTATTTAAATATCGGTGCCGTTATATTTTGGCGCCCGATATTTAAATAACCCCCTGAACTGTCAACGGGGCGTGTACTGGCAAGGGGACGTGTTACTATGGCTGTGACACTGTCCAATCAGATATGGACAGTAGTACAGCAAGAGCGAGGAGAGTGTGCGCGCGCGCGCGCATTCTCACTCTTTCTAGATTAGTCTTCTGCCGAACTGGCAAGGGGGCGTGTCTCTGCTACGGACAGTGTAAGAGCTGTGAAGAGGAGAGCGCACTCTCATCTCTTGCGAGAGATCAGTCTTGTACTGTCTGCCAAACTGGCAAGGGGGCGTGTCACTGCTACGGACAGTGTAAGAGCTGTGGAGATGAGAGCGTGCTCTCCTCTCTTCAGCTCTTGTGATAGATCAGTCTTGTATTGGCTGCCAAACTGGCAAGGGGCGTGTCTCTGCTACAGACAGTGTAAGCTCTCCCCAGCTCTTACACTGTCCGTAGCAGTAACACGCCCCCTTGCCAGTTCGGGAGAAAAGACTGATCTTCAAAGCTGAAGAGTGAGAGAGCGTGCGCGCGCACTCTCCTCGCTCTTGCTGTGGCACTGTCCATATCTGATTGGACAGTGTCATAGCCAAGCCATAGCAGCACGCCCCCTTGCCAGTACACGTCCCGTTGACAGTTCAGGGGTTATTTAAATATCGGGCGCCAAATATAACGGCACCGATATCTAAATAACGGAGGGAGGTAGAAAAAAAATGTGCCCAGGGTTTGTGCAGCCCTCCCCATTACATGCTGCACATGTATGGGGAGGTGAAAGGGTCCCTTTAAAAATGATCTCGGCCCTTGATGTGGTGCACATTAGGATGTAACATTGGCAAAGAGAAACATCACATCCCAACAATGCCCACAGCCTTAGCAAAAAGTCAAACTGTAAAGCGGCCCTCAATCATATGTAGAGTGGGCCAGGCCTCCACCTTTTGGGACTATAAAGTGAGGCCTCTTGCTGAGAATAGTGCACATTATTAAATTGCATTTATACAGGGATACCTATTGTTTTCACATATACACATATAGTTTCATCCCATTTAAGCTACATGCACGTTTCGTATTTTGCTGCGGAAAATACGCACCAAAACGCAGGAAATTCGCAGGAAAAAATTGCACCAGATCATGCATGTTATGGTGCTTTTTTTATGTTTTGTTACGTAAATCAGTGCGTTTTCATGCGATTTTCCTCAGCACTAGGCAGATACAATTCACAAGCAGAAATGCAAGATAAATTGATATGCTGCAGATTTTAAAATATGCACCGCATGTCAATTTCCGTGCAGAAAAACCCTGCAGCGTGTACATAAGATTTCTTGAAATCCCATTGTCTATGCTGGTACTGTATTACACTACGGTTTTGCCGCCTGCAAATATGCTCGGCAAAACCGCACGTAATACGAATCGCGTGCATAAAGCCTTAAAGTGCACCTATCATGAGACGGTTTACTTCAAACTCGACAACTACAAGTGTTCATAAGGGTGTACATACTCCCCCCTCACTAACTGGAGTTCTGGGGGCTATGTAACGCATTCACTAAGTGATATAATGTCTTGTGGCAGCCAATGGTCGACACGGTCACATGACCTTAAAGGGGTATTCCTGTCATAGACATTTATGGTAAATCCACAAGATATGCCACAAATGTCTGATAGCTGCGGGTCCTAGTGCTGGGACCTGCATCTATCACGAAAACTACGACTTACGCTGTTAATGTAACTAAGTTCTGGAAACAGTGTAGCACTATGTGCAACACTATTTCCACAGCAGCGCTCTCGGTGCTACACTATTTCCACAGCAGCGCTCTCGGTGCAACACTATTTCCACAGCAGCGCTCTCGGTGCTACACTATTTCCACAGCAGCGCTCTCGGTGCTACACTATTTCCACAGCAGCGCTCTCGGTGCTACACTATTTCCACAGCAGCGCTCTCGGTGCTACACTATTTCCACAGCAGCGCTCTCGGTGCTACACTATTTCCACAGCAGCGCTCTCGGTGCTACACTATTTCCACAGCAGCGCTCTCGGTGCTACACTATTTCCACAGCAGCGCTCTCTGTGCTACACTATTTCCACAGCAGCGCTCTCTGTGCTACACTATTTCCACAGCAGCGCTCTCTGTGCTACACTATTTCCACAGCAGCGCTCTCGGTGCTACACTATTTCCACAGCAGCGCTCTCGGTGCTACACTATTTCCACTGCAGCGCTCTCTGTGCTACACTATTTCCACAGCAGCGCTCTCTGTGCTACACTATTTACACAGCAGCGCTCTCTGTGCTACACTATTTCCACTGCAGCGCTCTCTGTGCTACACTATTTCCACTGCAGCGCTCTCTGTGCTACACTATTTACACAGCAGCGCTCTCTGTGCTACACTATTTCCACAGCAGCGCTCTCTGAGCTACACTATTTCCACAGCAGCGCTCTCTGTGCTACACTATTTCCACAGCAGCGCTCTCTGTGCTACACTATTTCCACAGCAGCGCTCTCTGTGCTACACTATTTCCACAGCAGAGCTCTCTGTGCTACACTATTTCCACAGCAGCGCTCTCTGTGCTACACTATTTCCACAGCAGCGCTCTCTGTGCTACACTATTTCCACAGCAGCGCTCTCTGTGCTACACTATTTCCACAGCAGCGCTCTCTGTGCTACACTATTTCCACAGCAGCGCTCTCTGTGCTACACTATTTCCACAGCAGCGCTCTCTGTGCAACACTATTTCCACAGCAGCGCTCTCTGTGCTACACTATTTCCACAGCAGAGTTCTCTGTGCTACACTATTTCCACAGCAGCGCTCTCTGTGCTACACTATTTCCACAGCAGCGCTCTCTGTGCTACACTATTTCCACAGCAGCGCTCTCGGTGCTACACTATTTAAACAGCAGCGCTCTCGGTGCTACACTATTTCCACAGCAGCGCTCTCGGTGCTACACTATTCCCACAGCAGCGCTCTCTGTGCTACACTATTCCCACCACAGCGCTCTCTGTGCTACACTATTTCCACAGCAGCGCTCTCGGTGCTACACTATTTCCACAGCAGCGCTCTCTGTGCTACACTATTTCCACAGCAGCGCTCTCTGTGCTACACTATTTCCACAGCAGCGCTCTCTGTGCTACACTATTTCCACAGCAGCGCTCTCTGTGCTACACTATTTCCACAGCAGCGCTCTCTGTGCTACACTATTTCCACAGCAGCGCTCTCTGTGCTACACTATTTCCACAGCAGCGCTCTCTGTGCTACACTATTTCCACAGCAGCGCTCTCTGTGCTACACTATTTCCACAGCAGCGCTCTCTGTGCTACACTATTTCCACAGAAGCGCTCTCTGTGCTACACTATTTCCACAGCAGCGCTCTCTGTGCTACACTATTTCCACAGCAGCGCTCTCTGTGCTACACTATTTCCACAGCAGCGCTCTCTGTGCTACACTATTTCCACAGCAGCGCTCTCTGTGCTACACTATTTCCACAGCAGCGATCTCTGTGCTACACTATTTCCACAGCAGCGCTCTCTGTGCTACACTATTTCCACAGCAGCGCTCTCTATGCTACACTATTTCCACAGCAGCGCTGTTAGGGAGGGATCTGCCAGGTACTACGTCTAGGTTTACTCCTGGGATTAATCAATCCACACCTAAGGCCAGACCTGTTCGACTGACACCATCTCCCACCAACCAGGGTGGCAGGCTCAGGAGTGGGAGAGCCTATCGCGGCCTGGTCAGTCGGAGTTAGCTCCGCCCCCTGTCCTTTATTACCTGCCGTGTTCTCCTCCTCAGTGCTTGTAATTCTTTTGGATTCCTGGCCCCACTGCTGCTTGCTCCAGCCTGCTTCTGCCTTACTTCTGCCTTGCTGCTGTTCTGCTTAACCCGCTTTGCTTTGCCTCCGGCTTGCTTCCTCCTCCGTGCTCACTTGGGTATACTCCACTTCATCCTGGTCCTGACAACTCATTCACCGCTCCGTTTCCTCGCGCCGTTCCGCGGGCTACTGCCCCTTCCCTTGCGTGTTCCCTGTTTGTTCTCCCATGCACTTATACAGCGTAGGGACCGCCGCCCAGTTGTACCCCGTCGCCTAGGGTGGGTCGTTGCAAGTAGGCAGGGACAGGGCGGTGGGTAGATTAGGGCTCACTTTCCCTTCACCTCCTTCCTGCCATTACAAGCGCTCTCTGTGCTACACTATTTCCACAGCAGCGCTCTCTGTGCTACACTATTTCCACAGCAGCGCTCTCTGTGCTACACTATTTCCACAGCAGCGCTCTCTGTGCTACACTATTTCCACAGCAGCGCTCTCTGTGCTACACTATTTCCACAGCAGCGCTCTCTGTGCTACACTATTTCCACAGCAGCGCTCTCTGTGCTACACTATTTCCACAGCAGCGCTCTCTGTGCAACACTATTTCCACAGCAGCGTTCTCTGTGCAACACTATTTCCACAGCAGCGCTCTCTGTGCTACACTATTTCCACAGCAGCGCTCTCTGTGCTACACTATTTCCACAGCAGCGCTCTCTGTGCTACACTATTTAAACAGCAGTGCTCTCGGTGCTACACTATTTCCACAGCAGCGCTCTCGGTGCTACACTATTCCCACCGCAGCGCTCTCTGTGCTACACTATTTCCACAGCAGCGCTCTCGGTGCTACACTATTTCCACAGCAGCGCTCTCTGTGCTACACTATTTCCACAGCAGCGCTCTCGGTGCTACACTATTTCCACAGCAGCGCTCTCGGTGCTACACTATTTCCACAGCAGCGCTCTCGGTGCTACACTATTTCCACAGCAGCGCTCTCGGTGCTACACTATTTCCACAGCAGCGCTCTCGGTGCTACACTATTTCCACAGCAGCGCTCTCGGTGCTACACTATTTCCACAGCAGCGCTCTCTGTGCTACACTATTTCCACAGCAGCGCTCTCTGTGCTACACTATTTCCACAGCAGCGCTCTCTGTGCTACACTATTTCCACAGCAGAGCTCTCTGTGCTACACTATTCCCACAGCAGCGCTCTCTGTGCTACACTATTTCCACAGCAGAGCTCTCTGTGCTACACTATTTCCACAGCAGCGCTCTCTGTGCTACACTATTTCCACAGCAGCGCTCTCGGTGCTACACTATTTCCACAGCAGCGCTCTCTGTGCTACACTATTTCCTTAGCTCCTATTCATGTCTATGGTAGTTACAGAAACATAGTGAGCTTGGCTGTTTCTCTATTCCCAGCTACCTCTCCACTGAGTCTGCCTGCCGTTGCAGCAGCCAGGTGCCCCGCACTGCCAGGCAAAGACGGGGTCAGGGGGCTCCTGCTCTCGAGACAGGTACGGGTCCCAGAGCTGTGGATATGCTATAAATGTCTGATATGGGAATACCCCTTTAAGTCACTACTGACACAACATTGCTTTGACCAAGTCGTCAGACTGGTGGAGGGGGACAGAAGAATACTAACAGTAGGAATATAAAAATTTTTTTTTTTACCGTTTTCCGCCCTTTGTGAAAAATACCACTGTGTATAGTTGTCATAACAGGTGCACTTTAATAAAAGACGAAAATGTATAGGAAAGGACAGATCCGGGACAAGCTCCATGCAGCACCGAATACAGATTATTCCCAGCATCCCTCTGTTATACCGTAATAATGTCATGCTGCTAGTTATACATATTCCTCATTTATCAAAACAGTCATTGTTGCCCATAGCAACCAATCAGATCTGAGCTTTCATTTATTAAACTGCTCTGAAAAAATAAAAGCTGAGCTCTGATTGGTTGCTACGGGCAACAAGTCTGGTATTACTATTAGATGGTATTGATAAATAAGGCCTGTCTATTCATAGTGATATGTACTTCTTACCTCTCTCTGGCTGTTCCCATGTGTGTGGCCCCACCACTAGGGGGTGTCGGATAGGAGGTCACCCAAGTGTCTGACGCACATAGGCCTGGGAAGTCCTGACAATAGTTATACCCATAATCATAGGATTCATATCCTTTAAGGGGACAATACAAGGAAAAAAGACATTATATGTTTTTAAAAAGAGCCCCCCCCCCCCCCCCCAATAAAAAACACCCAAAAATATCCCCAGTAAATACAAATCTTTGAGTTATCCACAGGATATGCCATAAACGTCTCAGAGTTGGGACCCGCACCTATATAGAGAACCTTTTCCCAAACTTTTTTCCCCCCACAAAACTATACATCAATATGGTCAGCTCCTCCTGCTCTATAGCATGACATCCGAAGATAGGACGGCGTGTTTGACATGTCAGGTTCCCTTTAAAAAAAAATTAAAAATTTAATCTCCCCCTTCAAAAACAAGCCCCTTTTTCATGTTTTTTTTTTTTTTTTTTTAATAGTTAACTGTGAAAAAAATACTTATAGGCTTAGTTCACGGAGTTTTCTGAGGGTAAATGTTGACATGGAACCCGCACCAAAAAAGTCAGAAATGGCGGAGGCGTTTTTTTTCTACCGAACATGCTGCGGTTCCGCCTATGAAATCACTGGGAATCAGAGAAAACATTTGTCGCAGGTTTTTTTTGCCCACAGGCAAAAAAAAAATTCGCAAAAAAACCCTCTAAAATTGCGGCAAGAATTTGCAGACAGGTCAAAATCTGCCTGCAAAAAAACTTGGAGTGAACAGGGCCATACACTACTATCATCGCAATCGTAACGACCCGTGGAATAAAGTTAACACAATATTTAGGATTTGTTCACATGTAACGTAAACACTGCAGAATTTCCGACCAGATTCTCTATGCAGAAATACTGCGGCAGATTATTGTAGCAGCAAAGTGGATGCGATTTAAAAAATATTAACCACGTGTTGCGGAAAAATCAGCAGAAATGAAGCGCGGATTCTCAATCTGCAGAACGTCAATTTCTCTTGCAAAACACACTAAAGGAATTTCCGCAGAAAAAATCTGGTCAGAAAATTTGCAATTTTTACGTTACTTTTGATCATACCTTTATACCGCACGACACATTGCGTAGAAAAACACACCCAAAAAAACAGGGAAAATGTGCAGGGTTTTTTTTTCCCTTCTCCCCCCAAAAGAAAATGTATAAGGGTATGTGCACACACACTAATTACGTCCGTAATTGACGGACGTATTTCGGCCGCCAGTCCCGGACCGAACACACTGCAGGGAGCCGGGCTCCTAGCATCATAGTGATGTACGATGCTAGGAGTCCCTGCCTCGCTGCCGGACAACTCTCCCGTACTGTAATCATGTTTTCAGTATGGGACAGTAGGTCCACGGAGAGGCAGGGACTCCTAGCGTCGCACATAACTATGATGCTAGGAGCCTGGCCCCCTGCACTGAGTTCGGTCCGGGTCTTCCGGCCGAAATACGTTCCGTACATTACGGACGTAACATGGTCGTGTGAACCCAGCCTAAAGGTTAATTGATAAACTATATGTAACCCTAAGGGCTTGTCCAAACGTAACGGAATTGCTGCAGAAAATTGCGGCGTCCGCATGCGACTAGAACCATGCTCATTTGTGGTGGCGAATGGCCAGAAAATTTTGCCAGGTATTACCGGAATGGATTCAGCCGCACGTGGACGCCACTACCTGGGACAGTACCCAAAAGGTACCAATTAATAAAGGGTGTGATTTAGGGAATAGGAATAAAATATAGATCTTAGGCCTAGTTCACACAGTTTTTTGCCAAGCAGAAAAATCTGCCTCAAATTTCCTTCAGGATTTATGAGAAGATTTTGAAATGCAAGCGCTTTTTTATTTATGTTGTTTTGTTCAGCCAGTTTTTTTTTTTTAATCAAATGCAAAAAACTTGGGCGTTTTTTTGTCAAAAACGCTCCATACAGATGGCACTTTTGTTTTCTCTACCTCCTATTGATTTCAATTGAGGTTTAGAGGCGGAAACCGCTCCTAGATAGGGCATGACGTTTTTTTATTTCTACGACCGGCCAAAAACCGCCTTTACCTTCCAATGAAATTAATGGAGAGATTTGTGGAGTTTTTGGTGCTGATTCCGACGCATCAACGTACACCGTGTGAACTGGGCCTTAAAGAGGCTCTGTCACCAGATTCTCAAATCGCTATCTCCTATTGCATGTGATCGGCGCTGCAATGTAGAGAACAGGAACGTTTTTTTAAAAACGTTCATTTTTGGCCAAGTTATGAGCAATTTTATATTTATGCAAATGAGCTTTGAAATGGACAACTGGGCGTTTTTTTTCAGTTATGTCCAACTGGGCGTGTATTGTGTTTTTAACTGGCCGTGTTTACGTGTATGACGCTGACCAATCAGTGACCAGTCAGCGTCATACACTCCTCTCCATTCATTTACAAGCAGCACATAGTGTTCTTACTAGAACGATGTGCAGCCACATACACAAGTGTCCTGATAATGAATACACATGACCTCCAGCCTGGACGTCATGTGTACTCAGAATCCTGACTCTTTTCTGTGAGATTACAGCAAACCAAGCGTAATCTCGCGAGATTACGAGGTAAACGAGATTAAGCGTGGCTTGCTGGAAATCTCACAGAAAAGAGTCAGAAGTGTCAGGATTCTGAATACACATGACATCCAGGCTGGAGGTCATGTGTATTCATTATCAGGACACTTGTGTATGTGGCTGCACATCGTTCTAGTAAGAACGTGATGCTGCTGTGTAAATGAATGAATGGAGAGGAGTGCATGATGCTGATTGGTCACTGATTGGTCAGCGTCATACACATAAACACGCCCAGTTAAAAACACAATACACGCCCAGTTGTCCATTTCAAAGCTCATTTGCATATATATAAAATAGCTCATAACTTGGCCAAAAATGAACGTTTTTTAAAAAAAACAAAAAACGTTCCTGTTCTCTACATTGCAGCGCCGATCACATGCAATAGAAGATAGGGGTTTGAGAATCTGGTGACAGAGCCTCTTTAAAGTGACCGCAAGGCTTTACGGATAGTGATTTCTTCCCTGGACTGACCAGCGATTGCGATTTTATTACAGCGTAGATGCTTCGGTGGAGATTAAGGCTAGGGCGACTTTGGCCGTGACCGGTCGTTCATCCAAATATCGTTGTCCCGCTGCAAAACACTTGGATTTTTTGCGACGGCTGCAGTAATTTGCGGGTCATAATGCGGCCACATTCACTTACATTGCTGCGACGTACACAGCGACTTTGTCGTCCTGGCGACTACATCTTTATTAACGGGTTTACGTGTAGCCACCTCACGCCGCGCTTTGTCCTCGGAGACTACGTGTGATCTAGAAGACGGTAGACAATGTGATATCCAGCGCTTTATTACATTTTCCGACCAACAGGCGCTTTTATTTGCGACGAGCGATTGCTTTGTTTATTTCCACTAATATAATAAATGATCACACAGGATGGAAAACCAGCGAACTAATTGCATCGTCTGATCAGGCGGCAACGAGAAGGGGCATTTATTGTAAATGTGTGTTTAGCGTTGCTCATCTGGCTGCGTTATAGACATGCATTTACTATTTGCATTGCATTGTTCATCTCCAGCTGTTCAGGAACTACTACTCCCAGCGTGTCCATTGTTGGACCAAGATTTTGTATAAAGGAATATATTTTTCTGCCCCCACCGTCTCTTCCGGCACATCCCGGGTATTCACCACCTTGCCTTCCGCTCATGCCGAGGGTCCAATGTCCGGTAACGCGTCCGTGTATACCGAGCTCCGATTTCACATCTAACCACGCCCACAAGTCTGCGGTTTCCTCCTCAAGCGCTTATTGGTCGACGTAACTTGTCATTCACTGCCACCAGTTATGAGTGGTCGCAAGCTCCGTGACCCCGCCTCTTCTGGCATTAAACCTATCTTTCCGTTCCGAGGAAGCCCCGCCCTTATTTTTTTTCTGTCAATCAAACGATATGTAGTGGTGCGGTCATGTGATCTAGAACGTTTCTCCTGCAGCCAAGGGGAATGTGATGCAATGATTTTGTAAATAAAGTTGTTTTTTAAAAAATAAATAAAAAAATAGGACAATATAATTTATGATATTTCGCAAATTACAACAAAATACTACTTCGTCAAGGCTGGTAGGAAGCCTCTTCTGTCCACTTATAACCATATATGGAAAAGTCACCCCTTAGTGTGGACAATTCCTTTAAAGGGAATGTGTCGCTAGAAATTATTTTTTATTTTTTTTAGTTAAACAGTATATAAATGATTACACATTGTTGTAATTTTTTTCACAAGTCAGGAAATATTATAAATTAGATTCTAATTTATAACATTTCCATGTGCTGGTCACTAGAGGGAGCAATTCCCAAAATTGCAGCATTGGCATATGGTAAAGCAACCTCCTTGCTTTATGCTGCAAAATTGTAGAAGACACACTCGCTCTAATGTGCTCAAACAATCCCCCCTCCTTTATCCTGGCTAGTGCCAGAAGAAAGGAGGGGGTTGAATGTTCAAACCTCCTACACTGTGTGCCGCCATTTTTTGAGCGAATGCACAGCGTAGTAGGCTTACATACAGTGGTAATCACACAGTAAAACACGTACATACACAGACATAACTTACCTGCTCCTGCCGCCGCCGCTCCTAGTCCTTGCTTCTCAACATATGGACGGAAGCCGCGACCGGAAGTAGTCATCTTACTGTCCGGCCGCGGCTTCCGGTCCACATGAAAATGGCGCCGGATGTCGCTATGCCAAAGACCATCCTTTTGGACTGTGTGGGAGCGGCGCATGCGCCGTTCCCACACAGACGGCTTACACCATAGTGAATGGAACGGCTCCCGTTCGCATTCACTATGGGGCTGTATGCCGTATTCCATGTCTGTATGTGTCGTTAATCGACACATACGGAGATGAAAAAAAAAATGGCAGCCCCCATAGAGAAGTAAAAGAAAGAAAAAAGTAAAACACAAAAACACAAATAAATAAAATGTATTTTAATGACATAATAAAAGCAATAACATATAAAAAAAAAAAATTTTGTGACACCTTCCCTTTAATTCCATAGTTACCTCTGTGTATCTGCAGTCTATGTAGTCCCAGAAAAAACTCCTCCAGCAAGGGACACTTAGGCCAAGTCCACACTTGGCATATACGATATGGAAAATATGCAGCGTTTACAGAAGCAGTGAAGTGGATGAAATTTGAAAAAATCCCATTCACATACTGCAGAAAAAAAATCTGTAAATCCAGCTTGTCAATTTATGACGCGGATGACCTGTCGCTACTCCCCCAGCTGCTCTATGGACAGCCGCCTATTGTGATGCCATTTCATTACATGTGACCACTGCAGCCAATCACAGGCTACAGCAGACACCATTTTTTTCTTTGTCAGACGTTTTCCGCAACGGTAAATCCACCTGAAAATCTGCGCCAAAATTAGCACTATTTGGTGCGGACATCCCCATTCCAGGATGGATACGCTGCAGAATTTTCCGCAGTGTATCCGACATGTGAACAGATCCTCTAGGGCAAAACTCCCATGTTACGTTTTCTACATGGTGATGTCGGCGGTGGGTATTAGCCACCATTGCGCATCTGCATTACCCACCCTTCATATACAGACAATCCAATATATAAAATTACCCCTTTCAACCAAGAAATGAATGTCAAATCATTCCTCCATGTGGTAATGCGGAATAAAGGGGTTGTATAAGCATATCCGCGATAAAAAAAAACCTCTACTTTTGACATCATGTTTGTTCCATGGGACTTTAATAAGGCAATCATACGAGAACTTTGTCGATTCACTTCTTTGTAATAGATCTTCATTACCTTTATTTGTTGGTTGTCACATTTAAAAAAATAAATAAATATATATATATATATAATTGGAAACCAGCAACAAGCTGCTGATGTAAGTTATTTTTTTATCTCACGCCTAGGTGTATAAGAATATTCATTTTTATTATTTGTGGCTCCGGCGTTGTACTTTGTAAATAATAGACAAAAAAATAAATTAAATAAATCCTATTCACACAACGCCGTTCTGATACCGTTCAATCCCACTGACTTTAAAGAGGCTCTGTCACCAGATTTTGCAACCCCTATCTGCTATTGCAGCAGATAGGCGCTGCAATGTAGATTACAGTAACGTTTTTATTTTAAAAAAAACGAGCATTTTTGGCCAAGTTATGACCATTTTTGTATTTATGCAAATGAGGCTTGCAAAAGTCCAAGTGGGCGTGTTTAAAGTAAAAGTCCAAGTGGGCGTATATTATGTGCGTATATCGGGGCGTTTTTACTACTTTTACTAGCTGGGCGTTCTGACGAGAAGTATCATCCACTTCTCTTCAGAACGCCCAGCTTCTGGCAGATCACGCTGTGTCGTCACTCACAGGTCCTGCATCGTGTCAGACGAGCGAGGACACATCGGCACCAGAGGCTACAGTTGATTCTGCAGCAGCATCGGCGTTTGCAGGTAAGTCGATGTAGCTACTTACCTGCAAATGCTGATGCTGCTGCAGAATCAACTGTAGCCTCTGGTGCCGATGTGGCCGACACGATGCAGGACCTGTGAGTGACAACACAGCGTGATCTCTGGAGAACACGGCTGTGTCTGCACTGCCAGAAGCTGGGTGTTAACGAAGAGAAGTGGATGATACTTCTCGTCAGAACGCCCAGCTAGTAAAAGTAGTAAAAACGCCCCGATGTACGCACATAATACACGCCCAGTTGGACTTTTACTTTAAACACGCCCAGTTGTACTTTTGCAAGCCTCATTTGCATAAATACAAAAATGGCCATAACTTGGCCAAAAATGCTCGTTTTTTAAAAATAAAAACGTTACTGTAATCTACATTGCAGCGCCTATCTGCTGCAATAGCAGATAGGGGTTGCAAAATCTGGTGACAGAGCCTCTTTAAAGAGGCTCTGTCCCCACATTATAAGTGCCCTATCCACTATATAAGGAGATCGGCGCTATAATGTAGGTGACAGTAATGCTTTTTATTTAAAAAAACGATCTATTTTTACCACTTTATTAGCGATTTTGGTTTATGCTAATGAGTTTCTTAACGCCAAAGTGGGCGTGTTTTTACTTTCAACCAAGTGGGCGTTGTACAGAGTGTATGACGCTGACCAATCAGTGACCAGTCAGCGTCACACACTCCTCTCCATTCATTTACACAGCAGCATCGCGTCTGCAGCCACATACACAGACATTAACGTTCATCAAGTGTCCTGATAATGAATACGCATGACCTCCAGCCAGGACGTCATGTGTATTCAGAATCCTGACACTTCTGAATCTTTTCTGTGAGATTTCCAGCAAGGGAAACGAAATCTCGTTTACCTCGTAATCTCGCGAGATTACGCGTGGCTTGCTGGAATCTCACAGAAAAGATTCAGAAGTGTCAGGATTCTGAATACACATGACGTCCAGGCTGGAGGTCATGCGTATTCATTATCAGGACACTTGATGAACGTTAATGTCTGTGTATGTGGCTGCACATAGTGATATAACTATATCGCTAGTGCAGTGTAAATGAATGGAGAGAAGTGCATGACGCTGATTGGTCACTGATTGGTCAGCGTCATACACTCCTCTGTACAACGCCCACTTGGTCGAAAGTAAAAATACGCCCACTTGGGCATTAAGAAACTCATTAGCATAAAGCTAAAAATCGCTAATAAAGTGGTTTAAAATAGATCGTTTTTCTAAATAAAAAGCATTACTGTCACCTACATTATAGCGCCCATCTCCTTATGTAGGAGATAGGGCACTTATAATGTGGTGACAGAGCCTCTTTAACCTGAAAAAAGCTGCCACAAGCTTTTACACGGCCATAGGCTAGGAATGGCTATCACGCCTCTTACTCCAATTACTCCTGTGGGGTCTTGATGCTGGTCCTCAAGTCTTTGCAATGTGAGGTTACATCTGATAAGACAAATCCTGGGGGAGGATTTATTGTCACTATATCATATTCACTTTACGTCCTCTATCATTGTTAAAGTGTAGCGAAACGTTCGACAAACTTCTGACATGTCATAGTCACATGCAACCTACAAAGCACAAAAGCGCACGGGGATACAGCATCCCAATAGAGTGTAAAGCTAACTACCATGGATAAAAAATATACATCTTTATTAATTCATATCAATACATGGTATTACAATAATAATTACAGCGAACAATGAAAGATCATATATAAGGAGAAACAACAGTATGGCAAGAGTGACAACATACCATAAGGAGAACTAGAGATAACCGAACTCTAAAGCACGTCCCAATGCAGCAACAATCATGCACACAGGTATAGAAAGTACCCAAAGTGGGTATAATATGTATATAAGAGGCTATATCACATGAGGAAAAACTGCCCGTTGCAAATAATGCATAGATAAAGCCCACTACAGATAGACGGCGCAAAAACGGGCAGAAATAACAGATATGAGCCAAAAGATTGAACAATATAAAAGTGAATGTACCTGTGGACATAATGGCAACACGGGAACGTGGAGCGATCGGCACAGAAACGCCTCGCCTCGACGCGCGTTTAGCCTACAACCGGCTTCGTCAGGAGGGGTACTTTGGGTACTTTCTATACCTGTGTGCATGATTGTTGCTGCATTGGGACGTGCTTTAGAGTTCGGTTATCTCTAGTTCTCCTTATGGTATGTTGTCACTCTTGCCATACTGTTGTTTCTCCTTATATATGATCTTTCATTGTTCGCTGTAATTATTATTGTAATACCATGTATTGATATGAATTAATAAAGATGTATATTTTTTATCCATGGTAGTTATCTTTACACTCTATTGGGATGCTGTATCCCCGTGCGCTTTTGTGCTTTGTAGGTTGCTTCTGAGTCTTATTGGGGATTCTCCCTTTTGGCTTTACTCTGTTGTGAGGTTTTTTGTAGGTTTACTATGTCATAGTCACATGTCAGAAGTTTGGATTGGTGGGGGTCCGAGCACGGAGACCCCCACCAATCGCTAGAACGAAGCAGATGAAGCACTCGTGTGAGCGCTCAGGCGCTTCGTGTCTGTTCGGCTTTTTCCAGAAATAAATGTATCGGAGTACGGACTCAATAGAACGTCTATGAGCCAGTACACCGATACATTTATTTCCAGAAAAAGCCGAACAGACACGAAGCAGCAGAGCGCTCACACGAGTGCTTCATCTGCTTCGTTCTAGCGATTGGTGGGGGTCTCCGTGTTCGGACCCCCACCAATCCAAACTTCTGACATGTCTCTATGACATGTCAGAAGTTTGTCGAACGTTTAGCTACACTTTAATGTATATAATCCCCCTCCAACCGCAGTACAATTGCTCACTGACAATGTTGCTGGTAGCTCAGTTAGGTCCTGCTCCTCTCTTAATCCTCGGGGATTTCAACCTATTGCTGTGCTCTGTATTGGATAAACTGGGGGAGTCCTGGGGTCTGGATCCCCTTTGGCTAATTGGGCTGCAACGTATAATCTGCAGGAAATTTGTCGGGCTCACAACCCTCATTCTTTAGCCTATTCATGTCAGTCATTCCCCGCTCATAGGTCCTTTTCTAGAATTGACCTGGCATTTGGTAATGATACCTCTCATGTATATGTGATAGACGCAAAATACCTCCCTCTGGGTATCTCAGACCACTCTCCCCTTATGATAATTTTGGGATTTCCTGAAGTTGCAAAACTGAAAATATGGAGACTGAGTCCCTAATGGCTCTCCTGTACAGAAGTTGTGACTTCTCTAGAACAAGAAACTACTGGTTTCTGGAATACTAACCTGGGGTCTAGATAGCAATCTGGTGTGGGATGCCTTCAAAGCGTACATCAGGGGGTGGTTGTGCGAGCAATATCTTTGCATAGAAAGGGACTAGCTAAAGAACGTATAGGATTGGAGGTTGAACTGGCTGTGGCGGAGGAGGAATATCTTAGGTCTACGGACCCCTCGGCCTTTACTACATTCAAGGCGAAGCAACGTGAATATACCCTTCTACTTACTGAGTTTACCAGGAAGAAAACCCTGTATTTCCTACAGCAGTTTTTTGATCTTTGGATAAGAATGGTCTCTTGTCGGCTTACTTGGCTAAAGAGGACACCACACCGAATCCTATATTAGAAATCACCTCGTCTACTGTGATGCCTGTCAGTGACCCCTTAGCTATTAATGATATCTTTCCTAAATTCAACTCTAATTTGTACTCATCCAAGGTTTTAAAGGAAGGGTGTCGCAAATTATTTTTTTTTATATATCAATTTGCTTTTAGTGTTTTATTAAAATAAACGTTATTTATTTGTGTGTTTTACTTTTTTATTTTTAACTTTTTCTTCACTATGGGGGCTGCCATTTTTTTTTTCATCTCTGTATGTGTCGATTAACGACACATACAGACATGGAATACGGCACATACATCCCCATAGAGAATGCGAACCGGAGCCGTTCGCATTCACTATGCTGTACGCCGTCTGTGTGGGAACAGTCCAAATGGAAGGTCTTCGGCCGAGCGACATCCGGCGCCATTTTCTTGTGGACTGGAAGCCGCGGCCGGACAGTAAGATGACTACTTCCGGTCGCGGCTTCCGGACATGTGATTAGAAGCAAGCACTAGGAGCGGACGGAGCAGGTAAATTATTTCTGTGTATGTTCGTGTTTTACTGTGTGATTAGCACGGTTTGTAAGCCTACAACACTATGTATTCGCTCAAAAAATGGCGGCACACAGTGTAGGAGGTTTGAACATTCAATCCCCTCTTTTCTCCTGGCACTAGCCAGGATAAAGGAGGGGGCATTGTGTGAGCTCACTAGAGCGTGTGTGTTTACACCAAATTTGCAGCATAAAGCAATGTGGTTGCTTTACCACATGCCAATGCTGCAATTTTGGGAATTGCTCCCTCTAGTGACCAGCACAGGGAAATGTTATAAATTAGAATCTAATTTATAGTATTTCCTGACGCGTGAAGAAATTAAAAAAAATTAGAACTGTCTAATCATGTATATAATAACTGTTTTACAAAAAAAAAAAATAATAAATACATTTTATAGCGACACATTCCCTTTAAGTGACCCCTCTGAGAAGGAAACATACCTTGATAACATTGTATTCCCCACCCTGGACAGTGAAGGCGTAGAGTTTTTGGAAGCTGATTTGACCATAGAGGATGTTACAGAGGCTATTAGTTCCTTCCCAAACAAGATGACCCCCGGTCGGGACGGTCTGCCAATAGAATGGTATAAACTGCATGTTGACCTGATCGCCCCTCATCTGCTTGCTCTTTTTCAATCCTTTAGTGGTGATACTACTCTCCCCCTTCTATGAGCGAGGCTCTTCTAGTGCAGATCCCCAAGCTACGTAAGGATCCTCGAGATTGTGGCTCATACCGCCCTATCTCACTCCTTAATTGTGATATTAAAATATTAGCCAAACTTTTGGCGATGCGTATCCAAAAGATTGTATCTCATGTTATTCATCCGGACCAATCTGGCTTTATGCCAGGGAAGGCCACTGATGTTAATCTTCGGAGACTCTTCACTAATTTATCATCTAATTTAGAGTCAAGCGGCACCAGTTATTGCCTCCTTGGATCTTGAAAAAGCTTTTGACTCGGTGGAGTGGTCCTATCCTTGGTCTGTGCGAGGCTAATTTGGATTTGGCCTCAGATTTATCCGGTGGGTAGTTGCTATACTCCCAACCTACAGCGAGTATTAAAACTAATTGTCACATTTCCCCTTCATTTACACTAGCCCAAGGAAATAGGCAAGGTTGTCTATCTCCTTCCCTTTTTGCACTGGCCATTGAGCCACTAGCACTTGCTGTAAGAGCCCCTCCTGCTATAAAGGGCTTTGGGATGGGGGAGAGGACGTCTCCCTCTATGCAGATGATACACTCTTACTCCTCATCAATCCATGTCCATCTCTGCGTGCAGTATTGTCATTGTTCGATTGATTTTTCCTCCTTCTTTGGGCTCCGTGTCAATTGGTTGAACCCTTTGGTGAAGGCGATAGGTGATGCGGCTAGGAGTATCGTACTTCCTTCCCTTATACAATGGGCAGACAAAATTACTTTTCGGTGTATAGTGATCAGCTACGTGGGGCCGTATTGGCGCGTCATCAATATTAGAAAAGCTCCAGGACTTCCGGGAACAGTTCACTGGATTTGAACAGCACCATTTAGTACCAAATTTTTAATTAATGTATATTAGTGACTTCTTTTTACATAAAAATATGAATGCAAAGCAATTTTTGGTCCCCGGATAACCAATTTAATCTGTTAAAAATCTAGGTGGGGCCTTCATTTTGATACCTCTTCCACAATTCTCCAGTATGGCTGCCTTTATTGTACTCCAATATTGATAAGGATCTGCCATGAATAAGAACAGTGTTCGAAACGCGTTGGCCTTTACATTATGCCACTCAGACCACCTGGTTACTGCATTCTCTTTTTTACTTTCTATACCAATAAAAGAGGGAACATCAATTCCTTTTTATTTACACACCACGCTGGATCAGATCTTCTTTATCAGAGATCGGAAGACGGAGACTGGATCATACAGGAGAAGGCAGCAGGTAGGTTGTCTATACATTTGGAATGTAGACAAATTTATTTGGACTCCTATCACAGTTACTGATGATGATGATGATGATGATTAGACAGGCTCCTGTCACAATTAGGCCTTGTTCACACAGTGCAGATTTGCTTCAGATTTTGCATGTATTTGTTAAGCTAAAACCGGGAACGGAACCTTTAGAGAAGAAATAGATCCAGGAGAGCAGACCTATGAGATCTTACTTTATAGGTACCGCTTCTGGTTTAAAAAAAAAAAAATAGATAGAAAATACATGCAAAATTTGCAGTGTGTGAACATGGTCTAATAGTGAAGTTCACAGTTCAGCCCCCCTGACTTTATACTTATAACCGCTCGCTTAGTTTTTATAATAGAATATTGAGGGAATGATATTCACAATGTCTCCCAGCCAGGAGAGATGGTACTGGCTCTGCTCATGTGATGCTGTGCTGAAGCATCATGGGATTGATAGCATAGTCCAGAGAATGCGGGATGAAATTTAAAATCTAAGATAGTCTGATCAGGCACAGACGGGAGGATGAACTGCAAGGGACTACAATATACTTGCATAAAAGTGTCGATAGACAGAGAAGGAAGTGCCAACACAACTTTCCATCACTAAGGGGTCGCGGGTTCTCCACATGGCAAGCTAAGGCCTCATGCACACGACCGTAGCCATGTGCACGGTCGTGATCTTCGGGTCGGACCGCAGCGGAGTGGCACCCCACGGGCCGTGCACATAGCCACGTCCATTATTTCCTATGAGTCTGGACCACAGAACACGGCCATAATAAGACATGTCCATTCTTCTGCGGTCCACTCTTGGGCCATGCACGGACCGTGAAAACCACGGTCGTGTGCATGGCCCCATAAAAATGAATGGGACCGCAATTCTCCCGTGGATTTTCGGGGAAATTGCGGCCGCAAAAGCACATTCGTGTGCATGGGGCGTAAGCCTTTTTTGCTTGCAGTTTCCTTATTGACTACTAAAGCAGCTAGCCTACTTGCTGACTGTTTCCAGGCAGCACAGAATTTGAGAAGTACAAACAAATGTAAAATGGAACGAAGTGTAAAAAGAAAATCTAGTTCCCAGTTTTGGTCAAAAGATTCAGCTTCACTTTAATACACAGCGAAAAACCTACCCAAGTAAGATGAATGGAGCCAAGTCCACCCGCACTTTGCATGTATTCAGTTGGAAATAACCAGAAGTCTCATTCATGGAGGGTAAAAACCGAATGCTTTACTTGAAATTCTACACATTAACATAGTAAATCAAAGTAAACTGAATCTGGAAATAAAACAGCAGGTTACCATAGAAAAGAATGTCATACAGTACAGGTATGGGAGGTGATTAATGGCGTCACATCATAGTCTTTAGATCAAAGGAGGGGGGATGCTATAAAACATATTAAGCTCCCCATTACATGGGGTGGATTGGAGAACAAATCCTATACGGAGCCCTATCTGTAGTAGCTACAGCATAAGGTAGACACGTCCGGCACCCCAAGAGAAGACAATATACACGATGGGGGTCATTAGGACTTCCCTCCGGTAAGAAACGAGTAAGAAATGTTCCAGTAACAGCTTCCAGTGATAACATAGGAACAGTGGAAGACACACGATAGGAACTGAACTACCCCAACATATAGAGCGAGGTCGAGGGGCATCTACTCCAGCCAGAACGACGGCATCCTAATATAGCCCAAATAAATAAGACCCCTCCACATTCAAGAGGAGGATAATTAGAATACACACACCCCAACTACATATTAGGGCATATAAGAGAATACCTAAAAATGATGACGTTGTGAGAATACATTCAGGTGGGGAGATTTGCCCTTAGATAAAAAAAATAATTAAAAAAAGATGCATGTGATCCTGTAAAATGCAGAATAACTAAAAATCATAGGTGGTGCCCCAAAACAGGGGGGGGGGGGGGTTGGGGGGTAGTGACAAGATATACAACCACAACATTACAACGTATATATATTATATACACATAGGCACCTCGCCTAAGAACCCTGCAACTGTCCCCATGTTCTGTAGAGTAACTGTCCCAATGACAAGGATATGACAATTATAATGACCGGGAGGTACTGCCAAGTGACTGCAGCACCTTCCCTTCTCCAACCTTACATGCTGCCAGTGGACTCCGTAACGGAAGGCTGGGCTTTTACTATACCACATCTCAGCACTCTGCAATGTCCTCCGAAACGTTGCGTATTGTCAATATTTAGGGGGATAACCCCATAAACTTTATCTCCTTATTAAGCAAGCCATCCATTTATTGGACACAAACTTTTCACACGCTGATCTAATAGTATACCTGATAAATATCAACTGTCATTTACTTACTGTTAAGATTTGTTTTATTTATGCAAATTGTGTGAAGATACTGTCACTAGGTGTCAAAAATCCACCTTCACGTTACAAACCGGAGATGTACTACAGAAAGTGTGTGTGGAGGTGCCTCTTTACAGCCAATAGAGGTCTATGTAGAAGGGGGAGGAGAGACAGACGCTGCTGCCTATAGAAGTCTATAGAGAAGGGAGCAGCAACAGACAGACACGCTGCTCATAGAAGACAGAGACACACACACACACACACACACACACACACACACACACCAGCTGAAAGGTT
The DNA here is from genome assembly GCF_050947455.1 of Rhinoderma darwinii. Taxonomy (NCBI): domain Eukaryota; kingdom Metazoa; phylum Chordata; class Amphibia; order Anura; family Rhinodermatidae; genus Rhinoderma; species Rhinoderma darwinii. The sequence continues at coordinate 376,150,810 of NC_134689.1, read as the reverse complement.
AGGTACACTTTCTGATATACTGGTGAAAACGTCACTCGTATATACCATGACATATTAAAATGGGGTTTGACCCTCAACATTACATTTAAAATGCATGTTTTGGGTTTACAAATTGGGTTTTTTTTTTGTCACAACGTCCCAAGGGTAGCTGCAACACAACTAAGGCTTTGGTCATCTGCAAGGTCCTATAAAAGATACATTAAATCGCAGTATTGATGTGGAGTACCATTATGTGACGGTTGCCAAGCTGATTGTTTCTCTCTCTGCTAACAGGACTGCCCCTATCTTATGTCTGTCAGTCTGGTTGCTAGAGATACCAGTTCAGTTTTCAGGCAACACCTTCCTAGCAACCAGAATGCCACTAGGACCTACTGCACCTCCATAAACCTACAATTTTATACCAAGGTTTCTTTTCTGTCTGCTTCAAGGGGAGAATATCTCTGACATATAGCGCCCAACAGAGTCCAATACGACCGCACACAGTCCATAAGAACTAAGACAGTATTGCCAATGAACCTCTGCATTTTGGTATAATAAAAAAAAATGAAGTTCAGCTTTTACAGAGCTTTCGTTTTCCTAAGGATTTTAAAGCATTCCTAACTTTTCAAAATAGGCTGCCACGTGTGTACATGAGGAATACATTGACTTGTATGTGGCATTACTTAGCAGCTTTACCCTCTGCAGGCTCTCTAATTCAGTTGTCTGTGAGCTAGTTGCCGGAGCCTAACTGCTAACATGTCTTCTATACACAGCACACAGAGAGCAGGAATCTCCTCTTCTATCTATCCACCCATCGAAGCTGAAGCAGCAGCATGGAGATTATACAGCAGTAATAAGCAGTGTAGCTGAGAATCCAGCACTGGGGTGACAAATCTTACCAGGAGGCTGCAGCACGTGTCTGAACCTTTTTCACTCTGCTCCTCCCACCTACCATCTCCATAGGCTTGTATGTAGTGTGGCAGTTGACTCTTCTCCCCCTTCCCATCGACAGGCAATGAAGAGACACCCCTCCAACTTCCTGTAGTCCATCTCCTCTGCTCTGTAACCAGGAATGTATTTTGCTTGACAGCAGATTACAGGAAGGGAGAAACCTAGCGGCAGTGCTACACACAGACTTTGCATGGATAAAACAACAGAATTTTAACAGTAAGTAAATAACAAAGATAATATATAATCAGGTATACTATTAGGTTTATACTATAAAGTTGTTTGAGAAGTTCGTGTCCACTTAAATTACGCTTGTTCGCTGCCTGGCTAGCCTCTGACGTTTCTTTGCAAAGAAAAAATAATAATCCATGTGCGGCTTTATATCTATGCTGCAGTACAGAATACTCTTTCCTAAAAAATTCCCATAGTAAATAATGAAGGACAAAGAACAAATTGTGTAGAGATTGTACGTGATAAAATTATCTATACAAGTGGCAAATTGAAACAATCTTTGGTTGGTATCTAAGAATGCAGATTGGTTGATAGTCACAGAGACTCACCCAAGCAGCATGTTCCTATAGAATTATACAAAATGCAGCACTGGGATTTAATGCCATCTGCTTTGTTGCAGCAAAGCCTGCTTGGTAACCATAGCCTTATTGCGGTTAGGCTTTGTTTACATCTGTGCTAAGTTTTTCTGTCCAGTCATAGAGACCGAAGAAGGAAGGGGGGAAAAAAAAAAAGTGCTGGAGCCACTGCATCATGGACACTAATGGTGTCAGACAGGACCCATTGACTTTAATTAGTTCCGTCAGGGTGTACTTTGTTTTCCCAGGATTGCACAGGAAATTTTGCCTGCCATTTTCACCGGATCTGCAATGAAGCCACCTAACGGAGGCTTTAATGCAGGTGTGAACACAGCCTTACCTGTTTGCAGAATGCAGTATGAGAGTGAGCTTTCATTGGCCTGGCAAATATGGACGTCCGATAAGAAACCATACTGATAGTTGTACAGCAAACTTTTTACTCCGCAAGGTATTATTGCTCTACAAGGTTCCGCCCACAGAAATTCTTCTAGATAGGGGCGATTGATTGTAACATGAAAGGATATGGGCAATTTTTTTTATTATGTTGCGAATACTCCCGATTTACTGTTTTGTGTATATAGCGTCTCTGCAGACCTGTCTCCATGGTTACAGACTACAAGTCCTGCGCGTAGTCGGATCCTGCAGTCATGAGTTACCCCCATCTACTTACTCTTCTTCTGTCTAAATTATGAAGAAGACAGACGGCAGAAGGGGTGGAGTACCATAGGACTGCAGGATAGGACTACACTATGTTTATTTGTAGACTGTAACCATGAAGACCCATAATCTACATAGGAGCTAGAGAGACTAAACTACTTCCAAAATAGCTATTTTCAGATGCAATGAATAAACAATGGTTGCAACAGTGTACACACTCTTTAAACATGCACACAATGACTGGGTAACCATGACCAGGAGTAAGAACTAAAAGACAATAAAAGCAGGGCATAGTGTGCCAGGGGGAGTGGATTGCGTGCAGTCAAAATCCAAAACTGATAAATCAGCCCTGCAACTACATCAGGACGCAGCAGAGTTCCAACAAGCTCTGCAATCCCAGCTTCACACCTAGTCAGGAGATTCTCCAGAACGCCAAAGAAAACGGATATGTCGAGGGCACAGTGGTAAAAGATTAAAAAAGTATGAAGGAAGACCAAAGACAAAAAAAATCAAAACCACTTTCCAAAAGGACAGTGAAACCCCCACCTATCATATAGAAGAGGTCACCAGATCACAGCTTTATTCTTCCACCTCGTAATGAATACACAACATTCTTCATTACCCCAGGCCAAGTAGTAGGAACTTCATGACTTGCCAGCATTAGAGGCCTTTTAAAAAGAAGACCCTACCGTCCAACACCTTCCATAACACCTCCCCATTGACAGAGACAGAAGTCTACGTCGCCAACCCTCCCCGTACATACTGCAAAACCAGCTCATGCAACCTCAAAAAGGTGCTTTTGGATCTTCACACAAAGGCCAGACCATTCTTCTCCATTTAACCATCTTCTAAAACGGTCCATCTATTTATTTCAGACCCCATCCAGACTTGTGTTACAAACTGCTAGCCACCATTGCCCAGAGGACACGTTATCCCTTCATCTGGTCGATGTAACGTTGATGTTTGTGGTTACTGAGCTTTGGCAGGCTCAGGCTGCTGCTCCTCTGATGAGGGAGTATGTGGTGGGCTGGATTGTTTAGAGAAGTTCATTTCCAGTATGTGATGTTGGAGATGACGGACCCACTGCTCCTGGATGGAAAGGGGACCTTGGAATTGGATATCACAGAACCTGGTTGAATGGAGAAGAAAAAAAAAAAAGTGAATATTCACTGATAAACCCCAATACCACCAGTCCTACAGATTACAAGGATAGTATTCACCTCAGGTCTCCACTTGTATAAAGCATCAAGTAACAAACATAATACTTGTACTAGAAAGTAAGGCATGTGGGACGGAGAGTGAGGCTTCATGCAGTGGCCACAGTTCGGCTGGCGTGCAGTCGTGCTGCAACCAAGAGCCACGACAGCATGAGGCATTACTGTTTTTAAGGGGTTTGCAGGTAATACTGCATGCTCTTGCGGTTTTTGGCAAGGTGTGGCTTTACGGGTATATTGTGAGATTGTTAGGTTTCTGATTAAGTCCATACAATTGGATTCCGCTTCTACTGGTACAGGACAAGCATGAGATTGGTAGTTATGGTCCAGGACTACTCATAACAGTCCACTCATTTTTGGATGAGGCTCTTCAGCCAAGTAAGCCGTATAAGATTGGAGAAACAGCACCAATCTTGTCGATGGTGGAACATAAAAAAAACAAAAGTAGCTGTATGCAATTTGTCGGTAGAGGGCATATAGTGTCAGGAGATGGCAGGAGGAGCTCTGGTGTGACACCCAGGTGAGTAGAGGATGGTGGTGCTTGTAATGTAACCTCGATGTGCCCACTAGTGGAAAACAGAGTCCACTGACTACTGGGAATTATGGGGGGCACCATTTTTACTACTAGGTGGTGGACTAGACATGGCTAAGATTTACCACAGAATCAGACAACTCACTGGGACAGTCAGCAGAGGGCAGAGCAATATATATATATATATATATATATATATATACACATATATACATACACACATACATACATATACACGCCAATTAATAGAAAAATAACCGAAACCGAAATACAGCGCAGATAAGACGTCATCTTTGCATTTATTTTTCCCGGTTCGGTTACATGCAGCCCAGCCTCTACCCTCAGTAACTGTATTCTACCCAATTAGAATCGCTGATATGTGATTAACATATCAGCGATTCTTATTGGATAGCATACAGTTATTGACATTTGGGATAGCCAATGGCAGAGCAGGCTTGATGTGACGGCATCGACGCTACTCCTCCAGAACGCAGAAGGTATGGCTGCCTGGAGTGCAGGGAATATCATATGCGGTCAGTTACAGCAGCTGCAGGCTGGATGCTGAGGCAGATATACAGGCACAAACATATACAGGCACAAGCAGACCCACCAAATCACCCGGTGGGCCCTGCCTGTGCCAATAGTGGCCCACACGAGCAGCGCAGGGCAATCGCTGCACTATTTAGGGTTAGTCCACTAACACTTTGTTTTGGTCAGCCGTCACCACTCACCCCCCCCCCCCCGGTCCCCATGCGCTCTGCTGCTGTCACCGCTCATCCCCCCTCCCCCAGACGGTCCCCATGCTCTCTGCTGCCGTTGCCACTCACCCCTGCCGGACGGTCCTCATGCGCTCTGTTGCCGTCGCCGCTCATCTACCCCGGATGGTCCCCATGCTTTCAGCTTTGTTAAACAAGCATGGGGACCATCCGGGGGGAGGGGGGTGAGCGGCGACGGCAGCAGAGAGCATGAGGACCGTCCGGGGGGAGCTGACATTGTGCACCGAGATGCCTCAGCTAAGTGTTAGCGGAACGGTATACTACTGTATATAATATATACCCCCTGAGCAGATGAAGCGCTCCGCCGCTTAGTTTCTCGCTGTGTTGCAGTGAAACAGCATGAGAAGGAAAGTGGAGGGTCAGCAGCAGCAAGGGGACGACGTCAGATTGGATCAGTGCACACATCACAGCTTTACATGACATCACTCAGCAAGCATGAAGAGAACATGTAACATTTACAGAAGCCAGCAGAGGAGGAGAATGACCCAAAATATAGAGTTAGACACAACATTACTGACTGCACTACATCTAATACACCTCTACAGCTGCCCAAAGAGGGAATGTGAAGATTGTTCACTACATCATACTAAAACATCAAAAGCAGGAAGCTTTAAAGTGAACCTGTCACATCATCTAACACAACAAGCTGGATAGCTTACCGGTCGCTGGAGCACAGGTTTTCTTTCCCTGCTAGCCACCCACGTTCCTCTGCTATCAGCCCGGTAAGTATCAGTGCCCTGTAAGAGTAGACTGTCAAGTGCGCAGGCCCCGGCGCTCCATGTCCATGACGGAGATTGGCATTGAGCGCTGGGGCCTGCCCACTTGACAGTCTACTCTTACAGGGCACTGATACTTACCGGGCTGATAGCAGAGGAACGTGGGTGGCTAGCAGGGAAAGAAAACTAGCATTGCAGCGTCTCGTAAGCTATCCAGCTTGTTTTATATGTGCTAGGTCCACTTTAATTCACATAGACCTGATATATATATATATATATATATATATAAAACGTCTCATACCCAATTACCATTTATTTAAACTCACCTGCATTTTAATGTGTAAATATTCCCCACAAACTTAACCAAGGATGTCTGTGGCGGCCTTGGCACCAAAGAAGGGACAGGACGAGCTCTTACAGGTGGTCGTGGCTCCTCCGTTTTAGAAGGGTGGTCAGAGACGGTCTCATCCCGTGTAGGTGGAATCTCCGCAGGCTTAGGATGACGCCTCTCCGTTTCTGTTGCAAGTAGGAATACAGATTAGACCATACTCTAGTCGTGCCCTGCAAAACTGCATTCTACCGTTTTGTGCATACAGCCCTTATGCAGTCCTTTGTGTCTCCCTGGTTACAGACTACAAACACCACTACTTTGCCCCTTCTCTACTGTGTGTATGTTGGCAAGAAGATGGAATAAAACAATTGTGGGATCAGACCACATTTAGGATTTCTGTCTGTAGTTTGACGTCATGGAGCCCTAGATCTCCTTAGTTTATACAACCAAACGGTGGGATATTTTACATCAAAGTTGGTTCATTTTTGTTTATTGGATATGCCGTTGAGAAATGAAGGATATACACACTTTTCAATCATTCTTTTTAACTATGTATGCACTTACTGTGCCCATGTACTTCTGACGGCTTTTCATTTGCTGCCCCATGTGCTCCAACAATCCGTTCGGTTTCCAAAGCTTTCCCTGGGACAACAGCTTGACTCTCCCTTTCAGTCATTCCAGGCTTTGGCGATTGTAAAGCACGCTTAAACTTTTTAGTGTAAGGACGCCCTCCTTGAATATAACTGAGATAAGCTCCAGCCTTTTGAGGCCGCTGTTTCATCCACTCACGTAGTGTTTCTATTGGAGATCCATTGACGCACCATTCTGTGACGCCGAACTGACGAAGGTGAGCTCGAGCATGGCTAGCAAGAGCCTTACGGTTTTCAAAGAAAAGTCCGCATAGCTCACAGCATGCCTCTACTGCAAAAGGAAAAAGGTTGTGGGGGAACAAGTGGAAGATGAGAGATGAGAACATTACAAATATTGTAAAAAAAGCAATCCGCTTCATAAAATGTTCAACTTACATGACGTAACATTCTTCTCTGGAGAGGATTTCACCTTCACCTTGAAAGGAAGTTCCGTCTGGATGTAAGCCTTTGGCTTGCCATCTGGGGAATAAACCTTAGGCTTGCTGTCACCATGCATGAAGTGTTTGGGCTTTCCATCCCCAGGAAGATATGGTTTGGGTCTACCGTCACCTTGCAAATATGCCTTGGGCTTGAGCTCCCCGTGCACGAATTGCTTGGGTCTGTGATCACCTGTCAAGAAGCCCTTTGGTCTGCCTTCATGAATGAAAGTCTTCGGCCTCCCATCGCCACTCTGCAAAAACGTTTTGGGTCTCCCATCACTTTGAAGAAAGGTCTTGGGCCTACCATCATCTTGAATGTAGGTTTTTGGCCTAGCATCTCCCTGTAAGTAAGTTTTAGACTGATTGCAAGTCTTTGGCTCTATATTCACAAAGCCCCTTGGATCAGACTGCCTTGGTCCGTGGGAAACTGGCCTTTTAGCTGGCATTGGAGACAGAAAGTTGTTGTGGGGACGCCCATGAGGAGACACGGACAGATCTCGAGCCATTCCTTGAGAGCCGATGCCAAGGGGAGACAGTCTCTGCGATGGACTGGGTGGTTCATCATCTCCTCGAGGTTCCTTCTTAATGGTAGAAAGTTGATGTAGTGGCGCTGGGCGTCTTTTGCGTATAATCTCACGCAGTGTGTCAATAGGTGAGCCATTCACGTGCCATTCCGTAACACCCATTTGGCGTAGATGAGAACGGGCGTGACTAGACAGTCCCTTGCGGTTCTCAAAAAATTCATTGCAGAACTCACAGCGGATGTCACGGGTGGGGTCTGCTCGAGAGGCTGGAGAGAGGAAAGAATGAAAGTTTAGGAAGGACAACAAAAGCAAAAACAGTAGTCCGGGGAAAAAAACAAAAACGGTTAAATAATGAAAAAGCAAATGGGAAGGATCACACTGAAAAGGGGAGAAAATACAAAAGAGCAATAGCCGGATATACTCCAGTATTCACACAAGCAGCCAGATAGTCACTCCCTAATAAAAGCTCAAAACACGCACATGCACCCTGGTCGTGTCCAACAATCAAAGAGAAAAAAAATACGTTAGTTCGGGATGGCTTACATGGAAAGACCGGACTCTGACTTTCACTTTAAACATATAAATGGTGCAATCTGATGGTTATTACGGCCTCATGAAGTGGACTAAAGGGAATCAGAATAAAATTACATTGTGTAATAGCACCAACATTTGCAAATCTTACTAAACTTTCTGCTTATACAGTCAAAAAGTTGAGCATCATGGAATTCACTGCATATCAAACTTAGGGTGGGATGCTATGATGCTGCCATCTTTCTGCGCTCCTTCCCCCGTACGTTACTGGGCTTGTATCAGACTGTTTGCTTCAGGGCAGTCATCACCAAAAATCTGAATCATACACCACAAGTACCTTCAACAATACCCTAAAAACAAGCTGTAAGAAATAGAAACCACTTCCAATGTAAAACTATCCAATTTCAGTTTCCTACTCCCACAGTCATGGAAGCCTAGTAAGAATGCAAAGCAGTCATAAAGCTAAGATTTCAACAAGCAAAATATGCCTATGGACTATAATCAACACTTGTACAGTCTCTCTAACCTAGAGTCAATAAACCAAATCCTGAGCCTAGACCTAAGTAAGCGTTATTCGTAAAGAGGAAGGGATCTTGGACTGAAAGATGAATGCAACAGACAAGATGGAAAGCGATGAAGATGACGAGCAATGTACATGTAGAGCCTGCGGATCACTGGCCCACTTACACAAGTTCAGAGGTGACAGATCGGCGGGCCACTCGCTGGCCGTGAAGGTGGGAAGCCGAGGCGGCTTGCGTTGCATTGTTGGAGATAACCCACTGAACGGGTGGGATCCAGAGGGGGAAGAGGGTGGATGATGTGAGAGGAGCTTGTCCGAGTTGGGGCCTCCAATTCTGTTGGCCGATCTGGGGCAGTTCCCTGTGGCCAAGATCTCCCTCAGAGTGTCGATGGGTGAGCCGTTGACATGCCACTCTGTGACGCCCATCTGGCGCAGGTGGGAGCGTGCGTGGCTCGACAGGCCCTTTCGGTTCTCAAAGAACTCGCCGCAGAACTCGCAGCGGACTTCTTCCGAACTTGGGGCTGAGGAAGGAGGGGACGACAAATAAATGGTTGCCTTGAAAAACAAAAGTGTGGCATGGGGCAGTATAGGATTTCCACATACTCATGTGGCTTAGCCTACGTTAATAAAAACAGGATGTCCACAACTCCCTTTAACAGTGTTGCACAATAATTTACATGTTTCTAGAACGGTGGGCACCATAATAGCTTAATGAGAGTTTGAAGTGCCCACATCACCCAAAGGCTAGGCAAGACATCTAGGTGTGCACCAAACAAGACCATGAAACATTACAAGTACAAAGATTCAGTGGTCAGTAGCAAAGCAAAGCGTTAAGTCCTTTCTCTGGCATCAATGCGATGTGTCATAAAAAAATAAAATCAAATCAAGACAAAAACTGGTACACAATCTTCAAACAGAGAAAGTGAGGCAGGAATTGAAGGATAAAGCCAAGGCGCTCGCTTGAGCCATGCAAGACAATGCAGAGTACAAAAACGAATATGGATACAGTCGAAAACAAAAAATTCATGTGTAAGGGGGAGGGGGTGCTGCGGCTTGTTTTGACGCGTATTGCCGAATCCTCCAGAATACACCATTGAATGTCTTAAATAGCTGGTCCCCAATAGGTTATTGGAATTGCTCAATAAAAAAGGGGTCAAGACAACGTCTTCTCTAAAAGTGGCCACAGGTCGGTCTCCTTGAGCCCCTGGTAATCGGGTTCTTACTGGTGAAGTCTAGCCCAGCCGCACAATTATTTTGCCCCAGCCACTGCATGAGAAATGTAATATTACATGGCGCCAATTAAAATAAGTAGGTAACTATGTAATTCATGGCTGAATCAAATCCACCATTGCGGGGCTGCGCTTACTTAGCGGCTCTCTGCTTTGGCGAACATAGTAATTCCAATATGATATCCATATATTCTCGTCATCAGACAGACCCCTTTAATAAAGATCATCTAGAAGATGCTCAGTGTGATGCGTAGGGTGGCTGAACAGTGCCACTGGCTACCCAGTCACACATCCGTTACAGCACCTTCTGGTCTGATTGGTGCTGTGGCAGCAACCAAATGGAGCCACGCAGCCCGGGAGGCAATGTTATAAGAATTTGGTGCCCGCTTTAGAGAAGTTCAGGGCACTATTCAGTAGATGGAATAGCACATGGCTTAGAGGTCTTGGTATGGAGTAGAGTAGAACATTCACAGAAGGGTATGTACTGGGGGGGGGGGGGGATAAGGTAGCATTACTATTAGTTGCAGAAAGAAGAAAGTTAGTGTCAGCAGCACATAATACATAAAGCTCCACAGGTCTCCGCTCACAAATCTCCCATGCGCAAAATCGCCGAAAGCAACAACCATGCAGCAAAGAAAAACAACATTAAAAAAAAAAAAAAAAGCTGCACAGATTAATAATCACACAGCAAAGATTCGGTAACTTTGCCACGGTTACATAGATGTACAGATAATACAGAGCTACTCTATATACATAAACTGGTGCCAATTGCCAACTATGCACCGCTGGCTACTGACCGTAATAAAACCTTTCTAAGTTTGTATACATCTCCCCTGACCTTGCATCAGAGTACAAACATTATAATAGTAGAGTAACAATTGACAATTAGGGGATATCGCAATTTCCTCATTAAAGTGCAGCTCCACTTGTGACCTCCGTCCTGACATCGAGCGTGGAGAGACACTCCTGCAAGCTGGGTAAGACGCCTGGAGTGTTTCATGCACAGGGCCTATCAGAATTAGGCCCATGCACGATACTCAACCGCCGTCCAGTCGTCATACCAACTGTACCATTCAGCGTGCAGGAATCTAGTCAGGTGGGCGATCACAAGTGGAGGTACACTTTAAACCAATACAAGTCTGTGGTCACAATGGGTGTGAATCTGAGATTTTCATGAAGAGGCTATATCATCTAATTTTTCCCGTTTATGCTGGTATTGTATGTAACCTACTGATTACTATGCGATAAGTAGATTGCAGACCCTATCAGAAAAAGTTACCATCTAGACCGGACATCTACAGAAATGATTGTGTCACTAGGATATGGCATCACTTCCTCACAGCTCCTCAGAATGAAGGTGATAGAGAGGGCCTGTCACCTCTCACAACATGTGGGTATTCGTAAATTCTTGCATTCCCCATAAAATAACAAAATGGCCCAAGAGACCACATACTTTCTGTTCTACCAATACCCCCTTTAGGTGCATCGATCTTGACGATGAGCAAAATAACCAATGTACAGTGAAAGCCTACATGGTTTCCTCCAAACTACCCCGCTAAAGCAAAGATAGTGGCGCACTTGGAAGAAACTAATCAAGGTCCGAAAGATTACCCACACGGTATGCAAATGTGAGCCCTCTCTGTTCTTCTTGCTGGCCGGGGAGGCTCCTGTGATATGTCCTGATAGAGAGTGAGCCTGTTGTAGGAGAGAAGGCTTGCATTTACATGCTGTGCGGATAGTCTTGCGCTTCTTCCCTTTTGCATCTACTAAATGCCCCCAAAAATAATTACAGATGCTCGTGAACACACTTCGTGCCCAATTATCACCAAGGCTAATCTGAAACCATTTATGGTATCTTTCCTGTTCCCAGCATGTATTAGGCAGACAGCATTATACTTACATAGATTAAGTGGAGTCGAGGCATTTTTTTGTGACCAGTAAGACTCCATGTTGGGTTTAAAGTGTGAGGGAGACATCTTCAGCTTTTTGGTAGGTGGAGTGTGAGATTGAGATGGCCTGGGATGACCGAGCCCAGTTATTGAGGCTTTGGGTTGGTTGGCGGATTCCATCTTGCCATGAAGGCGCACATTCTCTGGCTTTCCGTGGGAGCTTGCAGCCTCCACTAATTTGGTATGGTGACCAACATCAGATGATAAAACGTGTGGGGCACCGGCTTCAACTATTTTTATCTGGGTACTGTTTCCTGACCCACTGGGACATTTGAAGTGTGTGGAAGTCTCTATTGGTCCCATGCTGTCAGTTAACTTTAAGCTGCTCTCTGCTGGCGCAGAGCGGGGACTGTCATCAGATACCTCAGCAGAGGAGTCATCATTCCCTTTGTTGGCTCCTTCAACCCTCTTGGGGAATACGCTGGCTTCTTTGACCTTTGTGCTGTTTGCCTGGTTCAGATCTGTGCCAGGTTCTTTGGACGTGCCATCAACAGAAGTTTTGGTAAGACCATCATCAGCCGGCATGTGTCCAGACAGTCTCTTCTTGAACTCTTCACTTTTGATTAGAGAGTTGAGAGCTGCAATTGGGGCACCTTTAGCATCCGGGTCATTCACTCCCAAGTGGCGCAAGTGAGCACGGGCATGGCTGGATAAGCCTTTTCGAGTCTCAAACCAAGCACCACAAAACTGACAGTCATTTTCTCTGCTGGTTTCACCTTCTACAGCTGTGAAATGAAGGAATGACACAGGGACGGGAAGGGGGAGAAAAAAAAAAGTAGACAACACAAATGAAATGAGGAAATGGGTGAGTAATGAAAGATGATGCATGAAAAATGTATACATACATGATTAAAAATATAACAAAGTTTATGAATATAAGGGGGTAAGGAAATAATACAGGGAAGGAAACAGACCGAAGAGGTAACATGCAACAGGAGAGATGATGAAAGAATGGAAACAAGGAAAGAAGAAAGGAATGAAGTAAGAAAGGGGGCAAGATAGGCTGTATAGTACAAGAGGTGACGGCATCTACCCACCAAAAAGCCCTGAAAAAAGCCTCACGCCCCATCCCTTGTGGCCAAAGTGGCCCCCAACACCACTCACTCAGATTCAGAGGCCCGTCCTCCTCCCCCCACTGGGCCTTGGGGGTTCCTGGCTGGGGGCTTGCCACCTTCTTGGCCCCCATTAAGCTCTCGTCTTTCGGCATCTTGCCCTGTTTAGCCAGCTCGTTCAGCAGGTCAATGGGAGCCCCACTGCTCTCCGACTCTGGCACCCCGAGGTGCCGCAGGTGGGAGCGTGCGTGGCTGGATAGGCCCCTCCGGGTCTCGAAGCATGCTCCACATAACTCACACGTAGTGGAACCTAGGCCTGGCAGGGGTACCAATCACAAACTGAATTACTAAGTGGGCACGTGAGAATTAGAAAAAAAGGGCCCAAGAGTATTTCTACTATGAAGCCAAATTAGGTTTCTAAACAATCCTGTGACTAATGCAAAACAATTATTGTGCTATAAGCAATGCTTAACTCAGAAGAGAACACAAACCAAGCCACAATTTGATAAACGCTTATTCTTGGCAGACATACAGGATCTAGTCTCTTATTCTACAGCGCTTAGATGGAGCAATATGCTCATCACTTGGGAGAGGTTTTCTTCATGATAATAGGATTGCCTTGTATGAACCTCTTATTGTTGCGGGATCTTGGAGTCCCAGGTTTTACTTGCCAAGAATTACAAAGAAAAATCCATATGTCCTCTGCGTCTCCACTACAGGGAAGGCCCAGCATGAAAAGGCTTACCATTTGCAGCGCAAGTTTACTTGTCAAATTATGTCTTACAGAGTCTAGTGACTAGATTACCCAAGTGAACAAAGACATGTCAGGAGAGCTGGCGGCTCAGTTGTAGTAACTACCTGCATTCTCCATAAAACATCAATTCTTGGGAAAAAAAACCAAAAAATAAATAAAAATAAATTCTAAGAGTCTATATTTCGCTGCTCCGTTATGCCTCCTGGAAATGTATGAACAAATTGACAACTTGGGTGTTACTATTCCCCTTGTCAATGCGGTTTATTCCTACACCGCCTGACACTGCTGAAATGATACTATATTAACTTTATCCCCGAAAAGATGACGCATTCTAAGTTGCACTGCAAACTAACACAATCCTTTATACCCAAGTGCAGGAAAATATGCTCCACATGAATCTAAAATACGGTTGGAGATTCTCATGGAGTTTAACCCCTTTGGGACTAAGCCGTTTTTTGATTTTCGTTTTTCTCTCCCTGCATTCCAAGAGCCATAACTTTTTTATTTTTCCGTCAATATAGTGGTGTGAGGGCGGCTTATTTTTTCAGGGAGGAGCTGTAGTTTCTTTTGGTACCATTTAGGCCTTGTTGACACAGAGTTTTATTTGACAAGTTTATTGCCATGGAAACCGCAGCAAAAAATGGCCGAAATTGCCTCCCATTGTGGGAAAAAAGAAGCGACATGCACTATCTTGGCGTTTTCCACCTCAAAAATTCCATTGAAATCAATCAGAGATGGAAAACATGCTGGCGCGGTAATTGACGTGGGTTAGGTCATTAACCGCTCGCGGTTTTTCGCTTTGCCTGTTTAAGAAAATGGTAAAAAACGCGACAAAAAAGAAATAAAATGGAGCTGATTTTTCCAGGCAGAATTTTCTCCCTGCAAAAAAACTTAGTGTGAACAGGGCCTTATAGTTCCACGTAATTTACTGGGAAACTGAAAAAAAATTATTTGCGGGCTGAAGTTTGAAAAAAACTGCGATTCCTCAATTGTGGTTTGGGTTTCGTTTTACGGCTTTCACCGTGTGGTAAAAACCGTCAACTCGTAAAAATGACAGCCGGCTGTTTTTATGAGCCGTGCTCCCATTATAAAGTATTGGAGCTCGGTCAGTAAAATGAAAAAATAGGACATGTCCTATTTTCTTTGGCAAGTTTCTATGGCACGGACATCCTCCCGTAGACATACGGGAAGGTGCCCGTCGGCCATGGAAATGAATGGGCCGGTAATTATTGGCGATTTTACGTTCTTGTGCATGTGGCCTAAGCAGGAGCGGTTACTAACAGCTTCTGTTCTTAACGAAGTCTGCCGAGTACGGCAGGGTTTGGAGGGACCGCAGGTTCCTGCCATCTAACCCTTTGATCACCGCGGCCCGTGACTGCAGAATGTTCAAAAAGAGATTGCCTCCTTCAATAATGTCACCAGGTTTCCCTCTGCAGACAGCCCTGGGAACCTTGAACAGACCCCAAGGCTGTCTCTTCTGCAAGCCTGCTGTTACGGCACAATTGTATACTATCCCGACGGAGGCCAAAAGGGCAATATATCAGTATACTTTTTTGGAGGATGGAATATAACAGTAGACTACGCCACTCTATCCCGCGGGTACCCGCAAAAATACGTATACTGCATGATATACTTCTTTTTAACATTAAAGTCAATGGGTGACAAATGCCACTGCAAGGCATACATCACAGGTCTATGTCTAACGTATTCATCATGAGCGTTTTTAATAGCCTTTCATTAAACATACACCAGAAAAGCTCTATGGTGACGGATGCCACTGCTAGGCATCAGTCACAGCCTACGTTTAACATGTAGGACGAGAGCTTTACCCGGTGTATATGTTAAAAGGACAGGTGTCAGGGGGAAAAAATTTTTATGTTATTGCTTTTAGTAGGTTATTAAAATACATTTTATTTATTTGTGTTTTACTTTTTTCTTTCTTTTACTTCTCTATGGGGGCTGCCATTTTTTTTTTTATTTCTACGTGTCGATTAACGTCACATACAGAGATGGAATACGGCACATACATCCCCATAGAGAATGTGAATGGGAGCCGTTTCATTCACTATAGCGTACGCCGTCTGTATGGGAATGGCGCATGCGCCGCTCCCACATAGTCCAAAAGGAAGGTCTTCGGCCGAGCGACATCCGGCACCATTTTCATGTGGACCGGAAGCCACGGCCGGACAGTAAGATGACTACTTCCGGTCGCGGCTTCCGTCCATATGTTCAGAAGCAAGGACTAGGAGCGGCGGCGGCAGGAGCAGGTAAGTTATGTTTGTGTATGTTAGTGTTATACTGTGTATTTACCACTGTATCTAATCCTCCTACACTGTGCATTTGCTCAAAAAATGGCAGCACACAGTGTAGGAGGTTTGAACATTCAACCCCCTCCTTTCTCCTGGCACTAGCCAGGATAAGGGAGGGGGGATTGTGTGAGGACACTAGAGCGAGTGCGTCTTCTCCAATTTTGTAGCATAAAGCAATGAGGTTGCTTTGCCACATGCCAATGCTGCAATTTTGGGAATTGCTCCCTCTAGTGACCAGCAAATGGAAATTTTATAAATTAGAATCTAATTTATAATATTTCTTGACTTGTGAAAAAAATTAGAACAATTTATACACGAACAGTTGAACTAAAAAAAAAAAATATATATATTTTTCTACCGACACATTCCCTTTAAACTTTGGACCAACAGAACAGCAACCTCCCGGCACTACATTACCTGGTGAAAAGATGGAGGGAAAATAAATCTACTTGACATGCATGGACATGTACCTCGCATAGCACACATCATAGTCCTAATAATCCTAAACTATTAGGACAATTTTTTTTTATAACCGCAACGTTGCTACTTCATGTGATGACTAGAAAAGGAGTCCTTCAAAAACATCCACCCCAATCCACTCACTGGAGGTCTGTGGCCTGTCATATACATATATAATTAAAAAAAAAAAAACTATGGGCAACAAAGAACAGCCCTTAAAAGCATTAGGTCTGCCTAAATTTCTTTTTTAAACTAAAAGGGACGATCAAGAAATGGTAAAAGGAAAAGTGGAGCCGATGCCCCAGGAAACCAATAAACTTCAATCTTCCAGTCCTCATTTTTCAGTGGCCATCTGAATGTTTCCTTTGGGCAACTCCTCTACTTTTAATTTGCACCTGTTTTGGTAACTCACCATCCCCAAGTGTTTAAGCTACGGCTGCACAGTGACGAAATTTTTTTTGTCAACTATTTGTAATGCCAATCTGGAAGTGGCGCTTTAAAGGCCTAGTTCACACAAGTATTTTCAGACCGGAAAATTTTGACCTGCCTGCACTTTTGCCACGGCTTTCGCAGTGTTTTTTTTGCCTGCAGCCATTGACTGCGGGCAAAGAAACACTGTGAAAATGGCATTTTCTGCCTCCAATTACTTTCAAGCCGCCAAGGGGGAAAAAAAACCAAAAACACCTCCACCTCCCATTAATTTCAATGGCGCAGATTCCGATGCGGTTTCCACGCCAAAATCAGTGCCAAAGAACTCTGTGTGAACTGGGCCTAAGAGTAGTCAAAGTGGTTGTAATCAGTTACACAAAAACACTATGCAAGTGTTAAATACAAGCAACATAAAAAAACAAAAAAAGAAGGATCACAGCACTAAGATATCAGCTTAAAGGAACAGTGTCATCACAATTTTTTTTTTCATATGTTAAAGATGTTAGTGCTTTATTAAAAATGTTTATATTTATTTGTGTGTTACTTTTTCTTATTTTTACACTTTTTCTTGTCTATGGGGGCTGCCATTTTTTGTTCCATTTCTGTATGTGTCGATTAACGACACATACAGACATGGAATACGGCAGCCACAGTCCCATAGGGACTGCGAACGGCTCCCGTCCCATGCACTTCTGTGTACGCCGTCTGTGTGGGAACTGCGCATGCGCCGCTCCCACACAGTCCAATTTGAAATTGGCGCCGTCCGGCGCCATTTTCCTGTAGACCGGAAGTCGCGGCCGGACAGTAAGATTACTACTTCCGGTCGCGGCTTCTGGACTTGTGCACTTGGACCAGCGGCAGCAGACGGAGCGGACGGGCCGGAGGGAGCCGCGGCGGCAGGAGCAGGTAAGAGATTTCAATGTATGTTCGTGTTTGTGTACGTTTACTACTGTATGTAAACCTACTACACTGTGTGTTAGCTCAAAAAATGGCGACACACAGTGTAGGAGGATAGACCGTTCAAACCCCTCGTTTATCCCGGCACTAGCCAGGATAAAGGAGGGGGGGGGGGATGCTGAGAGCTCACTAGAGTTCTTTACCCAATGGCTTTTGGCTACTGGCTTTTTACCCAATTTTGCAATGCTGCAATTTTGGGAATAGCTCCATCTAGTGACCAGCAATGGGAAATATTATAAATTAGAATCTAATTTATAATATTTCCTGACTCGTGAAAAAAAATAAAAAAAATTTGAACAATGTTTAATCACCTACACACTAAATGTTTAATTAAAAAAAAAACAAAACATGTTTTTCTGGCAACACATTCCCTTTAAAGAAAATGAACCACAGGGTAAACTTATCTTATTCGTTCTTACTGCAATACCTACGAGTTCCTTGCAAAAACATCTGCCCCCTTTGTGTTTTTTCTGTTTTGTTGCATTACAACTTGGAATTAAAAGGAATTTTAAAATCTGATTTTATGTAATGGACCTGACAAAATAGTCCAAATCGCTACTTTTTTTTTTTAAATGACTAAAGACTGAAAAGCTGCGATTGCATATGTACTCACCCCCTTTGCTATTAATCCCCAATTAACTTCAGAAGTCACAATTCGTTAAACAAGGTCCCTAGGTACAAAGTGTCACATGACATCAGTATAAATACACCCGTTCTGAGTCTACTACACCGCAAAGCAACATGAAGACCAAGGAGCTCTCCAAACAGGTCAGAGACAACATCGTGGAGACGTATAGATCAGGGTTGGGTTATAAAAAATATATCCCAATCCCTCTAACGGAGCACCATTAAATCTATTGTAACAAAATGGAAAGAATATGGCACAACTACAAACCTGACAAGAGAAGGCCGCCCACCAAAACTCAAAGGGGGCAAGGAGGGCATTAGTCAGAGATTCAATAAAGTCACCATGATAACACAAAAGGGGTTTCCCCATAATCAGATCTTTATCATCTATCCACAGGATAGGTGATAAATAATGATCGGTGGGGATGAGACCTTGCCGTTCCTGGGAGCCCCGCAGGAATGGAGCAGTAGTGCGTAGGGGCCAAAATTGCGAACTACTGATCCATTCCTACGGATCAGTAGTTTAGTCATTTATAATATTTCCTGACTTGTGAAAAAAAAATAAAAATTAGAACAATGTCTAATCATGTATATACGAACTGTTAAACTAAAAAAATTCTAGCGACATATTCCCTTTAAATACTTCCTTTTCCAGATAAAGAAGCACTTACATTCCACAGGAGGGGGGGGGGGGGGGGGGTTCCGGTAAGAATTGGTTGCTACTTGAGCCATCCTCGCGCACTAACCCCTCTGCCATCCTGTCCCAGGTCCTATCTGAACACAGCCTCTGGGCATGCTTATTACATTGGCGTCAGTCCTGCACTTACACAGTAGTAGAGGGGGGCACCGCGCTGCTCAGTGACGGACAACTTGAACAATTGATTGTGTTTGGTAGCATGGCTCAATCCCACTGCTGTCCTATAGAGCTGTGCTGTAGTGAAATCGGACCTGTTCACTAAAACACATATTCCTGTTACCTTATCAGTCGTCGCTCTCTGCGTATGCCAAAAAAAAAACTCCAAACCAATAAAATAGTAGTTAGAAATACATCTAATCTCTCAGAAGTGAATTCATGGTAGCGCAGAGAGGAACCTGGTTTGCAGATTGAGATTTCATGACATTCTATTTCTGTTTAGAACCCGCCAGAGGTCACGTGGGGCCTGGATGTCAGCCTGCCGCCAAACCAGGAAGTCAAATGCAGCTCACTGTGAGCAAGGAAGAGGAGGAGGAGGGGCAGGTAAGTACAAAACATTTTAAAAACAAAGGCCCCATGCACACGACATCCGTAAATCATTCGGTGTACGTAAATACGGTCCGTAGTGCATCCGTATTTACAGATCCGCAAAACGAAGAAAACCACAAATGTACAGATGTTGCAAAACACCTAGCGTCGCCTAGCAACGCTTACGTAGTTACGGACGGCTACAGGTGCACACCCGTAGCAGTCCGTATTTACGGAAGCGCCCATAGACTTCCATGGGGAGTTTGTGCCATAATTACGGACCAAAAAAAAGGACATGTTCTATACTTTCTACGACACGGTCCGTAGCCCATAGAAATGAATGGATCTGTAATTACGGATGAAAAATACGGACGTGTGAATCGGGCCTAAGTGTCTTTAATTTTAAAGTTACCTGAATAGACATGTGAACGGTTTCTAAAACCCCGATCTGAGACAACACCTTTAACCCCTAAACGACCGCGCACGGTCTTTTGACGTCGCTGTAGATCAGGCTGATGAGCGCTCATCCTCTAAGCAGGAGCTGTAACTAACAGCTCCAGATCTTAGAGCAGCCTGCTGAATACAGCTGGGGTCAGAAAACATTCAGATCCCAGCTGTTTCGATCGCTGCGGTCCGTTACCGCGGCATTATCAAAGGGAACTCCCCTCTTTGATCATGTCACTGGAAACCCGGTGACTTGATCAAAGAGCAGGGAATCCCTCTGCAGTCATCCCTGGGGACCTACAAAGGACCCCAGTGTTGTCTGCGGAGTCTGCCTGCTGTTAGGGCACACTATGTACTGCCCTAATAGCAGCCCGTGTCATAGTGACACAGTCATATGTATCAGAATACAAGAGTATGCTAATACATTAGAAGTAAAAAATAAAAGTTATCCCTTAAAGGGATTAGGAAAAAAAAAAAAAAAGAGTCATTATTTTGCATAAAATATATTTTATTGCCTCTACATTAAAAAAAAAAAAATCCTACACACTAGATATCTAAACGACTGTAATAACCCAAAAAACGATGCCAAAAATAGCTTTTTCCTATATTCACGCCGTAAAAATATATTTTTTTCTACCCCCAAACTACGAAAAAAATATAGAATTTCTCCCGCATAAAAACAAGGCCTCATACGCCCACATCAATGGAAAAATAAAAAGTTATGGCTGCTGAAAGAAAAAAAATGTCATTGGTCATTAAGGCATATTCAGGCCCGGTCATTAAGGGGTTAAAGGTTTTTTTGTTGTTATAAGAAAACATGTTTTGCGTTTGCCTAACAGAATGTGGAAGACTCTCCAAACACAAGGAAGAAGATTCTCTAGTCAGAGGATACAAAAATGTTACTTTCTGACTTTCATGGGAATGCAGTGTGTGGTACAAACCCAACACTTCTCACCCAAGTTCAGCATTCCCATAGTGAAGCATGGCATGGTGGTGGCAGCATCACATCACGCAGGGGAAGAGGGGGGACTGGAAAACTGATCAGGGTTGAAAGAAAAAAAAAAAATGGATGACCGTAAATACAGGGCAGTTCTTGAGGAAAAGCAGTTTCAGTCTGGCAGAGATTGGAGACTGGGACGGAGGTTTACGCTCCAGCAGAACAATGACCCCAAACATACTAATAAAGCTATACTAGAGGGGTTTAAGGGCAAAAATGGAAGTTTATTGGAATAGCCTCGTCACAGCCCAGACCAATTGAGAATCTGTGGGATGACGAAGACGCTGGACACCAACACAACCATCTACTGTAACTCGGAGTTGGAGCAGATTTTCCTGAAAGAATGGGCAAAAATGCCAGTGTCTAGATGTGCTAAACTAATAGAGACATATCCCAAGAGACTCACATCTGTGACTGCAGGAAAAGAAAAAACAGGAAAAACACCCAAGGGGTGAATACTTTCATACGGCACATGGCCAGGTGTCAGCTCCTACAGGTCTACACGAGCTGATCGCTGCAACACTGTATGGCATGGAATTGCTTCCCATTCATCGCTATGAGAACAATCCACATAGGTGACACCTGATTAGTCTGTGCTGACTTCTGCTGCCACTGGCCATAGACTGGTACAACTGCACACATCAGACCTCAGGGACAAGTCTTACCACTATAAATCACTATTTCCTTTCAGAGGAAAGTAAAATTGAGGCTCTAGTTCGAGACAAGTGTCTGCATGCTGCTGTATGGTTCTAGACTTAAAGGGATTCTCCATCAAAATAATCATTCGATTTTTAAATATGGTTAACGAGGCTGGATACCGTTTACTGTGGAAAGTCCCTAAAACCCCTTTTTTAGTCCTAGGCTGCCTCACAGCTTCTCTAACCCCTCCGTTTAGTGTTCATTCAGACTCGAGCCAATGGTTTTAAAGCAGGTGTCACCTGAATATGCTGCTCCTGGGTAAGGGTAGCAATTACAGGCACGTTCTATTAGCTAGCACAAACATATCGTACCATTTGGCTAATAGGAGTGATCGAAGAAGACAGCAGGCTCCTAGTTACCAGTCGGGTGTATTCATGAGGAGAGCGCTGCCTCCGCCTCTCAGTGATTGACGGGTTGCTATGTATGCAGATACACAACAGCCAGCTGTCAATCACTGAGAGGCGGAGGCAGCGCTCTCCTCATGAATACACCGGACCGGTAACTAGGAGCCTGCTGTCTTCTTTGATCACTCCTATTAGTCAAATGGCGCAATATTGTTTTGTTGCTTTTTGGTTATTAGAGGAACGGACCTGTACCTGTAATTGCTACCCTTACCCAGGAGCAGAATATTCAGGTGACAGATCTGCTTTAAAAAGAGACTGTCACCATGGCAGCCCTATAGAAATAAAGAAAATCAATGTGCTAATTATACTAGAAGATGTAATTACATCCACTAACCAGCCCCCTAAAGTGTCAAAATTCTGAGGAATTGTGATGTCTCATGATCAGAGCTGCCGATTGGCCAAGAGAGATCATGTGATAGGCCAAGTGACTCCACAGAACTAGATAGTGCATCCTTTTCAGCCCTCAAATGGCACTTTGTGGGGGTCTAGCCCATCTAGTAAATGCAGTTCCACTGACTCTGTATAACTATTAGTCTGGAATCACACTTACAGTTCTTTGAGCCAAAGGCAGAAGAGGACACCGTAAAGAAGAGATGTATCAGTTTTTCCTTTATACATTTCCTTCTTTTCGGATCCTCTTGTGACACTGGCTCAAATAGTGCATCAAAAACTGCATGTGCGAATCCAGCCTTAGGGTGGTGCAGTTGTGAGCAGCCAAGGTAGACTGGTCCTATAAGAGTACTATATAAGATAGGAGTCACGTACCTTTGGACTCTTCCGTTTTCTCCCCACTCTGATCGGACGCCATTTTCTCTACTCGGCCCTGATCTGGTTTGGAGATTTGTGGACGTCCCAGATCTAACGGTGTCCCATCATCCTCATCCGACAATGCTGAGAAACACGGGAAGGGAGAATAGGGAGGCGGTGAGAAAGAAAACAAACAATTTGATTATCACCAGCAGTAAGGAATAGGCGGGTAACAGGACAATGAGAGCTGCTGGGCAGAAATCAATATTGAGGAGGGGGGGTAGGGGTGTTAGTGATTGGCTTCCCGCAATTCTTGTCGCTCATGGAATTATTATTATTTTTTTTTAATAAACTCATGAATGGCAAGAGACGCGCGGTGGAGAATTCATGGCCCCCAAATTTGCGTAGTATTCCCACCAATGTAATGGAGAAAGCCCCAACTAATAACGCGTGACATGCAAGCAGCGATCCTCCTGTATGATACAAGCTGGAATGGATGGAAGGGACTGGACCTAATGTCTTCTCTATAGTACCGACAGGTGAGCCTTGTAAAGATCAGACCTGCCTCATCACAATACAGATGTTTACCGTGGTTACACCAACACTGCCTAAAGGCCCCATTACACTGGCCAATGATTGGGCAAGAGAGCGTTCATATGAACCGTCAGATGATGAACGAGTAAAGGCTTGATCATCGGCTGATCCCATCTTTTATGCAGCGTTAAAAATAATCGTTGTCGGCAGAACATCTCGATGTGTAAACAAGGAGATGTGCTGTCGACGATGAAAATGTATGAGGACGAACGATTGCAGTAATGATCGCTCGTCCCCATACATAAGAAATCATTACTCCTTGTGAAAAGAGCAAATGAGCGCCGATCAACGAGCTGTCTCATTGATCGGCGCTCGTTTACATGGCCCAGATCATAGGTAATCGGATCTTTAGTGTAGTAATACTCTCCAATTCCCACAGACACCAGGTGATGTTTCAGCAATATCAAGATATTCGGGCACCGACATTTATTCAACGGCCTCAGGGTTGTAGTCGCTGAGTATATTGTGAGGCCATTTGTGCTTAAAGAGTATATCTATCTTAGAGGGATTGTACATAGTGGACAACCTTATATGTTAGGAGTGTCCATGACCATAAGCAGAATATAGGGTGATCGGCTGAAGGAACCTAAGATTAGGGCTGGGCGATTTACCAAGTTAATTCATCCTTTTAATGCGCCACGTTTTTATCAAAATCAAATTAAGCCCCCGCTCCCCACGGCAGCGGCATGTCATCCGCTGCCATTGGAAACACTGATGTAACGTCCCTGCGCTCACTTAAAGAGGCTCTGTCACCAGATTTTGCAACCCCTATCTGCTATTGCAGCAGATCGGTGCTGCAATGTAGATTATAGTAACGTTTTTATTTTTAAAAAACGAGCATTTTTGGCCAAGTTATGACCATTTTTGTAATTATGCAAATGAGGCTTGCAAAAGTCCAAGTGGGTGTGTTTAAAAGTAAAAGTTCAAGTGGGCGTGTATTAGGTGCGTACATCGGGGCGTTTTTAATACTTTCACTAGCTGGGCGCTGTGAAGAGAAGTAACATCCTCTTCTCTTCAGAACGCCCAGCTTGTGACAGTGCAGATCTGTGACGTCACTCACAGGTCCTGCATCGTGACGGCCACATCGGCAGCAGAGGCTACAGTTGATTCTGCAGCAGCATCAGCGTTTGCAGGTAAGATCGACTTACCTGCAAACGCTGATGCTGCTGCAGAATCAACTGTAGCCTCTGGTGCCGATGTGGCCGTCACGATGCAGGACCTGTGAGTGACGTCACAGATCTGCACTGCCAGAAGCTGGGCGTTCTGAAGAGAAGTGGATGTTACTTCTCATCAGAGCGCCCAGCTAGTGAAAGTATTAAAAACGCCCCGATGTACGCACCTAATACACACCCAGTTGGACTTTTACTTTTAAACACACCCACTTGGACTTTTGCAAGCCTCATTTGCATAATTACAAAAATGGTCATAACTTGGCCAAAAATGCTCGTTTTTTAAAAATAAAAACGTTACTGTAATCTACATTGCAGCGCCGATCTGCTGCAATAGCAGATAGGGGTTGCAAAATCTGGTGACAGAGCCTCTTTAACTGCTTTCATGCTTCTTCCAGGGAGCAGGCGGGCAGAAGGGGAGACGCTGTGGACGACTGGTTTGGGGGTCGGTCTTAAAAGGTGGTTTCTGCTCTGGGGGCCCTGTGGAAGGGGGGGGGGGGGGGGGGGGGAGTCTGCACTAGTTTTATTTTACACATCTTTTAAGTTTATTTGATTTAAAAAAAAAAAATGAGTGTCTATGCATCCTGTAAACCCAGAAGCTGTATCCTTCCGTCAGGTCAGCTGGACTGACGGCTCAGTGAAAGTTTGTCCTGCTTGTCTCGGACATGCTGGATCCAGCGAATAACAAATCACATCTAAGTTCATCAGCTTAGACGTGATTATTATTAGTAGGATCCTGCAAGGACCAGCTTTCAGCCGAGCCGTCAGTCCTGCTGGCCTGATAATCTGTATCTTACATTCAAAGGCGATTCCGTGTTTACAGGATACATAGAAGCTGAATCTTACAAAGTAAAACATTTTAATAAAAAAAAACGATATAAAAGTTATTTAAAATCAAATAAAACCGATTAAAAATGATACATTTTGGCTTCAGAAGTATACATAGCCGAGGGGGGTGGGGGTTGCAGTTTACTTTATTGGCAAGACACCTAGTAAGCCTCAAAAATAACCTGAAAAGTACCACCTCTCAGTAACTAAATTTTAACTCAGTGGGGACCATTTATTACTGTAAGGAGCCCCCAAAACTCTTTCCAATACATAGGAAATTAATGTATTTTTTGAAGAGAAACCCCCCCCCCCCCAAAAAAAAACGGTCACTGAATCGCAATAAACTTAAAAAATACAGAAAAATGTCGGTGAACTATGACCATTACACCCCGGCATAGTTTAGTATCTTAATCACCACGGTCTGTCTTTGGAAAGACAAGTGTAGGCTAGATTGTCCAGACATCGTGCTGCATTAGTAAACGTGCCGCCATGTGTAATAGGAAGTTAAAGCGCTAATTTACCGTATCCTAAATCAGTGTGCAGGTCAGAGAACATTGAATGGAGCGGCTGCGGCGGTCGAGCACGTGCGATGCCGCTGCACTCAAAGTTTGAGACTGACGGACGCTACAGCTACTCAGCGGTTTCCATCAGGCCTATGGACATTATGCAGTGAGGAACAAAGGGCAGCTCAAAACCCCCAGCGATCAGACAAGTATTACCGAACCTGTAAATAAGGTGATAAAGGTCTATTGTGGGACAACCCCATTAACACCACCATGTTGTACCTAAGCCGTACCCATTATCCCACCAGTAGTAGTGGGGTTCTTTATGAATATGGCATTTATATTTAGTACGGCTGGGTCCTCCATCCGATCAGTTAAATCCATACTATATAGCAGGGGTTTCCAATCTGGGGTTTTCCAGCATTTTTTCAAACGACATCTCCCAGCATGACCGGACAGCCTACAGTGTGGCGTTGTAGTTTTGCAAAGATTAGGGACGACCGCTATATAGAAACAACACAAAAATCGCACTCACAGGACTCATAAATCGCATTTGGGTTTACTGGACTGACAAATCGCATCCGTCCTATAAACCTTCCTTTATCCTGTAGGCTCAGACTTCTCCCCCACAGTGAGAAGCAAACATCAGCTGTACAAGCAGTGTTCACACACAGATCTTATCACTTGTGTAACAATGTATCCGGGTGTCAACACTTATTACATACGTCAACACCACACAGGACATTTTTGTACTAAACAACGCTGAACTTACATCACATATGGTGCAATGTAAAACACACACACACACACACACACACACACACACACACACACGGGTGGTCTAGAGTAACCCCCCCCCACCAGCGAGCCGCTCACAGCAAAAGGGACACAAACTTTAAAGAGGCTCTGTCACCAGATTTTGCAGCCCCTATCTGCTATTGCAGCAGATCGGCGCTGCAATGTAGATTACAGTAACGGTTTTATTTTTAAAAAACAAGCATTTTTGGCCAAGTTATGACCATTTTTGTATTTATGCAAATGAGGCTTGCAAAAGTCCAAGTGGGTGTGTTTAAAAGTAAAAGTACAACTGGGCGTGTATTATGTGTGTTACATCGGGGCGTGTTTACTACTTTTACTAGCTGGCCGTTGTGTGTAGAAGTATCATCCACTTCTCTTCACAACGCCCAGCTTCTGGCAGTGCAGACACAGCCGTGTTCTCCAGCGATCACGCTGTGTCGTCACTCACAGGTCCTGCATCGTGTCAGACGAGCGAGGACACATCGGCACCAGAGGCTACAGATAATTCTGCAGCAGCATCACTTAGACCCATATATAACCATATATATATATATATATACACACTAGAAATACGGTATAAACACTTAGAGCCATATATAACCATACATATACAATCAAGGAAACAAAGAGAAAAGGCATAACGGAAAATAAAGAGCCTTTGTATACCATGTGCAAGTACAATGCACAGAACAAGGCTCTGCTTACACTGCGTCATTCATGCCTTCCTTCCATATTCTGAGTAACACTGCTGACTACACCAAGCCCTTATTCACACGACAGGGTTTCCCGGCCGGGTGCCGGCTGTTCATAAATCGGCCGTCACCCGGCTGCTGTAGGAACAATAGTCCCCTAATGAGGCTATTCACACGACCGATTTTTTGACGGCCTGGGAAACCTGGCCGCGAAATATGGGACATGTCCTATTTTCGGCCGTTTACCCGGCCACCATAGAAGTCTATGGGGGCGGGTAATACACGGCCATCACCGGAATGTGTCCCGAGTGATGGCCATGTATTCCGTCGCTCGCTCCCGCCTCACAGCGCAGAGTGCATGTGAGGAGGAGGAGTTGATGCCATTCGGAGGTAAGTTTATACACTGTGTGGCAGGGCCGGGGTGTACAGCAGGTGGAAGGGAGCGCTGCGCTGGCTCCCTTCCCCTGCTTGTTTTAAAAGCGCCCTGGCCCGGCGACACGTTCGATGGCGCCGCTAGCAGCTACTGCGGCTGCTACTATTGCAGCGACGCCACTATAGCAGAGCAGGGAGGTATCTCCCCGCTCTGCTATGTGCTAGCCCCACTTTAGCTCCCTGAAGGAGCAGAATCCCCGTGTGTTCCGGGATTCCATTCCTGGACAGAGCGCTTGATGTCTCTGTCCATATCTCGGCAGTGACATCAGCCGAAACTCCTGAAGCGGAATCCCCGAACACATGGGGATTCCCCTTCAGGAGTTGCCCCTGATGTGACTGTCCAGATATGCCCGGCCCGGATGCAAAACTTAATGCAAACCGGCCGGGAAAAAACGGCCGATTTTATCGGCCGACATTCGGGCTCGGGCGGGACCCTGTCGTGTCAATAAGCCCCAACTGTGCCATCAAAATACCTGTAGCCCTGATGGAAACCTAAAACCGTCAATGTAAACAGAGCCTTAAATGTTATATACACCTTTGAAGTCAATTTTTATTTATTATTAATAATAAATCAATGTTTTATTTCATTTTGAACAACTTTTGAATTGGGTTTTATTAAAAGATGTTTTTACTTTTTGAGATGTATCTTGCGGTCAAAGCTGAATGGGTCAGGTCAGCGGGACGGACTGCTTTGGTGAGGGCTGGTGCTGCGTGTCTGACATCCAGCTAACAACGACCACATCTAAATTCATGAATAGCTGGATCCTGCGTGAGACCGGCGTTCACCGAAGGCATATAAGTCCTGCTGACCTGACCTACATGTAAACAGGATACACAGAAACAATCTCAAAAGTAAAACCCAATTCAAAAGTTGATCAGAATGAAATAAAAAAACATTTACTAAAAAAATAAAAAAAAATAATTGCCTTCAAAAAGGTGCACATAGCCTTTAAGTAACAGAATAGGAATAGATATCTGAATGAGTAGAACACGTATTGCGCAGTCACTATAGAATGTATACTACACTACAGGAGACCACAATCAGATTCCATGCAATATGCTGCCATTATGGATATAAACGCAGTCTGTGTATATAACAAACATGTGATATATGAGGTCACTATGCGTATATAACATGTGATATATGAGGTCACTATGTGTATATAACATGTGATATATGAGGTCACTATGTGTATATAACATGTGATATATGAGGTCACTATGTGTATATAACATGTGATATATGAGGTCACTATGTGTATAGAACATGTGATATATGAGGTCACTATGTGTATATAACATGTGATATATGAGGTCACTATGTGTATATAACATGTGATATATGAGCTCAGGTGTTATACAGCCACTATGTGTATATTACATGTGATATATGAGCTCAGGTGTGTTATACAGCCACTACGTGTATATAACATGTGATATATGAGCTCAGGTGTGTTATACAGCCACTACGTGTATAGAACATGTGATATATGAGCTCAGGTGTGTTATACAGCCACTATGTGTATAGAACATGTGATATATGAGCTCAGGTGTGTTATACAGCCACTATGTGTATAGAACATGTGATATATGAGCTCAGGTGTGTTATACAGCCACTACGTGTATAGAACATGTGATATATGAGCTCAGGTGTGTTATACAGCCACTACGTGTATAGAACATGTGATATATGAGCTCAGGTGTGTTATACAGCCACTATGTGTATAGAACATGTGATATATGAGGTCACTATGTGTATTTAACGTGATATATGAGGTCACAATGCGTATATTACATGTGATATGAGATCTCTACGTGTAGGTTACATGTGATATGAGGTCTCTACGTGTATATTACATGTCATATACGAGGTCACTATTTGTATATTACATGTAATATATGGTCAGTATTATGCAGCCACTATATGTACATATAAGATACATGAGGACACACGTAACACGCAGCCTGTATATATGTAACCTATGAGGCCCCTGTCATGGCCGATCATGTGTACGGGACATCAGCTTTGCCTCATCCTCCTCACTTTTCCCGGAGTCTCACCGTCAGACCCCTCATCCCCGATGGCCTCCTCTGCTTCTCCCCACAGCTCAGGCCCCACTTCTCCCCACAGCGCAGGCCCTGCTTCCTCCCGCTGCCACGGAAGGCCGCCTCTTCCCGCCGCACTCTGCTCTTCCTCCTTTTGGCCCCTCCTTTCCGGCGGTGTCCCCAGCTCCCCTGGCCCGCTGGCGCGCAGGACCGCGCTCTCTGGTGACTGGCCCGACCCGGCCTCTTTTGTCCGCTGGTAGGGCGCAGACATGATGGGTTATTTACAAAAAAAAAAAAAAAAAAGTAAAGGCGGGGGAGGAGTGAGAATGCGCGGATACGAGCACAAGTTCCCTCAATGGAGTACCGAGAGGCGGCGAGAATCGGGGAGTAGCCAATCAGATGGAAGGACACAGATGGAGTATACAGAAACACACAGCAGGGCAGGCGGGATCAATAGAGCACAGAGCAATCGTATATACAGTAACTACGATCTGCAACCTGTGGGCTCTACAGCGGTTTATGAAACTACAACTCCCAGAATGCCATGCTGGAAGTTGTAGTTTCACTGCAGGTTGCAGACCACTGTATATTTATACAGAGTTAAAAATGGCTGTGAGCATGACTGGCCGTCTCTCCTGGTGAGGCTGGTCACGGTCACCAGTGCTAGGCTTTTTTTCCCCCAATAGAAATCAACCATTTCTGGGGTTGCACATTATTGCGATCAACGGTCCCCTTGGCAACTTCTGCATAGTTTGCCAAACATCCTGCCAGTCAATTGACAGCAATGGCATCTGCTGGGCACCGACACCTTGCGGTTTTGGTTATGGTTTTATTGACGTAACACTCGTTTCATTTGATAATAAAAAGTTCTTCAACTCCCTAATATACTTTGATTTTGCTTGCTGTCAGTGAATAGAAACCATACAGGATTATGTTGGTTTCATTCACTGCCAGCAAGCAGACATTTTGAAAAGGTTGAGGAATTCCTCAAAGTAGATGTAGAAGAACTATTCATTATACAATGATATTTAGCTGGAATTGACAATGGCACAATGAGCCGCATTTATCAGAACAAACAAATTCACCAAGCGCCATAAATTAACAGGGCGGGCATTGTGAGGGCACAGAATCATCTTCAGCAGGTGTCAAGGCTGCAACGGTCGGGATCGGATGACTATCCGATATTTGTGTGGCTATGCCATAAATGTCTAGTCTGATAGATGCGGGTCCCAGCTCACCCCACCCCTGTCTTGCCTGGTGTGGCGGCCTCTAGCCGCAGATTCCAGGCGGAGACCAGTATAGAAGGGGCTGCGGGTGCGTGCGGCTCGCTCCATTTTATTGAATGGGGGTAACAAAAAACCCCCGAGCAAGCCCCATTGAACATAATGGAGAGAGCCACGTGCTTGTGTGGC
Source organism: Rhinoderma darwinii (assembly GCF_050947455.1). Lineage (NCBI taxonomy): Eukaryota > Metazoa > Chordata > Amphibia > Anura > Rhinodermatidae > Rhinoderma > Rhinoderma darwinii. Next base: position 376,119,674 of record NC_134689.1, on the reverse strand, counting down.
CCCCTTTCCACTAGTCCCTGCCTGGAATCAGCAACTTGCAGCCGCTGCACCAGACGAAACGGGGGTTGAGTGACCCTCGTTCTAGGTGCAGGTCCCAGAGTATCTTATTTATGGCATATCCTGTGGATTTGCCATAAATTAGTTAAACAGGAAAACCCTTTAACCCCTCAGATACCATAGTCAATAGTGACTATAGCATCTAAGGAAAAACGTTTTTTTGTGATTATCCCTATCGCAAACCCCCCCCCCCCCCAAAAAGTGTGTAACAGTTAGTCAAGCCTTACATACCCCAAAACAGTACCAATAAAAAAAAACAGGCCCTCATAAGGCCCTGTGCACATGCAGCAGGTTTTGTTGCAGATTTTGTGTTTGCTGCACAAACAACTCCATTCAAATGAAGGACTGATTTTCAGTCGCAGAAATTCCTGCAACAAAATCTTCCGCGTGTACAGGGGGCATAAAGCTTAGTTGACAAAAAAAAGTAGTAAAAACACGAAAAAAATAATAATTACATTTGTTATCGCCGTAATGGTAACGCCCCGCAGAATAATGTTAATGTCATTTAACCCCTTAACGACATCCAACGTAATAGTACATCGTTGTCGTTAAGGACTTAACGCAACACAACGTACTGATTTGCTGTGTTGCTGATGCCGGCTCAGAAGCTGAGCCCGCACCATCGCCAGCGGGTGTCAGGTGCATATTACAGCTGACACCCGGTTGAGTGGCCAGGACCGGAGCTGCCCTCCGATCTGGTCGATTAACTCCTTCGATGCAGCGCTCAAAAGAGAGGGCTGCATCTATGGCGTTTCCTAGCAGATCAAAACCCCGCAATGCAAATCGCGTGGTTCCGATGGCTGTTCTGGCAGACCGGAGGCCTAACAATGGCCTCCTGTCTGCCAAGTACGGAAGCCTGCTGGTCCTGCCCGGAGGCGGGGCATAGCTAGCTCTGATCCCGGCTATTAACCTCTTAAATGCCGCGATCAAAAGCGATTGGGGAATCTTAGTGGTTTGTAGCAATTAGCATCGACACGATTTGATGGTGAAGCGGAGGATCGTTGCTATGGCAACCGGAGGCCTAACAATGGCCTCCTGGTCTGCCACGTACGATAGCCTATTAGGCCCCGCCCAGAGACAGGACCTAATAGACTTGCAGTCAGTGAATGACTGACAGCTCTAATCCATTGCACTACATGGGTAGTGCAATCCAGTGGAGTAAAGATCAGAAGTGCAGGCCCTGAAGTCCCCTAGTGGGACAAAAAAAAAAAAAGTTTAATAAAAGTGTAAAAATAAAAGTTTAACATTAAAAAAAACAACAAAACTGCCTTATTTCCTATAAGTATTTTATCATAGGAAAAAAATGAACACGTTAAAAAAGGTACACATATTTGGTATCGCCGCGTCCGTAACGACCCAAACTATGTTATTTTTCCTGAACAGTGAACACCGCAAAAAAAAAAAAAATTTAAAACAATGCCATAATCCCTATTTTTTTTTTTATCACCACCCCTCCCAAAACATGTAATAAAGAGTGATCAAAAAGTCACAAGTACCCCAAAACAGTACCAATAAGAACTACAACTGGTCCCACAAAAAACAAGCCCTTACACAGACTGAAAAAAAAAAAAAAGTTATGGCTCTCAGAATATGGTGACACAAAAAATGAATAAATAAAATTGCTGGTTTTGGTCACCTTGCTTGCAAAAAACGGAATAAAAAGTGATCAAAAAAAAAAAAAAAAAAAAAAAATCACATGTACCCCAAAATGGTACCAATGAAAACTACAAATTGTCCCGCAACAAATAAGCCCTCACACCGCTCCAGTGAAAATAAAATAAAACAAGTTCTGGCTCTCAGACTATAGCGACAAAAGGTGCAGAGCGTTCCAAAAGCGGTTAAGATCGGGCACCATTTATCAGTGCGACACTGGCCACATATCTGCGGATTATTTCTTTACCCCATTATTATACCCTCATGTACCCCTCAGCTTACATATGCCCCCGCATTATAAACTGAAATATCATCAATACCCCAAACAGAACTATCAAGCGAAATCTGCGCTTCAAAAGCCAATGGCGCTCCCTCCCTTATGAAACCTACAGCGTGCCCAAACAGCAGTTTACGTCCACATATATGGCATCGACCATACCCGGGAGAATCCGCTTAAAATTTTAGGAGGTATTTGTCTTTGGTGGTACAAACTGGGCACAACAACATATTGTGCACTAAAATGGCATATCAGCGAAAAATGACAATTTTCACTTTGCACCATCTGCTGTGCATTAATTTTTCATAAAAAAAAAAAACCACCTGTGGGGGTCAAAATGCTCACTACACCCCTTAAAATGCCTTAAGGGGTGTAGTTTTCAAAATTAGGGTCACTACTTGGGGTTTGTTTCACTATTTGACCTCAGAGCCCTGCAATTGTGGGCCAATGCTGTGAAAATCACCAAAATGGAACTGAAATGAATGCGCATGGTGCTCTTCACTTCTGAGCCCTGTCTTGTCCAGGCAAATGATAAATGCCTTGAGGGGTGTAGTTTCTAAAATGGGATCACTTCTTGGGGCCTACCACTGTACTCTGGTACCTTAGGGTTTTGCAAATGCAACATGGCGCCCAAAAACCAAGCCAGCAAAATCTGCATGCCAAATAGCACGCCTGCCTTTCTGAGCCCTGCAGTGTTTCCAAACAGCAATTTATGACAGCATATGGGGTATTGCCGTAAATCGGGAGAATTTGCTTTTCAAACGGTGTGCTTTTTCTCCTTTATTCCTTGTAAAAATTTAAAATTTCCACGTTTTATCAGAAGAAAAGTAATTTTCAATTTCACAGCATAATTCCACTAAATTCAGCAAAAAAACTGTGGGGTCAAAATGCTCACTATATCCCTCGATAAATTCCTTCAGGGGTGTAGTTTCCCAAATGGGGTCACTTTAGGGTGGTTTCCACTGATTTGGTCCCACAGGGGCTTTGCAAATGTGACATGGCGACACAAACCATTCCAGAAAATTTGGAGCTCCGAAAGCCAAATGGCACTCCTTCCCTTCTGATCCCTGCCGTGTGTCCAAACAGCAGTTTATCACCACATATGGGGTATTGCCGTAATCGGGAGAAATTGATTTTCAAATGTTAGGGTGTTTTTTGTCATTTATATCTTGTAAATATTGAAGATTTCTACATTTTTTTTGGAATTTTTATTTTAGATTTTTCATTTTTACATCCTAATTCCACTAAATTCAGCAAAAAAACCTGCTGGGTTAAAATGCTCACTATACCCCTTGATAAATTCCTTGAGGAGTGTAGATTGCCAAATTGTGTCTTTTTGGGGGGTTTCCACTGTTTTGGCACCACAAGAGCTCTTCAAACCTGACATGGTGCCTAAAATATATTCTAATAAAATGGAGGCCCCAAAATCCACTGGGTGCTCCTTTGCTTGTGAGGCCGGTGTTTCAGTCCATTATCACACTAGGGCCACATGTGGGATATTTCTAAAAACTGCAGAATCTGGGCAATAAATATTGAGTTGCGTTTCTCTGGTAAAGCCTTCTGTGTTACAGAAAAAAAAATGAATTAAAACAGATTTTCTGCAAAAAATAAATAAATTTGTAAATTTCCCCTCTACTTTGCTATAATTCCTGTGAAACACCAAAAGGAATAAGAAACTTTCTAAATACTGTTCTGAAAACTTTGAGGGGTGCAGTTTTTTAAATGGGGTGACTTATTGGGGGTTTCTAATATATAAGGTCCTCAAAGCCACTTCAGAACTGAACTGGTCCCTGAAAAAATGGTAATTTGAAATTTTCTTGAAAATATGAGAAATTGCTGCTAAAGTTCTAAGCCTCGTAACGTCCTAGAAAAATAAAAGAATGTTCAGAAAACAATGCAAACAAAGTAGACATATGGGGGATGTTAAGGCCTCATTCACACGACAGGGTTTCCCGTCCGGGTGCCGGCCGTTCATAAAATCGGCCGGCACCCGGCCGCATTAGGAATAATAGACCCCTAATGGGGCTGGCTCCCTTCCCCTGCTTGTTTTAAAAGCGCCCTGTCCCGGCCACACTTCCATGGCGCCGCTAGCAGCTGCTGCTGCTGCTGCTACTACTGTAGCGACGCCACTATAGCAGAGCAGGGAGGTATCTCCCCGCTCTGCTATGTGCTAGCCCCACTTTAGCTCCTTGAAGGAGCGGAATCCCCGTGTTTTCGGGGATTCCGCTCCTGGACAGAGCGCTTGATGTCTCTGTCCATATCTGGGCAGTGACATCAGGGGAAACTCCTGAAGCGGAATCCCCGAACACATGGGGATTCCCCTTCAGGAGTTTCCGCTGATGTCACTGTCTAGATCTGCCCGGCCTGGAACGGATGCAAAACGTTATGCAAACCGGCCGGGCAAAATGGCCGATTTTACCGGCCGATACTCGGGCGGGACCCAGTCGTGTGAATCTCGCCTAACTAGTAACTATTTTGTGTGGCATTTCTGTTTTACAAGTAGATACATTTAAATCTAGAAAAATGCAAATTTTTGCTAATTTTCTCCAAATTTTGGTATTTTTCACAAATAAATACTGAATTTATCGACCAAATTTTACCACCATCTTAAAGTACAATATGTCACGAGAAAGCAATCTCAGAATCGCTTGAAAAAACAAAAGCATTCCAAAGTTATCACAAAGTGACACGTCAGATTAGGTAAAAACAGGCTGTGTCCTTAACGCCGAAGGACGGATATATCCGTCCTCAGCAGCTGCTAGTTCGCGCAGGAGGAGGGATATATCCGTCCTGTGATGGCGCGAGTACTGCCAGCGTACCCACGAGATCAGCGGCAGGAGCACGGCTGTTATACTCAGCCTGGCTCCTGCTGCAACTGCCGGAATCGAAGCGCGCTCCGATTCCGGCAGTTTAACCCATTAAATGCCGCTGTCAATAGTGACAGCGGCATCTAATGTGTTTGACAGAGGGAGGGAGCTCCCTCTGTCACCCGATCGGCACCCCCGCAAACAAATCGCGGGTCGCCGTCGGGTTTCCATGGCAGCCGGGGGCCTAACAAAGACCCCCAGGTCTGTCTTCCGCAACTGCCTGTTAGGCGATGCCGGAGGCATGACCTAACAGGTTGCCTGTCAGTTTTACACTGACAGGCAATAATGCTTTTGTATACCAAGTATACCAAAGCATTATATATGCGATCGCCCCTGGTGGGACTAAAAAAAAAAAAATGGCAATCAGTTAAATAAAGTTTGTGGAAAAATAATAAAAATAATTAGTCAAAATCAAATAAAACTACTTTTTTTTGCCCAAAAAGTGGTTTTATTCAGTAAAAGTGTCAAAACAAATCACACACACACATATATGGTATCCCCGCGATCGTAACAACTTGACCAATAAAATGAACACATTAATTAAACCGCCGGATGAACGGCGTCCAAAAAAAACGCAAAAAACAACGGCAAAATTATCTTTTCTCCCATTCCCCCCATATAAAATAAAAGTTCATCTATAAGTCCTATGTACCCCAAAATAGTACTAATGAAAACTACACATTGGCCCGCAAAAATCAAGCCCACATACGGCCACATTGACGGAAAAATAAAAACGCGGGGATGGAAAAACAAGTAAATTTTTTTCTAAAAGGGTTTTTAATTGTGCAAACATAGGAAAACCTATAAAACCTTTACATATTTGGTATCCCCGTAATCGTGCCGACCCATAGAATAAAGTGAACATGTTATTTACGCTGCATAGTAAACGGCGTAAATTTATAACGTGAAAATCAATGCTGGAATAGCTGCTTATTTTCAATTCTCTCCTAAAATAAAGTTAATCAATATATTGTAAGCATCTAAAAATGGTGCAATTACAAAATACAACTCGTCCCGCAAAAAACAAGCCCTTATACGGCTATGTCGACGCAATAAAAAAAAAGTTACGACTCTTGGAATGCGACCATGAAAAAACAAAAAATAATCCTTGGTCATTAACGGGCAAAATGGCCCGGTCATTAAGGGGTTAAAGCTGCACAGTAATGCCATAAAAGATTAAAAAAAAACAAAAACATGGCAGAATTGATTTAAGGCGTAATCCCAGAATTGACAAGTGTCTGATCACTAGGACCCAGATCTGGAACCCCCAACTGATGGTGAGAACAGGGGGTTACGAAAGACCAGATCCTCCTTGCTCCACACTCCATAGTGGGGAGGACTTTGAATGAAGTGGATGCCGAGAATCCGTGGTGCCATTGCATTCAAGCTCCACCTTACTGCAGGGGGGGGGGGGGGTGCAGCGAGTAGGAGTGGGGAATTCGGGACCCCCAGTGATCAGACACTTGACTATCCTGGGGAGGGGCATGTGTACTGCAGTATATTTTACAGAGCCCCAATTTCCATATAAAATTAACCTAAATAAAAAGTTCAGTAACTTTGTAAATACATGACATTACTTATCTTGTACTGATCCGTTGTCACAACCATTATTATAGTCCAGAGCAGCATTCACAATTCTGCAAAGTACAGAAAAGAAGTCCCCCAGCATTCCTTGTTCTGGTGATTTGCATGCTAGTAAGTGTTGTCTTTACACCAGGCACTGTACACAGCATAGGAACTCCGCTCAGCTGGTAGGAATTTCCCGGACAACAATCTTGCTGACAGTTTCCAGCAGAATTGTGAATGCAGTTCTGGAGCATAATACAGGATCAGTACAAGATAAGTAATGTTGTGTATTTACAAAGAAACTACTTTTTCTGTAGATTACTTCTATATGAAAACTGTAAGATGGTGTTCAAAGGTGAATATACAAGAATGAAAATCAGAAAATCCCATTAACTATGCTCCCTTAAAAAGGCCCTGTCACCACATTATAAGTGTCCCGTCTCCTACATAAGGAGATCGGCGCTATAATGTAGGTGACAGCAGTGCTTTTTATTTAGAAAAACAAATCTCTTTTTACCACTTTATGAGCGATTTTTAGCTTTATGCAAATGAGTTGCTTAATGCCCAAGTGGGCGTGTTTTTACTTTAGACCAAGTGGGCGTTGTACAGAGGAGTGCATGACGCTGACCAATCAGTGTCATGCACTCCTCTCCATTCATTTACACTGCACTAGCGAAATAGCTATAAAAATGGCACATTAACCATAAACATGGCTCTGTAATGTAGATGCAAACATAGAATACATGTGGAAATATTCCAGAGACTATAGGTCAGAAACAAGAACTAAAAATGAGTTCCCGTATGTAAAAGAGTATTACTGCTAGGAAAAAATACCTCCATACATATGCAATTTAATGGAGAATGCCACAAAATCAGAGGCAACTGAGGTCCAGTAAAGGCCCCCTGCAATAGAACGGGAGTCCTATTACGGCTGCATACATAAAGCCTTAGCACGAGGGCATCAACCCTACTGCGCAGAGAAAGAATCATAACTAAGTGTCCACCACATTGCATATCACATCCTTTCATAGCGGATACCACAGGAGCCCAGATGCCACGTGCCATATGCCAATCAATAGGCAAACGAATGTTATTTCAGAACAGCTTGTAGCGCTACATTTATAGCTTCAGGGGCGCACTTTAGGCCCTGTCACATCACGTTTATGCCCTACGTTCAGCACTTACGTCGAGAAAGCTCTGACATGCACGCTAAATGTGTCCATAGGGCTCCATTAGCTCAACGGAGGTCAAAAGAAGCATCTCTGGCATCCGACAGGCTGGCTTTTTTTTTTGAAGAATAGAATAGCGCAGTAGACTTCTGCAAAAAACGTATACTGCGCAGTATTTTTCTTTTTTTTTTAACATAGGAGCCTATGACCTTTGCCACTGTATGGCATACGTTTAACTTATACGTCATGGGCTTTTCAATAGCCTTTCATGATGTATACTTTAAACAATACCATTATAGTCTAAGGGGCGACTGATGCGTTAAACGGATGCCTAATAGTGACATCCATCACACAGACTATAATGGTATCCGTAGGTCATAATGAACTCTCCAAGTTCACGACGTATGCGTTTAATGGATACCATTAAAGTCTATGTGATGGAGCATACTCCTGGCGTATATGTGAAACGTAGTAAAAAAAACAAAACGTGATGTTAAAGAGGCTCTGTCACCAGATTATCAAATCCCTATCTCCTATTGCATGTGATGGGCGCTGCAATGTAGAGAACAGTAACGTTTTTTTTAAAAAAAAAAACGATCATTTTTTCCCAAGTTATGAGCAATTTTATATTTATGCAAATGAGGTTTTCAAATGGACAACTGGGCGTGTTTTCTCGTATTTCCAACTGGGCGTGTATTGTGTTCTTACCAACTGGGCGTTGTGAATAGAAGTGCATGATGCTGACAAATCCGCATCATACACTTCTCATCGTTCCCACCCAGCTTCTTTCACTAAAGACACACAGAGTGACGTCACCCACAGGTCCTTCAACCTTGTCGTCGGACAAAGAAGATACATCGGCTCCAGGCGTCCAAAAGGTTAATATGCTTGTCTCTAGGGAGTTTACTATGCTTACCTGCACATGGTGATGCTGCTGCTGCAAATTCAACTGGAGCTGATGTGTCTTCTCTCTTCCAACGCCAAGGTTGAAGGACCTGTGGGTGACATCATCATTCCCAACGCCGATGCTGCTGAAGAATCAAATGTAGCCTCTGGTGCCGATGTGTCCTCGCTCGTCCGACACGATGCAGGACCTGGGGCAGGAAGTGAGTGACGTCACAGCGTAATCTCTCGAGAACACGGCTGTGTCTGCACTGCCAGAAGCTGGGCGTTGTGAAGAGAAGTGGATGATACTTCTCGTCAGAAAGCCCAGCTAGTAAAAGAAGTAAACACGCCCCGATGTACGCACCTAATACACACCCAGTTGTAATTTTGCAAGCCTCATTTGCATAAATACAAAAATGGCCATAACTTGGCCAAAAATGCTCGTTTTTAAAAAATAAAAACGTTACTGTAATCTACATTGCAGCGCCGATCTGCTGCAATAGGAGATAGGGGTTGCAAAATCTGGTGACAGAGCCTCTTTAAGGGGTTAAAAAAATGATGCCAACAAAGTAGTCACATGGGAAATGTTAATTAGTAACTATTTTATGTGGTATAACTATCCGTCTAATGCCTCTTGCACACGACCGTAGTCGCGTGCACGGTCTGATTACGGCATGGACAGCCCTAGGAGTGTCATCAGCGATCACGGACCTTGCACACACAAGATGTGCACTGACTTTAAAGAGCCCGGACTGCAAAGGCGGCCCGTAAACGGACTTGTCCTATTTTTTTACGGTCTGGGAAACCACGGTCGTGTGCATTGGCCCATAGGATAGAATGTGTTCTATACTATCCACAATTGCGGATAGTATGCGGCGCAGAACTACGGTTGTGAGCATGAGGCCTTACAAGCAGAGAAATTAAAATTTTAAAAAATGCTATTTTCTCAAAATTTTCAATACATTTTGGGGTTTGGTGTTTTTCCCAAGTAACCACAGAAAGAATCAGACAAAATTTACACCCAAGTTCAATGTGTCACGAGAAAATCTCGTAATGCTTTTGCTTATCAAAGTGATTCTAAGGTTAATAAAATAACTTGTTTGAGCTTCTATAGGGGAACGTTCTGCAACAGCCGGGTTCTTCGCGGGATGGCTAGACATCCCATCCCTCTGTATTCACATTTATGATTTAGTGAAATGCATACGATTTCCAAAATGGTTGTAAACTTTTAATCTCAGGAGGACGGCCGTGTGATGATGCCACCAACGATGTTACGGCTCGTGACATTATCACTGCAAGGGTAAATCAAGGGTAGAGGAGATGCACAGCCACAGATAAAGGTTGTTAGCAGAGAAAGGGGGGGAAAAAAAAAAAAAAAGCCAGGATACACACTTGGGTCTGATTACAGGCTGGTGATGATGCAATATGATGTCATCAGTGATGTCAGAAAACAGGCACAATGGCTTCTTACCGTCTGTGTCAGTGTCTTGTTGCCAAGGTGGAAAGGGTGGCAGTGGACGACCGGGTGAGCGGGCTAGCAGTCGAGCAAGGACATGGATGGGAGACACTGTGAGCTCCCAGTTGGTGATACCAAAGTCTCGCAGGTGGGCACGGGCGTGACTGGAGAGGCCAGCACGAGTGTCGAAACCAGCACCACAGAAATCGCATCGCATCAGGCTGAAGGTACTGGGGTCGAAGTTCGCCACTGCAGAGGGGGAGATGAGATCACCTGTCGTCTCAATGTTGCTCACCCGGCCTCCTCTGCAACTTAACCCTGCTCACCTTATTTATTTACATTTTTTTTTTTAAACTGTGCTAACCAATAAAGGCAACCAGTTTCCTTTACAAAGCTGGGGTCTCCTTCACCCTGTGCTGCTCTATTAGCTCACTATGCCCCTGCATCCTCCTCAGCTCAGACACATAACACTTAACATAGCCCCCCCCCCCATCCTCCTCAGCTCAAACTCATTCCACCTCACAGACTCCCCCCATCCGCCTCAGCTTAGACTCACTACACCAAACATAGCCCCCCCCCCATCCTCCTCAGCTTGGACTCATTCCACCTGACATACCCCCCCATCCTCCTTATCTCAGATTCACTCCACCTAACATACTCTCCTCCCCCCCCCCCCATCCTCCTCTGCTTTGGCTCACTCCACCTAACATAGTCCTCCCATCCTCTTCAGCTCCGGCTTACTCCACCTAAGATACTCCCCCATCCTCCTCAGCTCAGACCAGGGTTGCCAACCGTCCATAAACTTCCGGACAGTCCGCAAAAATGGGAGTTTTTTTTTCTGTCGTCCGTAGTGTCTGGCAGAAATAAAAAAGCACCATCCAGGATTTTTCTGCAGTCTTCTGGAACTTTGCACTGCGCATGCGCCAAAATGCACGTGCGCAGTGCAAAGGAATAGTAGGCTGCGGCCAAGCATAGTTTCTGTTTCTACTGAATCTGAAAATATGCAGGCCGGCTGCTGCTAAGTGAGGCCGGTGCTGGGAATGGACCAATCCAGTCACCGGACAGGAGGTCAGGTGACTGGACCAGTCCTGTGCAGTTACCGACCCCAGTCAAAAGTGATCTCCCGCGGCGCCGCTTCGCTTCATGACACCTCCCCCTCATGACGGCGAGTCGTGTCAGGCAGAGCAGAGAGTGGTAGCGGTAGGCTACCGCTCTCTGCGGGGTTTGCACGAAGTACAAGGGAAGATGGGGGGGGGGGCGCGCCGTCTACAAGGGGGAGCTATGTGTGGCGCCGTCTACAAGGGGGAGCTGTGTGTGGCGCCGTCTACAAGGGGGAGCTGTGTGTGGCGCCGTCTACAAGGGGGAGCTGTGTGTGGCGTTATCTGCAGGGGGCACTTATTGTGTTGAGCACTAAGGGATTATTATTACCATCTGGATCACGAGTTTGTTTAGAGGATGGGGTATAGGTGTGGAGGATGGGGTATAGTATATAAAGGAAAGTGAACGACTAATCAGAGAAATCACCTAAGTTAGCGGGAAAAAGCTACAAGCTGAGCTGTAATTGGGGAGTCACTCCTAACACAGTGGACAGGCAATGATTCTGGAATTGGTTTGTAAAAATTTTGGTATGTCCGTGAAGTTTAGCTCCGTTGTCCAGAAATTTCTGAAATGCAGGTTGGCAACCCTGGCTAAGACTTACTCCACCTAACAGTCTCCCCATCCTCCTCAGCTCAGACTCACTCCACATAACAGTCTCCCCATCCTCCCCAGCTTCGACTCACTCCACCTAACAGTCTCCCCATCCTCGACTCACTCCACCTAACAGTCTCCCCATCCTCGACTCACTCCACCTAACAGTCTCCCCATCCTCGACTCACTCCACCTAACAGTCTCCCCATCCTCGACTCACTCCACCTAACAGTCTCCCCATCCTCGACTCACTCCACCTAACAGTCTCCCCATCCTCAACTCACTCCACCTAACAGTCTCCCCATCCTCGACTCACTCCACCTAACAGTCTCCCCATCCTCCTCAGCTCAGGCTCACGCCACCTAACATAGTCATAGATATCCTACAAACCATACAGAGACAGGATAAAATTGCACCTCAGGCCGGGTGTTCCACTGTTGTCAGACATGTTTCCAGCTCTCCTGATTGCCCGACCTCCAAAGCCCTTCGTATTTTTTTTATGCTTGGCACCATTCAGGTGTCATATTGGCTCCCCTGCTATCCTGGTAAAACTTTACAGTTCTGAATAAGTTCTAAACTATTTAGACTAGGACTAATCTTTTTCCGGCCTACACCCCACCTTCTAGAACATTTATTTTTCCATTTTTAGAGCATTTCCAACTACAATTAAAAAGTGTAGCTCCAGTTATGAAGCATGCTCGGTCTCAAGCTCGAAGTTTAAAACTGAAGCTGAAGAGGGGAAGTTGAAGTGAAGGCAAGATGGGCTGGCTGCTAACGGCAACTATCAGATGCCAAAGTCTCACCCGCAAAACTCATGAGGGTAAGGCTTCAGAGTCTGATGATGGTCATAGCAAGCTACCCGCCCTGCCTCCCCTGCAGCGCCTCCCGCCACCGGTTTAAACTACGGGCAGGAGACCCAGCCTAGAGTGGTCATCTTCTGGCAGCCAGTATAGATCCCACATGCATTGTCACCCATCTTTCCCAGAAGTCTGAATGATAAAACATTTGCATTATATTTAGCAATACACAACCTGGGATAGGTGGGCGGACCTATAATGGCAGTCACCCAGCTTTCCAAGAAACAAAACTTAGAAATGGCTGAACAGAAAAACAGCAGAAAAGGACAACAAAGACTTAGATTTACAGGTCTTTTATTATTTTAAAGGAACATTCCAAGTAAAATACACGGTGTTATACCTAGTGCAGTGCCTGAGGGGGCGGGGCATGACACAGGGATTTAAAGAAAACCAAAGGGAAAATCATGCACTGCACCCTCTGGCCTGGCACTAGACATACCACAGTGTATTAGTTTTACCTGGAGTGTTCCTTTAAAAGGTGGAAATGCTCTTGGTCATCCTGTGCAGCTGAACTAGTTTCTTCACTATAAAAGACCGCTACCCAAAACAATTATTGCACACGCACCCACTGTACATATGGATCCTGACTATACAACAATGCATTACATGACAAAATGATCAGTGATAAAGATTACATTTCTCTTTAATACTATAGCGATGATGGAAAAATACATAGCAATAAAATTTTATATATCGGTCATGGTCCGACTCCCGGGACCCCCGCCGATCAGATGTTTTGAAGGGACTGCAGCGCTGGTACGACGGGAGAAGGATGTAGTACTATGAACCGCTGCTACAAGCGTGTCGGCGATTCACAGTACGCTCAGATAAGGAATGAAATAAGGTACTAGCGCTGTGGCCCCATCAAAGCAGCTGATTGGTGGGGGTCCCGGGAGTCAGCCCCATACCGATTAGATATTGATGGCCTATCCTGAGGATAGGACGTCAATTTTTATGGACTGGACTACAACCCCTGTAACTGTTCGAAAATGAAATACAGAAATTACCAGCAAATAAAATGCCCTAAATGACTCTATAAAACTATTCAGAATAGAATATTGATCACTCTTCTTAGAAAGGAAAATTCCACTTTCTACAACGCTGCACAGTTTAAATCCTTTAAAATTTTCTACTGGTTGCCCATGGAAACAGACAGAAGTTCATCTCTAATCAGCTGTCAGACATGTGACATGACGGCTTTGTTCTAAGTGTGTAACTTTTAGCTGAGCTCCCACAATGCACTGCTCTCTGGTAACAGGATACCAGCAGAATTCTGGATTTGGCTTTAGACACGAACAGAGAAGAAAACATCATGGCACAAGATAAGTAAAGCAAAGTATTCACAAAGTTGCTCAACAATGTATGTACGTTGTGACCATTGTATGTTGTAAACTGTTGCTTTACAAGTGGAGTTCTCCTTTAAGAATATGAATCTTGGTTACATATCCAAGTACTCAGATTCCCTATAAAATAATTGTGAACATCTCTTAACCGGTTATGGACACAGCCAATTTTGGCCTTGAGGACCGAACAATTTTTTTATATTTCCCTCTTTGTATCCCGGTGCTTATAACTTTTTAATTTTTTGACCGACGTAGTTGTATGAGACTTTGTTTTTTGCGGGACGAGTTGTACTTTATGTAGGCACCATTTTTTTGGTACATTTACATTATCATTTAATCTCTATAAATTTGTATTTTGGCAAAAACGTAGGGAGAAAAAAATAAAATAAAAAAAAAAAAAAGCAGTTCCGCTGCAGTTTTCGTTATTTCTTTTTACAACATACACCGATCATAAATAACGTTATACATTTATTGTACAGGTTGTTACGGATGTGGCGAAACCAAATATGCGTAGATTAATTCATGTTTTGGTACTTATATTTTGAAAGGTTTATTTATTGTAATAAAAAAAGAAATTGTATTTGTGTAATGTTTTTACTTTTTTTTAAATTTTTTTATTAATTGAACTTTTTTTTTTTAATCCCATAAACAGATGTCAGTTTGATTTTTATTTTTGAACTTTAATGTACTGGCATATATCTATATGCCAGTACATTAGCCCACGTACGGATAGTACACAGGCAGTTGTTAGGACATACCTTAGTATGCCCGAACAACAGGAAATCTGGTCAGACAGCCCTGGGGTCCTTCAATGGACCCTGGGCTGTCTGCCCATACCAGGTATAGCCATTGATCGCGTCACAGGGATTTCCTGTGACGTGATCAAAGGGGAGACCCCCTTCTCACTTTAGCTTTGAATGCCGCGCTCAGCTTTAATAGCGGCATTCAAGGGGTTAACGGCGGAGAGAAGAGGATTCTCTTCTCTCCCCCGCTCATCGTGGAACGCGGACACTGCCTGTAACACAGGACGAGAACACTCGTCCTAATGTGCCAAGTACCTGCCGCTCAGGACGTGTATTCTCGTCCTGTGTTGGCAACCAGTTAAAACGCTGCATTGTGCGGTTTCTTTGTTATGCCTTCTGGAAATATATGAATAAATTGACATAACATTCCCTTTGCCCATGGGGCTTCTCCACAGACGGACACTGTCCAATCAATGCTGATGGTGTCACACACAATCTATTGACAAAGAGAATAGTAATGCCCAGGAGGAACTGACGTGTGAACGCCACTATGCGGAGTTCGAAGAAAAAAAATTCCAGAATTATTTCATAGGAAACGCAAGTATTTACTAAAACAGACAGGTCAGAAAAAAAAAAGTGACAGGTCATCTTCAAGCCAATAGCTTAAACTAATACACGGTTATACCTAGTGCAGGTGAAACCCCCGCATTTGGATCGTGCACTAGGAATAACAGTGTATTCGTTTTGCCTGGTGAAGGAGTGTGCCAAATTTCAGATTGAATAGTTTTATAGAGCCAGCTTCTCTCTTTAATCATTGGCTTGGACGATAATAACCTGCATCCACATTGTTACAGCTTTATGTAAACGTTGTCAGATATGCTCCAGGTAAATGAACAACATGAACTCATCCCTTACCTTTCTTGCGTTTCTTCTGAAAAGAGTAGTTTTGTTCAATAGCCTTGACTTCTTCTGCCGATATGAAGTGCCGTACATTATAACTAACTCCAACTCGGTTCAAGTGGCCCCTGACATGATTGGCGAGACCTATCCCATTATGGAAGCGATCTGGACAATATGGGCATTCTCTTTCCTCACTCCTCAGCCCAAGGGCTTCAAGTTGACTTGCATATTTGGGATCCATTAATAGGGCATCTATAGGTACATCATCATCTTCTCCCCATTCATCTCTGGTTAGATGGCGTTCAAAGCGTGATAGCAGTGCTTTATTGGCTGCTGTAAGTTTTTTTCCATAACCCCAAGGCTGATGTCCCTTTGGTCTCCTCTTCTTGGGGCCAATGTTTTTTAGGACGACAACAGCAACCTGATCTCTTAACTGTCGACTCTGGTCTTCCTCAGCTCCGGCACCGGATTGAAGGGCCTCTCGAAATTTCTTCTTCAGCTTTACTGCAGCATCTGGGAGCTGGATAGTCTTTGTGGGCTCACCAATTTCTCCCTCAGTACCAAGCTTTTCAGGCAAAGAATTGCCGGAGTCTTTGCCAGCCAAAATTTTTCTTTTCATCTTACTGGGTCCCTGCACCACAGGTTGAGGTACATCTGATCTCCATCCCTGTTCAATTGCAGCCTCCGCATCTGGACTCTTCCACATAACTTCATTTGTCGTTTCAGAGGTTTCGCCTCCTTCTAGCATCTCAGATGATGTTCTGAAAGACATTGGGGTTCCCCGAGTGTCTCCACTGATCTTCCTCACATGAGTCTTGGCATGTTGAACAAAAACCTTGGAAGAATTTGTACCAAAGAGACATTTGGGACACTGCAAACGGGCATCACGTCCTTCATCTACTAAATTCTCCAATTTACTAATTTCTTCTATTATTTTCTGTCTTGACTCCTGATGAAGCTGACGATGTGATTCCAGACTCTCTTCATCTCCAAATCCCTTTCCACATTCCCCACAGGTGTGAGATCCTTCAACTGCCTGCACACCCTCGGCTTCCCCTTCCTGAGAGTGCTGGAACATATGCTCCAAAAGATGGGCTTTTTTCTTGAAATAAATGTTGCACTCAATGCAAGTGTAAACCGAACCCTCCTCTTCCTCCTCGTCTTCTTCTACTTCTACATGTGCATCTTCTTCGGAGTAGTTTCCTCCTTGCCAGGCCTCATGAGCTCTTCCCAGTTGCAGAGCGCCTCTGAAGGATGGCATGTTAATGGATGGTGGGTCTGATCTGATCATCATTAACTGTGAATGTCCTTCTACATCCTCCAAACCTGAAGACCACTCATACCTTCCGCTCTGCAAGTATTGATCTTCTGAAGCCATTCCATCAGATTCCCTTTCACCTTCTTCATGAGCACCTGAGGTTGAATATCCCCAAGTAGAGGTGTGGGTGCCGGGCTGGTGTGACCCAAGATGATGTAAGTTCCGATGATGGTCAGGTGTTGGAAGAGTATATTTAGAAGATGAATGTTGGTCTTGATCTGGGCTGTAAGATATTAGGCAGGCAAAATAAGCTAAATAATGATTGGATGTAATTTAAGAAGGACTTCATGCTAACCTTCCCAACTATTATGAGCTTTATTCAGCAGCAGGCAACAATACATAACATAATGCCCCGACCTTATTAAAATAGTCAAGATTGCTTGAGAGAAAACTCAGCACTCGGAAGTGTTTAACACTCTTGTTGCAAGACCTGCAGGATATTACTGGGCATGGACAACACTTACGTCACAGTAACAAAAAGTGGCAAATACTGAAAATACAACACTGTCGGAGGAAGGTACAGGTTGACTTTATAACAGGAGCTATGCTGTATCGAACGTTAAACTGAAATATTTGAAGGTTATAGCCATAGCCTTCAGAAAACTAACAAAGCTACACACTAGTCCTTACCGCCCCATAATGCCACAGTTGATTCCATCCGAATCCCTGGGTTTGGTCAGTCTGATGCCTAAAATATAAAAGAAACCATGGTGTAGCAAAATCAGATCAAACAAGGACACAGTAAGGATGTTCTCTGACTACTTGGTCTTCTAAAGGAATATAGGGAAACATGGAAGTGGAACCTATTTCTTACATTGAAATTTGAAGTTCTTGATATCTAGAAAATGTGGTATATATATGTATAAAGGCCTAATAGGTTAGAATGTATGGAAAGCTGATGAGATTTAAAGTTCAAGAACTGTATAAAAAAAACATTTGAAATGTAAGACTATAAAAGGAAAGAAAATAAAAATGTGATACTTCAGTCACATACACCGCCCACCTTCTCGGTTTTCGTCTCTATATCCCATGCGTGGGTAGGATGTGAGGACACCACCTTCTTCAGGATAGGCTCCAACATTGGCTTCTCCACCTCCCACAAGGACAATCTCCACACCTCCTGGGCATGGCATTGGGGCACAAGCTTCATTCTTGCCAATGGATGGCAATGGGTAGGGTAAATTATCCACATCATCCTGTGCAGAGAGGTATGTGGAGGGAACGTCCTCCATGAGGAGGAGGAGGAGGAGGAGGAAGGTTTAGGAGAGGAAGACCAAAAAGACAAAATGGTGGACAACACAATGGAAGCGGGGACCTAGCACACCACAGTGAAATCAAAGGCAAGAATATGAGAAATCTACAAAGATGGTCAAGTTGGATGGTGATGGAAAAGACGCCATGATTGAAAAAGAGAAGAGAAATAGAGAGAGAGGAGAGTTGGAGAAGGGGGGGGGGGGGGGGGGGGGGGAGAAAAAAAAAAGGGAACTAGTTAGTTTTATTTATTTTTTACTAAATTTAACTATAGATACAAATTGTAGGCGTCACATAAAAGAAAAGTCTTCAACATATTTCTATGTAATTGGAAATTGCACTCCAGATCCATGGTTTCCGAAGCTCTGTAAAGATTCACTAAATTCATCATATTTTCAGCTACATTTAATAAAAATAAACAAAGAATCAGAACTAAAAGTTCTAGACCTCATCTCAACATGCAATGGCCATACATGAGCAGAAGAGATTGAAAGATTACTCCTAACCAATAGGCTACATACATTAAATTATTTTATGAATCAATCCTTGGCCAAGCTTAGTTGGGATGAAAAGTATAGGGTCCCAGTATTACGTTTTGCGCTATAATACACCTAGAAAGGCCACATTATTTTTTTAATGCGGCAACACCATGTTTGACCAGTAATGGAGACAAACAACTTTAGAAACCAATGCCAAGCAGCTGCTGCCAAGGCAAATAAAATTATGGGATGCATCAAAAGAGGGACAGATGTCAAGAACATAGTTTTGCCTCTATACAAATCACTAGTCAGAACAAATATGGAATATTGTCTACAATATTTGGCAACTGCGTATAAGAAGGACTTAGATGAACTAGAGCGGGTGTAAAGGACGGAGACCAAGGTAATTAACGGAATGGGTGAATGGTAGTACCAAGAAAGGTTATCAAACTTCTACGTCTAGAGGAAAGAAGGTTTTACCATCACAGACAGGGATTCTTCACTGTAAGAACAGCTAGACTATGGAACTCGCTGCCACAGGAGGTTGAGATGGCTGATTATTTGAAAATTTTCAAGAGGGGCTTGTATGCCTTTCTTGAAAAATATAATATTGTAAGTTATGAGTACTGGATTCTAGAGATGGGATGTTGATCCGGGATTTACTCTGAATGACATATTTGGAGTCGGGAGTGAATGTTTCCCCCTAATACGAAGCAGTTGGCAACTGCCTCAAAGGGGTTTTTGCCTGCCTCTGGCTCAACATGGTAGGATTACGCCTTGTTCACACATCGTTTATTTGACAAGCTTTTGCCACGTTTTTTGCGCCGAAAAAAACCGCATACTTTAAGCTTCTCATTGACATCAATGGAAAAATCGCATTGTGGTGTATACGATGCGTCTTCATTACACGCGCATTTAAAAAACACGTAGTGTAAAATAAAGCAGCATCAGGTAAATTCTTAAAACGTGCTAAAAATGCGCCAAAATTCCCACAGTCAACGGGAGTCCTAAATACGCACCCAAAAATGAGTCAAAAACGTGCCAAAACGCCTGTACTTTAAAACGCTCTTTGCAAAAAACGCTAGCGTTTTTGACACGTTTACACATCGTTTTTTTTTTAGCGCCATGTGAACAAGGCCTTAGAGGTTGTAATTGAAGGACCTGCGTCTTTTTTCAACTATGTAACCCCAAGTCTATTCATTCTTAACAATAGCCGTAGAAAGGAATTCTATTTGGCCAATATCCCGATCTTCCTAATCCGATACAGGTATTTCATGCTTCTTTTGACTAATTTGCCTCGCATTCTACTCTTTCCAAAGCAAAATTTCACAGGTTTCCTGTTCATCTTAAGTATTTATGCAGCACTACGTAGCACACTCGAGTCAAGTTCTAGTTGGAATGCAGCACAAGGAGTTTCTAGAAAGGGGCTAGTCTAGACAAGACGTTACATTTTTAGAAAAACCCAAACACAACTGGTTAGATTATTCTTCAATGTTAAAAATAGATGCACCTACTGTTGGATTTTTGATGCCCTTCTGTACCCAGAAATGAAAAGAAGTGGACAGACTTATAGAAAAAGAAGTGCTTAGTAAGCGGTCTATAGATATTAGCTATTTTTTGGTGGCACGTTTGTTTTTTTATTGCGATTTGCTAGCAAGATGATGTAAAGGCCAATTGTGAGGCCTGCTGCTATAGTAGATAAGAGAAGTTCGATTTTCTCCGGTCCATTGTTAAGCAGCGGCAGAGATGTCTGGTGGGTGTTCATCTTTCTCACCTCCAAAGAATATGTATATTTAGCCAGCAGAACTTGCATGTTTATCAGCCATCATCCAGTTTAATTGCTTTTATTGGGCCTAATGGGTCTAAGGAACTGGATTGGTCTTTGAAAAAAAGATCCTTTAAAAGAGGCTGTCATTAGGTCATAAGTTGAACCGGTTTACGGACCTGAATAGCGCTGTCTTCTCTTCCGGATTCTAGCGCTGTTTTTTTTTTCATCCCCCCCCCCCCCCCCAATTCCAGATATGGTCTACTGTTGTGTTGGCTCCCCACATGCAAATTTTCTGTAGTTAGCCAGCAGGGCGTAAACTACCCTCAAGCTGCCTTGTGCTGATTGGTCAGGGTATCAACCCTGTTGGCCTTCTACAGCAAATTAGCATATAGCGCTCCAACACAACAGTGGACCATATCTCTAAAATGTGGGGTTGAAAAAAATAAAACAGTGGTGGAATCAAGAGTTGTGATTTGTGGGGGCCCGGGTACAATCATCGGAATGAAGGAGCACAAGCTCTTTACCGAGTGCCGTGTCTCTAGCTTTCGTCACAAGATTCTCCCTTTTAGATGTGGAACCACCCGAGGGATAGGGCGAGGAGGTGACATATTAAACAAAAATATAATAATAATTCACTCTCACCTGTCGAAGAGATCTAAGGGGGAGCTAAAGAGACATGGCACTTATTGAAAATCTTGTGCTCAGTTTGTTCCAGATTGGTGGTGGGCTTCAGGACTCAGGCCCCCGCCAGTCACCACTTCTAACAGGTCTCTATGTCTTGTTAGAAGTCAGTTTAAATAATAGGTACACTTGGCATCTTGGACCCTACAAGGGGTCTCACATGTGGCTACCCTATGTGTTTATCTAGACTAGTCCACTCCCCAAAACTATATTTCCTTCTTCCCAAACGAAATAAAACCCCATTCACCACTGGTCATGTGAGAAAAAAAAACAACTTCTGGTACTCCTTGATTTTTGGGTTGTGCCCAGAATGCTGTGCAGACATTAGCTATTGAAGCACATTTTACAGAATCAGCCATGCATATGGTATGCAGTCCATTCATTTTTGAAGTAGCACTGACAGATGAGTAATGTGAAGCTCCATGGCACCACTGCAAAATCTATAACAGGTCCTCCAACCTACTATGTGCCTTTGGGTCTCCTCAAGCTCCAGGGCCCTGGTGCGATTGCTACCTCTGCACCTTCTATAGCTACGTCTCTGGGCACTCAAATGGGCAGACCTTAATACCCCTAATATTGTCTTACATTTACAAAGCAGTTTACGCCGGTTTTAGTGTTGTATGACAAGTTTGCAACTTCTCGTTGCTGGTCAAATTAAAAAAAAAACTTTACAAGAAATGTGGACATGGTCTCCAAAGAGACATAGTCTAGGTCAGATTTATTAAGAAAACGAAGTTACAATGGTGAAAATTGTGGCGCATATCACCTAAGCTATTCCTATTACTTAGAAAGATAGTCCAGACTTCGTAAATGTGGGCAATTGTGCTAAACCTGAAGAACATCAAGCATTATGTCATAGCCGCGTAGGGGGAAGTATGGAGCGGGTTCACGTGCTGGGTCCGCTCCATGCAATGCGAGTGTCGGCTGTAACGCACAGCAGACACTTCACAGTAACGAGTGGGATTTAAATAGTTAGAGGGGGTCACCCCCCTCTTTCTAACAGCTCATCACCCCCCAAGGTTGGTTAAGTAGAATTGTGGGGTGTCCGAGTACCATATAACGGCCATCTAAAAAAGGCCTAGTTCACACTTTGTAGAGTGGACCCTACACTGAACAAAGCATAACAAATCTCCAGTCTCAGACGAGTCTCATTTTTCCATTCCATTCCTAGCTTTGGCCATAAGACACTGCATGCAAAAATGATATCATAATGCAAAGTGTGAACTGAGCCTTGAAGATGAAATAAGGGGTCCTACACAAACTATCATTTTTGACGGAGTTATGACCTATATTAGCTTTGTGCGAATGACTTTAATATACAACTGGGCGTGTTTTACTTTTTGACCAAATGGGTGTTGTACAGAGGAGTGCATGACGCTGACCAATCAGCGTCATACACTTCTCTCGATTCATTTACACAGCACATAGTGATCTAGCTAGACAAACACACACACACACACACACACACACACACACACACACACACACACACGTTACTGAAGCGTCCTGACAGTGAATAGACATCACTACCAACCAGGACGCTGCTGTAATCTACATTATAGCGCCTATCACATTATGTACAAGATAGGGTACTTATAATGTGGTGACAGAGCATCTTTAATCCAAAACTTTCGAAGCAGGTTTTTTCTTCAGATCTAACATCTATGTCCTTTAAGGGACTGTCTCACGAAGGACCTGTGGGTGACCTCATCGTTCCCAGCCAGCTTCTTTCACTGCAGACACAGCGTGACCGTCACCCACAGGTCCTTCAACCTTGGCGTCGGAAGAGAGAAGACACATCCGCTCCAGGCTTCAGAGAGTACAGTTGCATTTGCAGCATCACCATGTGCAGGCAAGCATAGCAAACTCCCTAGAGACGAGCATATTAACCTTTTGGACGCCTGGAGCCGATGTATCTTCTTTGTCCGACGACAAGGTTAAAGGACCTGTGGGTGACATCACGCTTTGTGTCTGCAGTGAAAGAAGCTGGGTGGGAACAATGAGAAGTGTACGATACTGATTTGTCAGCATCATACACTTCTATTCACAACGCCCAGTTGGTAAAACGAGAAAACACGCCCAGTTGTCCATTGAAAAGCTCATTTGCATAAATATAAAATTGCTCATAACTTGGGAAAAAATTCTCGTTTTTCAAAAAAAACAAAAAACTTTGCTGTTCTCTACATTGCAGCGCCGATCACATGCAATAGGAGATAGGGGTTTGATAATCTGGTGACAGAGCCTATTTAAGGGGTGACATGGACAGAGGTTGTCATTCTGAGGCCAGCCCTTTTCCAGCTAACATAGTAAGTGCTATGAGTTTACACACATCCACCAAATAAAAATGGTACTTCTGAATGGCAGAGGGTGTATACAGGTCATCGTGTTCGAAGAGGCCAAAAGCCCGTCCACGTATTAACCCCTTAATGACCAGCCTATTTTAGACCTTAATGACCAAGCAATTTTTTACGTTTTTCCATCGTCGCATTCCAAGAGCTATAACCTTTTCATTTTTGTGTCGACATAGCTGTATAAGGTAGTTTTTTGCGGGATAAGTTGTAATTTTTAATAGCACCATTTTGGGGTACATAGAATTTATTGATTAACTTTTCTTTCTATTCCCCCCCCCCCAAAAAAAAACAGCAATTTCGCCAAACTTTTTTGCGTCCTAAATTTATACAGTTTACCGTGTGGTATAAATAACACAATAACTTTATTGAGTGGGTTGTTGCGATTGCAACGATACCAAATTTGTATAGTTTTTGTATGTTTTACTACTTTTACACAGTGAAAACACTTTTTTTCAAAATTATTTGTTTTTGTGTCTCCATATTTGAAGAGCCGTAATGTTTTTATTTTTTCGCCGATTCAAATGTATGAGGGCTTTTTTTTGCGGGACAAATTGTAGTTTTTATCGGTAACATTTTGGAGTAGATGCGACTATTTGATCACTTTTTATCACATTTTTTTTAAAAGTCTGGATTCAAAGAAAACAGCAATTTTTGCATGATTTTTTTACGTGGTTCACCGTGCGGGTTAAATGATGTAATAACTTTATAGTCGGGGTCGTTACGGACGCGGCGATACCAAATATATGTAACTGTTTTACTTTATTTTGTTTGTTAATAAGAAAG